>NC_135498.1:158431234-158759289 GCF_052857255.1 Amblyomma americanum | reverse complement strand
AGTTCCCGGGTTCGAACCCGACCGCGGCGGCTGCGATTTTATGGAGGAAAAACGCTAAGGCGCCCGTGTGCTGTGCGATGTCAGCGCACGTTAAAGATCCCCAGGTGGTCGAAATTATTCCGGAGCCCTCCACTACGGCACCTATTCCTTTCTGCTTTCACTCCCTCCCTTATCCCTTCCCATACGGCGCGGTTCAGGTGTCCAACGATATATGAGACAGATACTGCGCCATTTCCTTTCCCCAAAAACCAATTATTATTATTATTATTTTGAGATAATGCGCGGTGCTGCGCAGCGGCGGAACTCCTCTGGCTCGGTGCTACTAGTGGCGCATGCGCAATAGTGACTAGAGAGCGAGAGAGAGAGAAAATAGGCTGTGGCTTAACACGGCAATGCCAGGATATTTGTAGCGAAAGCTAAGGTATAGCATGGTTAGCCTTAATTGGTTCATCATGGTTGCAAGTCCAGGTTAGTCGGGTTGTCTAGCTATGTTGTCGCATTAAAGGCCACACAACTGTGGTTGCGGCGCACGCGAGCTCTTCTTTTCACTCCTCTGACATGTTATCAGGCATGCGGCGCTGCTGGCGAAGCGAGGGGAGGCGAGCGCAACGAGGAACGCGGTGTGACGTCATACCAAACGGCGGCGGTAGCGAGCCGCGCGCTGTGGCGTCATGCCAGATGGCGCGGAGAGAGCGCAAAGCACAGTAACCATCTCACATATCTCTGTGGACACCCAAACGACGCCGTAAAGAAAGGGATAAATTAGTGAGGGAAACCAGAAAGAGAAAACTGAAAATTGAAAATTTACATTTTGCGCAAAGGCGCGGCGCTGCACAGCGGCGGAACACCTGTGGCTATGTGCTACTAGTGGCGCATGCGCAGTTGTGACTAGTGAGCGAGAGAAAGAAATGGGCCGTGTCTAATCACTGCTCCTTGCGCATGCGCAGCATGGCTCTCCAGCAATCACGCAAAACTGCTCAACCAGCGGTCAGTAAAGCTTTCGCTTTGAAATGCTTTTTTGGGTAAAGGAAATGACGCAGTATCTTTCTCACATATCGGCGGACGCCTGAGCCGTGCCGTAAGCAAAGGGATAAAGGAGAGAGGGAAAGAAGAAAGAGGTGCTGTAGTGGAGGGCTCCCGAATAATTTCGACAACCTGAGGATCTTTAATGTACACTCGCATCGCTCCGCACACGGGTGCCGTTGCGTTTTGCCTCCATCGAAACGCTTCCGCCGTGGTCGGGTTCGAACCCGGGTACACCAGATCAGTAGCCGAGCGCCCTCACCACTGAGCCACCGTGGCGTGCCCCACTGAAAATGAGAGTTGGCCCCGCCGCGGTGGCTCAGTGGTTAGGGCGCTCGACTACTGTTCCGGAGTTCCCGGGTTCGAACCCGACCGCGGCGGCTGCGTTTTTATGGAGGAAAAACGCTAAGGCGCCCGTGTGCTGTGCAATGTCAGTGCACGTTAAAGATCCCCAGGTGGTCGAAATTATTCCGGAGCCCTCCACTACGGCACCTATTCTTCCTTTCTTCTTTCACTCCCTCCTATATCCCTTCCCTTACGGCGCGGTTCAGGTGTCCAAAGATATATGAGACAGATAGTGCGCCATTTCCTTTCCCCAAAAAACCAATTATTATTAAGAGTTGGTTTTTGAGGAACGGAAATGGCGCAGTAACTGTTTTCCTTCGCGGTTGACACCCGAACCGCGCCCTAAGGGAAGGGAGTAAGGTAGGACTTAAAGGAGGAGAGAAAGAGGTTCCGGAGTGGAAGACTTCCGAATAATTTAAAGCACCTGGGATCTTTATTGTGCACTGACATCGCACAGCACACGGGCGCCTAAAATTGATTTTTGAGGAAAGGAAATTGCGCAGATAGTCAAACATCTTGGTGTACACCCGAACCACACCGTAAGGAAAGTGATAGAGGGAGTGAAAGAAGAAAGAAACAATTAGGTGCCGTTGTGGAGGGCTCCGGAATAATTTCGGCCACCTAGGCATGTTTAATGCGCACCGATGTCGCAAATCACAAGATTATTATCATCACAAGATTATTATTATTAAAATTTAGCCTCCATTGAAACGCGGAAATAATAATAATAATTGTTTTTTGGGGAAAGGAAATGGCACAGTATCTGTCTCGTATATCGTTGGACACCTGAACCGCGCCGGAAGGGAAGGGATAAAGGAGGGAGTGAAAGAAGAAAGGAAGAAGGAGGTGCTGTAGTGGAGGGCTCCAGAATATTTTCGACCACCTGGGGATCTTTAACGTGCACTGACATCGCACAGCACACGGGCGCCTTAGCGTTTTTCCTCCATAAAAACGCAGCCGCCGCGGTCGGGTTTGAACCCGGGAACTCCGGATCAGTAGTCGATTGTTTTTTTTTGGGTAAAGGAAATGACGTATTGTGTGTCTCACATATCGGTGGACACGTGAACGCGGCCGCTGTGGCGGTGGTGGAAACTTTAATGGACACAGGGGAGTTTAGGACAAGCACCTTAGGCACCCGCACGGCCCCCCTGCACTCAAGCGTTCATGTCCCGGATGCTCATGACGCTGGCAGCCCGGCCTATGGCGATGGCTTGCTTGGCGGGGTCCTCGGAGCGCAGTAGGGTCTCCAAGCCTCCCAAATGGTAAGGTGCTCTAGGCCTCGTGGGGGAGGATCCGCCCGGTAAAGGAAAAGGATATGATCGAGAGTGTCTTTGGGGTGATGGTAGAGGGTACAGGAGGGGTTTGTGTGGACTTGGCGATAGCGCGAGGCTATATAAGGGGAGGGTATGGTGCGTGTTTGGAGCCGCCTGTTGATAATTGTCTAGGGAGGGATGAGGTGGGGGTCGAGCCGACGCTCGGCTATGCAGGCCTGCGTCAGTTTACTTAATGAATGCGTGCGCTCCCGTGAAAACCCTAGATCGGAGGCCGCCGGGGCCCGGTAGAGAGAACCTCGGGCTAAAGAGTTGGCAGCCTCGTTTTTGGAATTGCCGATGTGGGCAGGCACCCATATGAGCTCCATGTGGCGGGACGGGTGTGCGGCGAGGGAGTTTAGTATGCGAAATACAGGGACTCTCCCAAAAGTAAAATTTAGTATGGCAGTCTTAGAGTCGGACAGTATATACCGGGCCTCCGTGCGCGTGATAGCTAGTGCAATGGCGGCCTCTTCAGCCTCCTCTGAAGCGGCAGTGGGGGATATGTGAAGGGTGACAATCGGTCGGAGGGAGGGGTTCGTGATGGCTACAACCACATCCTCGCCTGTGCTCCAACCTGGGTACTCCTGCTCAGTAGCCGAGCGCCTTTTCCTTTAAGGGCAGCCCTCTAATGGTTGTCTCGTGTTATGTTAGGGCGTTTCCGTCCTCTGTATTGCTTCGCAATAAGCGTTATTCATATTTGAACAGCGCAATAAAACAACGGGACACAACGAAGAATGGACACCACAAGCATGCGGCATCCACCCACACGGCATACGGTATTCCAACCTGGGTACTCCGGCTCAGTAGCCGAGCTCCTTTTCCCTGTAAGGGCAGCCCTCTAATGGTTGCCTTGTGCTATGTTAGGGTGTTTCCCCCCTCTTTATTGCTTCGCAATTAGTGTTGTTCACATTTGAACAGCGCAATAGAACAACCGGATACAACAAAGAATGGACACCACAAGCGCTTACGGTGTCCATTCTTCGTGTGTCCGGTTGAAATATGAATCAGTACCAACTCACCTAGTTCTCAGACTTAATAAATGTTATCACCGCGACCACCTAAACACTAAACCAACGCAGGGGGGTGACTTTGTCTTGAGCGAAGGAAACAGATGAAGGAAAGCGCAGGCAGACATCACGCACGTTACATTTTAGGCTCTGTTAGTCCGTCCAAATAGTGGTACCGTGAATTTTCAGCACACCCTCTAAACAGAAAAGTAAAAGTAGGGTAAGTTACCTACTGTACTCCCTTTTAAGAAGGGCAGTACTCTAGAGGAAAACTTAACCAGTTTGGCTCCCATGACGTGAGCATAGAATCGAAACTTTCCTATGATCCCTGCGTGGTGTTTTCAGATGCTGACGAGTCTGCACGGGCAGAAACACATTCACCTCGCGTTGTGGAGCTGACACAGCGTAATGAGAAGCCAGGCCCGCTATACTGGTGGTGGTAGTGGTTTTATTAAAAATAATAGTAAAAAGGAAGGAAAAGATTTTTGCTAGCCCCGGCATCTGCCATCGATACTGAAGCACCTGAGCTGGGGCAGCGGAAATAAAGGATAGCAGGCAGAATGGAGAAATGAAATGAAAGAGGTGAGGGGACAGGAAGAGAGGATAAGGGGAGAAGTAATATGTACTGCAAATTGGCTGTTGGGGAAAGGAAATGGCGCAGTCTCTTTTATACTCGGCAGACACTCGAACCGCGCCGTAAGAGAGGGGATAAAGGAAGGACTGAAAGAAGAAAGGAAGACAGAGGGGCCGTAGTGTAGGGGTTCGGAGTAATTTCGACCACCTTGGGATCTTTAACGTGCACTGACACCGAGAGTTTTCAGGTTTTTGCCGCTCTCCCGCAAATCGGAGGCGCACGACTTTCCCATCGCAGGATAACCGCACAGCGCACGGGCGCCTTAGCGTTTCGCCCACATCGAAACATGGCCGCCTCAGTCGGGTTCGACCCCGGGTACACCGGATCAGTAGCCGAGCGCCTAACCACTGAGCCACCACGGCGGGCCCGCTATACTAGTACGATTCTGCGACCGGTTTCGTGCCAATATTAGAATTTCCCGCCCGTCACTATCGCCTAAAGTGACTACATGCCTCGTGTTCGCACTTCATGACCGGCTGAAGCCTATCGCGTGGCGTTGCTTCAGCCATTGGCGAAGGGCGGTAAATTCAAAAATGATATCTGCTCGCGAAGGAATCGCGATATTACGCAGCCCCAGTGTTCCCAAGGCGAGCTTTAGCTGCGGCGGCTTTCCTGCAGGCGACGCGCCACAGCGGACGGAGCCCCTGATAACAACAGACCGGGGGACTTGCTACGAAGGTAAGCACAGGAACTTTTCGCAGTGCATAATCTCGAATACTGAACACGAAGGCGCGTTCAAAATGAAATACTGTGCACTTAGCGGAATCTTGAGCCGTATGTCGCGTTGAATTCTAATGCATTCTGCAATGCACCATGTGTCCGAACCGTCTCCAGAGTGTGACTGGTCCTAACACTACGGTCAACGTTGAGGTTTTTTCCGGGAACACAACCTTCATTACAGCCATTTTTGCTCACTCATGCGTGCACCTGCATATTCTCCCCATTATTATTCTTCGAAAGAACATGCTTCTACAAACATTACACAACAGTTACGTTCTCTTCCGCGGCTTAGTATGGTGCAGTTCAGCGTCCTTTTACGCAATTTTTTCTGTCGTTACTGCTGGCGTTCACCCTACAGAACGAGCAAGAAAAGCAGTCACCGTCATACCTCAACCCCAAAGGAGGGTGAAACATCTAAAAATTAAACGTGTCTGGCAACACACAAATAGCGTCGCGCAGGCTTGCTTGTTCTGGTTGTTTTGAACGCTGTCGTCTACGCCCAGCTTGCTGCGGGCTGCTAGCCACAAGGTTAACGGCAATCTCGGTACGGCCATTGTTTAACTTGATCAAACTATCGTGCCCAGATCTGTAGGATATACCAGGTGTTTCAGGAAAGCCGGCCATTCATTCTTAAAACAGTATTTGAAATTGCTGTTCGCGGCATAGTAATACGGGATTTGGAGGACGCCAAAAAAGAGGCGAATGAGGTTCACTAGTAAAGCGATTAATTAAAAAAAATTTTAGCTATTATCGAGTGCTGCCCGATTACAATTAGAGATTTGCAGCCGGCGCAGGAAAAGTAGGGCTGCTTATGCAGTTAAGTGAAACATTACAAAATACAAATATAGAGGCAGCCTTGCTCATAAGAATTTCTGAAAAAATACGAAGGAGTTTTGTAACGTTATAGCGCTGTAATCTATGTTCCATAACACATTCCATTCCCGGCTTACGTATTTCCTGAAATCTCCGCTTCCTGTTCATGTTTTCCTCTTTCTGTCTTTCCGCTTGTTTGCTGGCAGAGAAGTATCATAAGCACCATCAGGCATGCAAGAGGACATGCTTCGATTTGCCCTAATCCCTGAGAGCCGCGAACGCCTCGGAATTCGCCTAGTTACCACAGATGCTGCTTAGTGCCGAAGTGCGAAGAAAGCATGCAGATATAGGAGCGAGACAGGCGCGGAAAGTTACTTCTTTGTCGACATTTATCATGTAATATATGATTCGCTGTATATTACACGACACCGGAATTCAAAGCAGCCAGGGGCAGGAACATAGGTGCGCTTATACGCAGCCACCCCCATCCCACCTCCAAAGTCTTAGGCTGAAATCAAGACTTGAACCGTGAGCGGCGACGCCACAGCGTTAAGTGCCCACCGAAGGAGACAAATGGCGAGAGAGGGCAGTAGTCCCCTCGCATTCTGCGACGCCCTGCGTCGAACCGCGGAGACTTAACTGAGCGAGGTGGGGGAGGAGGAAAGGTCGCTCCGCGTCCTAATTTCTCCGCCCTTTCCTCGCCGCTGCCATTATAGGACCCCTCCTACGAGATGCGAACGGAAGCAAGCCTGAGGGCGTCCCACCGGCGGCAGGGTCACTTACCGTTACTAGGTCCCCCTTTCACCCCGCAGAGGCCACAGCGCGCAGTTTTTTTTTTCGCGCTGCTTCCAAGCAGATTACTGCGTTTACCGACCTCCGGTCCCATTAATGTTCCTCAGGATTGGAGGTGAGAAACGAGTATCATTGGCTGCACTTGACGGGACCCTTTTGATAATAGACTCATCTTCTTGGGTTGCTCTTTGTTGCTGTCCTCCAAAGTGCTGTGTCGTTATAAAAAAAAAAGTGGCGTTTACACGTGAGCGCCGCACCATACGTGTGGCGGGACAAACATAATAGGCTTGAAGTGAACAGGTGGGTTTACAATGTAGGTGCGGGAGAAAATAAATGTGCATTCTGTTTAGCACCATACACAGCCTTTTTCAAAGCTGTGTAATAGGGCTCTTGAACCGTCGTGTAAGTCCTAGGTATTTAGAATTCCGGCGATTCATAAAGGCCCATGCAGCATGGCCTGGAAGGAAACCCTTTTAAACGGTTTACTTCTGACAACCGCCGACTCTCGAAAAGGAATGAAAATTGGATCAGCTGAAATTAAGCGGAGCAGTTTTTATATCATTTTATGTCGACGAAAGGTCAGGTGTCATTTCGCAGTCCGAATCAACGACAGGTAATGCGTCAGTGAAGAAGTTTTGAACATGACGCGGAGTATAACTCTGGATGCTAGGCGTGGCGGTATTTGTTTCGCACATATTTCTAGATGGCATATTTTGAGTGCTTCTCGGCCACGGCGCCCGTATTCTTATGAAAGCGACGTACAGAAACGTCCTTCTGCTGTGCGATACCAGCATACATTAGGGAAACCTAGCTGGTCTAAATTATTCCGGAGCCTTCCACTGCGGCTGGCCTCGTAATAATAATAATAATTGGTTTTTGGGGAAAGGAAATGGCGCAGTATCTGTCTCATATATCGTTGGTCACCTGAACCGCGCCGTATGGGAAGGGATAAGGGAGGGAGTGAAAGAATAAAGGAAGAAATAGGTGCCGTAGTGAAGGGCTCCGGAATAATTTGACCACCTGGGGATCTTTAACGTGCACTGACATCGCACAGCACACGGGCGCCTTAGCGTTTTTCCTCCATAAAAACGCAGCCGCCGCAGTCGGGTTCGAACCCGGGAACTCCGGATCAGTAGTCGAGCGCCCTAACCACTGAGCCACCGCGGCGGGGCGCGGGGAAAGCTTCAATTCCAATTTTTTGAGCAGTAAATGTTGCTGAACAAGCATCAGCATAGCCACAAAGACCCATACAATCGAATTGTGTTAAGGACTTAAATTCCGTTTGTCATCCGAGCCCCATAACTAAGACAATGCAACGACCTCAGAACTTAGCTATTAAACTGACGCCTAACTACTATTCATCCTCAAATGCCCATCACACGTCACACAAACAGCAGACGCGTTGTGATCCGAAGGGAACCATGGGCAAGAGAAAGGGTTAAAATTCAGTGAGAAGTTTGTAGGCTGACACGGGACGGTAACCGACAATGGGACCGAAACCCTGCAAGCACCCGATTCAGCGTATGGTGCGATAACTCTGGCCCAATCTTAGCCCAACTGTGGCTTCCAGCGGCACAGAGAGAGAACTGCCAAGATTGAAATAATTGGTAGAGAGCGCGAACTGTGCTTAGCGCTTCAGGAGGCTTCTAGTCCAGCCTGTGTCCAAAAAAAAAAAAACGCCCTCCTCCAGTGTTTCAACTCGGTCGCTCTGTGCGGCGAGTTCTGTAGGGTGAAAGGGTATTATCGTCCTTAACCATGCGGAGCTGAGGAGTGCCCGCATTGTGCAGCTTAGTATGTCCCTCCTAATTTTAAGTTCATCTGTTAATTTTTCACCCATAAACACCGAACAGACGGGCCCGTTTTGAAAGTGAGTGCTTAACCCCGAAAGGCAGCCTTTTTTTTTTTTTGCTGTGAGCACACACCACACCGTTTGTGGCCCCTTCACTTTTGTTTGTTAATGTCACATGGGCGAAGTGTGGAGAGAAGGATGGGCTTAGCGCCTGCAGCTCCATCACGGTACTTCCAGGGAGGAATGTTTGCACAAAAAGGCAGACAATCAACAACTCACTGTTTTAACATCCGTAGAAACCTTTGGTTTTATGAGGTATAACGTCCCAAAAGAGACTCAGGTGGTGAGGAACGCCGTAGTGGAGGACTCTGAATAATTTCACCACCTGGAGTTCTTTAACGTGCAATAACGTCACGCAGTACACGGGCCTATAGAATTTCGCCTCAATAGAAATGCGACCGCCGCCGCCGAGATCGAACCCGCGTCTTTCGGGTCAGCAGCCAAGCACCGTAACCACGGAGCCGCAGCGGCGGCTTATAACACCTCGATCTTGAAAAGGTCGTAGGAATGCTGTACATAGCCGCCATCATGGTACCGGTTAGAGCCACGTGATCGGTGGAGATTGCTGCTGTCAGATTAGTACGCCTTGTGTTTTGTCCACAAAGTAAAGGTTGTCTACAAGGATGAGTTACCAAAATGGCTGCTACTGCTGTTGACAAGCATGCGCACAAGGCTTGTATGAGATTTTTGCGTTCGTTTTCGCTGCATAGGTGGTATGTTAATATTTTAAGTATTCTGCAACTTTCTATGAACCGCACCCCCATATGAGCCAAAGGGCCGCGCTTTACTCGGGGAAACTGTGCTTTGCACGCTTCCCAATTCTGCAGCACACCCGCTTCTGAGCCGTGACCCTCTTAAGACTACTTCCACTAGAAGTAGCCGCAAATGGATTGAAGTTTGGAGAATTATTCGAGGGCTTCAAAACACTTGGAGCCACTGTATGGACAGCCTTTTAACTGAGAACCTGACGCGTTTGGGTATGCTCGCCTCTTTCTTATGTTGTAAAAATTTCAAGCAGCCTAACGCTGTGGCCATTGTAAGTAGCAGACCTTTAGACTTGGGCATGGTAAAATAGATATTGCTGCGGCGAGGTGCAGATATAGGTAGTTGCACGGTTGGCGATCGCGTTGCATTAATAAGCCGTCTCATGGTCTGAGAACGTTTCCAGAATGGTGCAACATATGAGCCACATCTGCAGCCCCTCATGAATTATCTAGGCCTTGCACGCCGAGGTTACTAAGGTACACATACCAAGGCCAAAAAGACAGCATAATTGCAGCAGTTGAACTGCCCCGTAGACACTAGGACGAACAAAGAGACAGGACTGGCGCCGGATTTGATGTTGCGGGGACGCGCCGTTCTTGTAAAAGTACGGGCCTTTGGAACCATTACAGGCGGACACAGTAGTTTTGACGGGGCCATGTTCCTTTACAATCCTGCTCTGAGCTGAACTACTCTTCGTGGAATGTTTTGTTCACTGCTCATGTCTCGCGTTGTCGACACGCTAAACTTGTAAGGCGCGTACATCACTGCGAGCGGTCTTAGTGGATAATAGCAAGAGCTTGTGGGTTCTCTTTCCTCGTCACCAGTTTCTGAAAATCAATTTCTCACAATTTTCTTCATCCCTCCAGATACTCTCTTCTTAGTCAGTAATATAGCTTTTACTTTCGCACTGGCAAATTTCATTCGTTTTGACGGGTTTTTTTGCGGATTCTCCGGCGCTGGACCAAATAATACGGTGCATGTTTCGAGTGAGACGGAAGAGAATACGTGCGGCCACGGTCGCGCTTTCTCCCTGAGTAGCCTCCTTCACGCTGAACTAGCTCAAGGCACTGGCTGCCTTACACGGGGACCTTGAATCGGTTCCCACGGAGGCTAGGCTGATGGCATCACTCGCTTCCTTGTGAACGCAACTCCGGCAGCTGTTTTCTCCCTTTCTTTGTTATTCCGTCCGCTTTTGATGTCGGCTACTTTCTCTTGTGACCTACGCTGAAGCGATAAGACTATCTTCTTTTCTTCCTTTCGAACCTCGTTCGTGCACTGCTTACTGTGAGTTAAGGTCACCTCAATAAGAGGCCTCCCATCGAAATTAAACTGTTTTGCACGTTCTTCTTAAGCATTCCCTCTGCTCACCACGTAGAACTGAAGGGTGTGCGCACTTAAGTAAAATCTTAATTCATCACTAAGGACGCTCAATTTACGACGTATGGAAGGTGATTTAGTTCACACAGCGCCCTTTTGTTCGTGGTACGCATCGTGGTCTCATGTCGCCGAAGTCTACCGTTTGACAAGGTTGCAATTCTACCCGATGTTGATCTGGATGATCTTTGTCGGCGGAATTTAAGTCATTTATGTGTTGCAAACTAAGGCAACCGCTAAATGCTGAAAGTACTGCGCATGCGCAATTGAGCCCACGCTCATCTCTGCTCAATGGAGCAGGCCATAAAAGCGCTCTGCTAAAACTGTCCATGTAGTGCTTGCGGTGACAGAAAAATATGCAAGTTATATCCGTTGGTACGAGAAACCTGTTATAAATTCATTTTTCTCACTTAAAGCGCTCGTCAGCGGTTCTATACTCGATTTCGACGTCGTATTTTTTAGTGCACTAGACCCCCATTCAGATTTTGCTAAAATTTGTTCGGTCCCTCGCCGACCTTTGAACAGCTCGGTGGCAGGTGGGCCACATAGGTGACGTGGCGTTGTGACGTCGTGACAACCTTACCACCGGACTGTGAGCAAACTGCCCACCATGGCAGATGGCAATTAAATTAATGATTGGTCTCGAGATGCTGCTCTGGAAGAGCAACCTGGGTCGCACAAGCCCCGCCGGTGGCAGAACCTGCCACCGCAGGGCACTGGCGCATCGCTTAGCCAGTGCCGCCCTAAGCCACGAGTGGTATGAGGACTCCTAACGATGTATAAATGTAAAATAGAGAATGACCAACTCCGTACGTATGGGCATTAACACATTAACGCTATCGCTCCAAACACTTAACGCTCACCTCCAGTTTTATTGCGCTAGTACTAAGGCCCCACTCACAGATTTATCCGAAAATAACTAAGCACAACTACTAGCGTTAGCGCACCTATGTCGCATTGGCCTAACCAAGCTATTGAAATCGCCTATCATCTTTTGATTCTACGGAAGTTTGCCGCTGTCCTCAGACAATCACTCTTCTCCGATGCAACTACAACCGCACTTTTATGCAACAGTTTGTTCACTTTGTATGAAAATAATGGTGCGCAATAAATTAAAGGTGCGCAATAAATGTGATTTATTGTGATGTTCTCGGTCGAACTGCTATGAGCTGCCACACTGTGAGTTTTCAGAAGTATCTTACCAGCGCGTTTAAAAGCACAGTAGTTCGCAAAACACTTGAAACTTAGGCTGCGCTTTTGTAACTAGTTGAAATTTTTGGCACCAAGATGTAACCCTCAATCGGTTCTAGCTCCGCCCTCATAGCTTCGGTCGCTAATATACCTAGAGATATATTCTGCACTACATTATTCCTAATCGAAGATGTCAAGTCGGAAATAAACGTGTCTATGCCGAACGGGGCTGCGCACCGCATTCAGCATGGGCCCCTATATGATAACAGCCGCCGCGGTGGCTCAGTGGTTATGGCGCTCGGCTGCTGACCCGAATGGAATGGGTTCGATCCCGGCCGCGGCGGTCGAATTTCGATGGAGGCGAAATTCTAGAGGCCCGGGTACTGTGCGATTTCAGTGCACGGTAATGAACCCCAGGTGGTGGAAATTTCCGGAGCCCTTCACCACGGCGTCCCCCATAGCCTGAGTTGTTTTCGAGCGTTAAACCCCATAAACCAAACCAAACCTTAGGATAAGGAAACCCGCTACGTCATGGCGCCTAAAACCAGTCTATCGGACGCTTATCGGCTATTAGGGATACTTTTCACGCAAGGGTCATGATGGGTATCGAATGAAGCACGGTGTCGCGCGAGTGCGGCATATCTAACCGCGCAACACTGTGTTAGTGTTTAAGACATCCTGAGAGATAATGAGAGATAATTGACTAGACTGCGTGTTCACACTGTCGTCCTTCATTGGCAGCACGCAGTGCGCATGTATGTAATCAAGATTTAAAAACTTTTTACATGCACTAGTACAGCAGCGGGAGAACAGTAGAAAGAGAGCCAACAGTTGTCACGTTGATGACAATTCGACACCTGTCTTTCTTAGAACCCTTTAAGGAAATGTTGTTTTCCTATCGTCTAGCTGCTGAACTCCATCGTTCTCTTCGAGCAATTTTATCTTGCTTCAGTGCAGCCTTGGTTAAAAATTCTACAGATTCCAAGTTACACTGCGGGTCTCGCTAATCGGGGCAAGGGTTCAAAGACTCTTCGAGCTCAAAGGAACTCAGATACCCACCCATAAGAAATGGACTTCAACGAATTCTACACGAGCCCCATTGTACGCTTGAGAGGTCTGGGTGCCGCAAAAAAAAAATTGGAGGACGCTTAAGCTTCCTCTTTAAGAGTGAGACGTGACAGCGTGTTGCTGCGTTGCCGAGGAGTACACGGAACGCCATCGCCCGTGCGGCGTGACGCGCGGCCCGTTGGACAATTTAAGGAAAGGAGGCCGTCTCACATATCTCGGTGGACGCCCCGAACCGGGCCGTAATGGAAGGAAAATGAAGTGAATATTTCGTTTTAAGGAATGGAAATGATACCTGTCTCACATATCACGCTGGACAACCGAACAGCGCCGCAAAAAAGGAGAGAACACAGTATTCACTAGACGCGCATTTGTCCATTCCAAACCACGAGCCGGCGTGGCGGAGTGGTTAGCTTGCTCGTCTCGCACTCCGGAGGCCCTAGTTCGATTCCCCAACTCGACCTATTTCCTACTCAGTTTTATTTATTAATGGATCTGGAATTTTTCGCTCACGGCCAACGCCGCCGATGCCGACTGCAGGCTTTTCTGCGACACGGGGCCCTCAACGCTATCGCGTTATAATAGCCATGGTTTTAAAAGGTGGTGTCCTATGTCGATGAAATCAGCTTATAGCGCTGTTGTGAGTCGCGCGTCCTAGTCGAGTATTTCCTCGTTCTGAAAGCCTAATTCTCATCGCGAGAGCATTAACGCTCCAGTGCTGCAGAAAATCCAGCGTTGTCTTCATCGGTGGTGGCGTCGTCGTCAGCGTTGTGGGGAAAACCTGCCGTGATAGGGGTGGCCCAGGTGGCCAAATTGTCCTCAAAACACGGCTTTGTGGCGCCTTATTAACCTGCCAACCGGATTGTGAGGAAAATGTCCACCGTGGCTGGTTCCTCGGGAAGAGAAACCCAGATCTCACAAGCTGCACCGATGGCAGCAGCTGCCATCGCAGGAAAGTGGCGCATTGCATAACTGATGTATCACTGCGCCAGAGGTGTATGAGGACTCTCAGGGATCTTTTAATGCCGAGAATGACCAATTCCGCTTATATTGGCATTAACCTTTTAGCGCTATCCCGTCTTACCTTTAAGACGAAGCTTCTGTGTCTAGTCCAATCTTTTGAGACTAACTTCCTAACTTTTTTAAAAAATTGATGTCAGGAAGTGTCAGCGCGGATGTTGAAGATCAATCGCTTTTGAAAACTGCTGGCTGAAATGTTTGCATCAAGGTACCATCTAAGCAGCTTTTTTTACAAACCTTAAAATATAGCACGTAAAATGCAAAAACTATCACGCGATATCGGTGCTGCTGTGAGCTTCCCAATACTCGTCGCGAAGAACAAAATTGGCTTTTCTCCGGAGCGCTGTCCCCAAGAAAGCTTTTTGTGCGCATTGGCTGAGAGATATATGTGCCGGGAACTGTCACGTGGTGCGCTTTGTATTTCGCGATGTTTCCTCTCAAGTCTACTAAACACAGCTGCGTTAATGGTACCTTGACACGAAAATTTCTGCCGGCGGTTTTTCATAGCGCTGTACAACTTCTGAATTCCTGGAGGCAGTTAATATTTTAAAAATATAAGCGGGGACACCCCCGCTCATATCTTAGACCAAAGCGACGTCTACGACAAACTGAAATCGGGCTATATGAATAGATTACAGCGTACTAATTGTAAACAAACAGCTTTAACTGTAGACGGAGCTTTAATAAGCTAGACGTGATCGGGTATTGCCTCAACCGACCGGTCGTTGTGGGAAGCAAAAACGATGACGGCAAGGCAGGCTTTTTTAAGCTGATCTCTGAGGCTAGGCTACAACTTCGTTCACTTCACTGCCTTAATCACGGAGTCCTCCTTCGTCTTGAAGTCAGGCGTTTGAGGCGTATGGCGGGAAAAATGTGTGCCATTTTTATACGCACTTTTCTCGGCAGCAAGTAGGTGTTTTCTTGCCGAACAAACACCAGCAAGGCCAGAAAGTACCCCGTGATGGACTTTTACTCGGAACAAAAATTGTTGTCGATGCCCCTTAAAGCTTAAAGCAGCTGGCATTTCCAAGGCATTTTCGAGAATTCAGGCGCTCGAGGATATACACTGGTGTAAATTATTCGCCATCGACATCGAACACCGGATTCTGGAGGGTGAAAAAGCTCAGTCGTGCACAGTTGCTGCGCTCAAAGCCTGGCGAAGCTGCAAACGCAGATTGTGTTTACATGCTTCCATGGAAACTACGCCCTGCTTTAATGCGTCGATGCACACAAGTACTAGAAATTGAATACTAGCCTCCATTACGTACTTGATGTTATCGGCAGCCTCTTCTGTACCATACGGCAAGTCTTCCAATTAAACAAAATTGAATACTGGTCACTGACGCTGTCTGCTTCTTGCTTCTTTCCTTTCATGCAGTTGACCAGGAAGAGTACACAGTCGAAGAAGACGACGACGAAAGCTATGTCGAGTCCGATGATAAGTACGCGCTTACCCTGCATGTTCTCTTTTCTGTAAGAGCATTTGCCCCTGCCTGGTTCAGCACAGGCAGATTTTTTTATTTTTGTTTTCAAGGCGCGCTGAACCGCGATACGAAGGCTCGTTTTTCACTCTGAACAAAAAGGCCGACGTCATACTAACGCGTTTTCTTGTTTTCAACCGCCAGAATTCGTGGCGCAAATTACGCGGAACTTCGGGCTGCTGTATTCCTTCACCGTTCGCTTCGTGGGCTGCACAGAACTTGCGAGAACGCCGCCAGAGCTTCGCAGTAAACAGCTTCCGAGCTGTCCGCAGTCATCAAGCAGTGACCCACTTCAAGTCGATTTTTAATTAATGCGTAAGCATTATATGGCTCATCGGGAACGAAACCACGCGCTGTTGTCCTCACGAAACGGTGCGAAAACTCCAGTGACGTGATCAGTGCAGCTGCCATTGCAACCATAAGTGTGCCAACAGAGGACCCAATGTTTACATGGACACCCAATGGTCTTTAGGTCAAAGCCATATAGTGTGGAGGGCAAAGGCGTTCAGGTTGAAGACCTTTAAGTAAAAATACTTTTGGGTGAAAACCTTTAGGGTAAACGCCTTTGAACTCAATCACCTATAGAACTTTGACCTAAAGGCCTTTATCATAAAGGTCTTATGCCTAAAGGCCTTCACCCTAATGTCATTTGAGCTAAACGTCTTTACCCTAAAAGCCTCTGACACCTAAAGTCCTTGGAGACATTTGTTCTATCAGTTAGTCACTAGTAGTAAATAGTAAACAAAATATAGTTGTAGCCTATGATGAGACATATGCTTTCGCATTTACATGTAAGTAGTCTTAAATGCCCTCCGTAATTTTACCGGTTCAGAAACACTGCCGCCTAGCTGTCACTGCTGAGTTATTTACGTCTACCCAATTGTACGCATACTGCTTCTCAAAATTAAACTATCCCTCTCTCAGGCTCCCTTTTTTACCATTTTCATAGCTATGATCACACTTGCTAATAACTGACACTTGCCGATTTGGGACGTGGGGACGCGCAGCTGTTGCGATACTGAGGTTTCAGTTGTCATGTTGCTAAATGTTCATCTTCACATGTCATGATGAGTCCCATGAACAAACCTTGCGGCTGGCCGTTTTCAGCTCTACACTCGGTACTTTCAGTTTCTGCCTACGTTCCTTCAACAAACACTATACATTTATTTTAAATTATTACGTAAATTATTCACATGTACACAATACAAACACAACGCAAGACTCAGTTCAGGGGTCATGAGGTACCTACCCTTTGTCCTCCTTCTTTATTCTACCTTTTCATTCAGAGCCTTAATAAGCCATGCGCATCGTGCTGATGGGCCCGATGTCGGCCGACAGTCATGCCACAGCCTCATCGGAGGTCGTAGTGCAGCATCAGACAAAGCATACGCCACGCCCTCTGTCCTCATCACGCAGCAGCCTGGCGGACGACAGCAGCTACCAACCGGTAGATGGCTACTACTCTCACAAGTTCCTGCAGGATCTTCTGGCACGCATGGCCAGTGAGCCGCACCCCATGGTGGTGGCCTCGGGGGGCCCCGAGACAAAGCGTGAACGTCTGGACCCCGCGCTGGTACAGGCTTACGTGGTGCACACCACGCGCGTCTACGACACGTACATGCGTCACATCGGCGCCCTTGGCGTGCTCGTCGCCACCAAGCTTCAGGACTTGCGCGACAAAGCCACCGACCTTGACCTCGCCCGCCGGATCCAGGTACTCTGCCAATGTGTTCTGTTAATGGGTTCATAGAGTCGTGCCATCACTGCAGGCACATACGTGCGCAGGACTTAAGGCATTCCCAGTGGATACCGAATTTGCCTGTCTTGCGCCTGTCGCGGGCTGAGCAGCCAATGTGGACTTTCTGACGCGACAGCGTTAAGGAGCTCGTGCCGCAGAAAAGCCGGTGTCGTCGCGGTGTCGGCCGTGAGCGAAAAATCCCTCCTCCTCCCCGTGAGCAAAAAATACCTCCTCCTACTCCTCGCAATGTACGCCACTGCCCCAACAGATGGCGCGCGACGGCAGCGCAAGGAAAGGAAGGGACGCCTGTCAAATATTTCGGTGGGCAACCCGGACCACGCTGCAAGGGAAGGAAAAGGAACTGAAAACTGGTTTTGAGAAACGGAAGTGAGGCCTGTCTCATATATCTCTGTGGACAGCCGAACCGCGCCGTAAGAAAAGGAAAATGAAATGAAAATTGATTTTACGGAAAGGAAGTGACGCGTCTGACATATCTCTCGTTATGGCGCAGTGCGGCCGTGCGGGCACGCAGGAATCACACGGTGAGCGGCGAACAACCCAGCGCACATCCAAAGCGCGTTCACCACGAAGCTTGCGGCTTGCTGCCCGTTCGTTCGGCGCAGAAGCTATGCTGGCGTTCGTGGCACCGGTTTTGTCGAGAACGATGTGCCGACGAACTACGACTGCATCTTGAGTCCCGCGCGTTTCGGCAAGGCGCCTGGCAGCGCTTCTATGTGGTTTGCCGCTGCGCGCGTCCGTTTCACCGTACGTAGCAGAGCGATTTGTATAACTAGCAAGGCGTCGCGCCGAACGGGCGATGGCGTTCCGTGGACCCCCTGACAGTGCTGCAAAACGCTGTCGCGTTCCACTCTTAAAGGCGAAGCTTAAGCGTCCTCCAATTTTAGATATTTTTGTACGGACACTCTAACCCTTAAAGGACTGTGTTTAGTTGTTGGGTGCAGAGCGTGTTCTCCAGAAGGGCTAGTGTGTCGGTCATTTCCTTTATTCTTGGCCAAATTGTTTCTCGCAAGCGCCATGAGCTTTTTGTGTTGTTGGTCATTAAAAATACTCTTGAATGAGTTTCACTTATTTCTCCCTGATTGAGAGTAAGGCGAACAAATCCCTTTACCCGAGCCCCAGAGTATTTGTTCATAAAAGGCAGTTCATTGAACCGCCGCTTCATGCCTATCCGTGTGCGGTTCCGCAGGTTCAGCTGTACGCGGACACTGTAGAGGCCGCTGTGTCTCAGCTGCGCCGTGTGGCCATGACTTGGGGCTCGCTGGTGCTCCTTGACATGGGCGAACCGGAGCGCACTGTACCGCAGGGCCTGTCAGAGCAGTACCTGTTCTGTCGCATCGTGTCGGCTTGCCTGAAGCTTCGAGACACTTGGTGGAGGAGCGAGATCTACCTGGCCAAGTACTTCCTCCGCTTTCTGAACAGGTGCCAGGTAGGGTGCACACGAGTGTGCGACTCTAGCTACCGACAGATTTCCACAGCCAGACAATATGCACAGCTGGAGCCGCCGCGGTGGCTGAGTGGCTATGGCGCTCGGCTACTGGCCCGAAAGACGCGGGTTCGGTCCTGGCCGCTGCGATCGAATCTCGATGGAGGCGAGATTCTATAGGCCCGTGTACTGTGCGATGTCAGTGCACGTTAAATAACCCCAGGTGGTAGAAATTTCCGGAGGCCTTCGCTACGGCGTTCCTCATAACCTGAGTCACCTTGGGACTTAAAACCATAATAAACCAAACCAATATAAGCAGCTGGGTGTGCACATTTCGGCAAGCGGAGAAAAAGCAGCCATGAAAAGGCCAAAATCGTGAAGACTTTAAAGCTTACTGGGTATTAACAGTGAATAAACTAATTTTTTCTGAATTTCACAGCAGGCTGTGTGTGGACCACAATGACATCCTCGAGAATGGCCGTGCAATATGGATGCCAGTAAACTTTCCATTGTATAGATCAGGGTGATATATTGAGTATTCTGCGTACCACATTTTTTTATCCAGGCATCTTAGATATGTGTAGCTGCCCAGCGACACGTGTATAAGCTTTAGCGCTTTTAAAAAATAGTCCATTTACTATGTCGTTCATGGTCGTAGGAAACTTGAGCGTTGCGCATAGGTTGTGGACTCTAGGCAGCAAAAGTTACTTGCGTGCAGCTTTCCTGGACCCATTCAAGCTGCACAGACAGCTTTTAGCCAGGAAACCCTCCATTTGTATCTGGAACGTAAACATACTGATTGATTGAGTGATTAATTGATTGATTGATTTTCGCAGATATTCTAAAGCATTAAGGAATCCCAAAATGTTACTTCCTACCGCGGTCATAGCGATAGCTCAGGTGCTATCATCTGCGTGCTATAATCTGTTGTCCCCCATAACACGACAGTGCTGACTCCTCTAGACCACTCGATGGAGGCGAAATTCTAGAGGCCCGTGTACTGTGCGATGTCAGTGCACGTTAAAGAGTCCCAGGTGTTCGAAATTTCCGGACCCTTTACTACGGCGTCTCTCAGTACCTGAGTCGCTTTGGGACGTTAAACCCCCATAAACCTCTAGACCACATGTTGAATATTCTTAGAACCTTCATTTCGCTGCCCACTTGGTTCAAACCAGCCTCGATCACATATTCTCATGAATCAGGATTCCGAAGCGGGAGTTGGCGTTAAAGGCATACTGCACAGGCAGCTACAGAAGTGTTCTGATCTGTCGCGAAGGCTATGGCGTTTATCTGCTAAATCATGTGTGGAGAGAAGAGATCCCTTCCGGGACATGCGCATTTGGGTGGCAACAAAAACACCATTGCGATGTCAGTGCACGCTAAGTAACCTTCAGGTGCTCGAATTCAACCGGAGCCCACATACAGCTCCAGCCAGGACGCCATGCCATTCTACTTCCCCGCAGGGTTTCTCCGACGACTGGCAGTCGAGGCTGCAGGACGCCAACGTGACCGTGCTGCGCGCCTCCATCGAGGCTCACGAGCGCATGGACCGTGAGATCGGCCTGTGGCAGTGGGCGCGCACACTCCGCTTCCCATCCGAGCATCGTCCAGAGGCGCTGCAGCCCAACCTGCTGAGCGTGTTCGTCGACGAGCAGCTCACCGGGGACGTCTCCTCTCTGATGACGCTGTTCATCTTCGAGACGGGCAACACCGTCTTCCGCGCCATCTTCTCCATCCAGAAAGAGGTAGGCCGCGACCGCTACGTCTTTCCGGGACAAGAGCATCGGCTACGTGCTCCTTCTTGGAGGGGTCGCTTCATTTTGCTGCGCGCAGTACAGCGGTACGCCGTTATTAATATGCATACAGCCTCTGCACCCTTGGGTCGCATATGCACGGTGCATAATAAGTTCTCACGCCACAGGGTCTCCTTTTGAGCCGCGAAGTGGGGCTTTTACGACAACTGCGAACCTATACAAATTTTGTGAGTAGTAGGAGTACCATTTTCGCCTCTTGAGAACATCGCTAGCTTCGTATGTGCTATAAGCGTACGACTATACTCCTCAAAAGCAGGCACTGCGTTGTAGAAGCGGTTGACAGACCTTGTATTTTATTCACGCACAGACGTTTGGTTCCGCACAATGCATTAAAGGTGACCGATCTGAAAGGAAAAAGCTTGACCCAGATACGTCATAAAAGCGTTTAAATTCATAATCATAATGGAAGAATTTTCGGTAGTCCTCCATGGCTTTTCCTGTTGTGACCAAACTTACAGAAATTTTGCAGTTTTGTTAGGACCAGTCCGGTAGTGATGACATAAAATTTCGTAATAATTTCTCAAATGTCTTCCAACATTTTCTGCTCCGTTTTCCAAGCATGCATAATTCTTTAGGAGAACAGTTTTTGGCCAAACGCCAGCGGGTGTAGGTTTTCTGTGAAACTGCAAAAGCAGTGCGAAAGTCTAATGTGACAGGCGACGGCCACTTAATTTTTATGTGCCTTGCCTTACCGAGAACATGTGGGTTGCTAGCAATGAGGGAGTAGTTGCTTTCAGGAAGCGCATGCGGTTCAATCAAGGCAGCACACTTATACGACATACAGTATTGCACATAAGAGTACCTACAGTAGACAGATTATACACAACAGAGTTAGGAGAAATTGTAGCAAGCCGCTGCGTGCATGCTAATTTTTAAGGGCGTAGCTCTGCTTTCGATACTGATTAACTAAGCGAATTACCTGCTTGTGTGAACGTTTCTTTCCCTGTACATCCCTTCAGCCTGTACACTACATGTTCACTGCTTTTGCTGCTGCACGCATCTGTGGTAGCATCATCTGCCCAGAGCCCATAAAGAATTATCTGCACAATGAAGCAATGGGTCGTGTCCCGAAGGTCTGTTCTATGAACCGGCGTTCTGTACAACGGATCGACTACACGCATTGGCTGTACGCGCTCATGGCTTGTTTTGCGGCGTTGTTTGTTCGTGCGTGTGTTTGTGCATGTGGGTAGTGGCAATCCATGTGCTCAGACGTGCCCTGATCTGTGGAAGCTTTTGTCAACAGAATTAAAATCACCATGTGCACGCGTTGTCTTTCTATTGCCCTCTTGCGGTGCACGCGTTCCTTTAAAAACGATAGCTGTACTCGATGCACCAATACCGCCAGCACCACGTGACCTGTGCGCTCTTTGAACTTAACCTTCAGCCTAGCCACGGTCAAAATGTGCCTATAGAGAAAAGGCGCAGAAAAGGAAATCACATCCACGACCGGGAGTCGAACCCGCAGCGGCGGGAAGTGATCAACTTAACAGGACGCTGCGCGAGGCAACTAGCTATCGCCAAAGCCGAACACGCCTCATGTTAAACTGCACCACGCTCTCGCGCTGTGCATTGGAGAGCGTCGTCATCAACTTCTATCTGGTCCGTCCGGCGGCACTGCTCGCTCATCGTCGTCTTCTACGTAGTGCAAATCCGTACCTTTTCACTGATTCTAATATAGCAAAAATTCTCTGTAGTTTTCAAAATTGTAAAATATGGCCTGGTTCAACCCCGAAATTTGACCTTGGCCGATTTGGAGTAGAATCGATGACCGACCATAACTGAGCGTGGCTGACCGGTGGCTACCTTCGTATTTGACCCGGGCAATTGTCAGCATGCTACCGCTCGACGTTTTGGTATAATTCAATAAAGGCCGACTTTGGGCGAGTTGGTTTTCCATGCTGAACGTAAAAGCGCAAAAAACAAGGACGTAGAATAAGACACACAACACGAGCGCTCACTTCCAACTCATCTTTATTACATGCAAGAAACAGAATTTTATACTCTCGATAATACCTGCAAACCATTATCGAGAGTACGAAATTCTTATCTATCTTTCACTAGTGTAAAATTCATTATCTATCTTTCAGTACTCTGTGGTAGTGCCTTGCAGGCATTATCGAGAGTATCATATTCTGTTTCTAGCATGTAATAAATGTCAGTTGGAAGTGAGCGCTCGAGTTGTGTGTCATTCTACGTCCTTGTTTTTTGCGCTTTTACGTTAAGCATTTTGGTACAACCGTGATTAAATGCAGCCTAACTTTTTGCCGTTGGCTTTATATCAGCTTAATATATTCAAACAGGTTCATTAAGTCACTGTCTCCTCATGCGTATCCACCAACTGGTCCAGCAAGCCACGTTTCGCTCATCTGACAACGCATGGGTTACAACTTCGGCGTGCAGTTCGAGCGGCGTCAGCTGAGCTACGACTGCCGCGAACTGGAGTCCGAGGTGCGCAACACCTGGGCCACCTACCTGGAGAACGTGCACGAGCAGTGCGCCAGCCTGGGCGCCAACCGGGCCCTGTACTGCATGACCCTCCAGGAAGGAGAGGACGCGGCGCGCATCGGCAGCGGCCTGCGCTTCTACATGGACCTGGTGTCGCCGCTGCACAAGGCCGTCACCATGGAGTGGACCAAGACATGCTCGGCTCTGCTGGAGCAGCTCGCCGCCGCTGCGAAGGCCGAGCCTGACCGCAGGCCGGACCTCGAGCAGGTGCGCCGAGATGGGTCTCTGATTGGTCTCCCCGATGAATGCGGGGCTGTTCGCTTTCTGACCGCTCATGGTGAAGTTTCCTTTGGGGTCTATTAACACTTCAAGAAGAAAACTGCTCCACAACACAGAATGCGGAAGGAAACAGACCATGTCTTATCTCTTCTATGTCCTGTCCTGTAGCGCTGTTTTTTTTTTCTCCTTGAAGTGCTGCACGAGTTTGCCCGGAACGTACTTTGTCTGTTAACTTGACAGTTTTTTTATTGCAGGGAAGGAACATGAGATGACTTTGTTGTAAACGCCCTCTTTTGTTTCATTTTTTGCCCCTTTTTACTTGTTTCCTTGAATCAATCGTGGTAGCACCAGCCCTGCGCTTACACATGCACAGGTTAGTCGGCCCCCAAATGCTAAATTCATTAAATTCGAATTTCAAAGCATCATAGACAAAGTACGGAAAACCCATAAAAAAGTGCCTCATACCGATAACCCAATAAATTCGGATCTCAAAGTATCATATAAAAAGTATGAATAACCATAACAAAGTGCCTCAGTCCGGTACAGTTTATTTTACGCAAAAAAAAAAATGAATTGATGATTGCTCAGCGCCAGAAATTTGCGTGGCAATAACTTCGCAGTTTTGCCGAGTGGTGTTCTGCGCGCACACTGTGGCGGGCTGACCAACACAGCTGTCTTGTAGGGAATCCAGGGAATTAAATGCTTGCTATACACATACGAACAAAAACAACGCGCCCTATAGTTTAAAGCGATTACTGTCTCCGCGACACCTTGAAGAACACTGACTGCATGGTCCTGGACGCGCACGCAGTGAAAACAAAAGGAAATTACTAAAAATAACTAAAAACAAAAAAGCATGCAGTCTTGCCTTTTCGACTGATGATCACAGCGATAAGTAAGGGGCTTCACATTCATTCACGGAACTTCCTTGCTCAACTCAACCACATGTGGCGTGCTAGAGACTATAGAACATGTTTTAGTGGCGTGTCCAGCGTATGCACGTGAGACTCATACTCGCATCTGCTCTGAAGCCTATGGACACATCGCTCCTCTCTGAGGATTTAATCCTCGGCGCTTGGCCAGATAGTTTTAGAACTGTAAAGGCAACGCGAGCGCTCTCACGCTTTTTGAGCGACACGGACCTTGTCTCGCGTTTGTGATGTCAGAGAGTGTGCCTTGTTTTTTTTTAAGTAGTTTTTCATCTGCCTCCTCCCATCATCATCGTCCCCCATCGTGACCTTCTTTAATCTCCTCTTCCCGTCCCCCAGAGCAGAGTAGCAGGCCAGATATTTATTTTTCAGGCCAACCTCTCTGCCTTTCTTATCAATAAACCCTCTCTCTCTCTCAAGCTAGTGTGGAAAAGTGGACTCTGCGCGGAGTGTTGTCCTTGCCTTAGCATAATGATACATCACGGCCGCTTGGATGCCCCTTCAAATGAACCTCCATCTGATAACTACCATTCTCGGATTCTAATGATTACAGCTGCTGAGCGTTCGTCGGATAATCTAGACACACATGTTAGGCGTTAATTCTGATGTTATTAGTTATGTTATACCAGGCGAAGCCTATTCTATGTAATAAGACAATGGCAGAATGCTGTTGTGCAGTTAGCAGCCCTCTGACATTTCGGACACGCCGAAACTAGCTTGAATTTGCCAAAATACATTTGCACCATTGATTACGCTCTCAATTGTCCCAAGAGCATGTTGGAAGCATTCGACATGGAATTTTACATGTTTATTTCCTACAAAATAGCCCCAGCCCGACGACGTGATTTCAAGTTCTACTATTAGATGGTCCTGTGCTTGCTCTAAGCCTTGCTGGATTTCCTCAAACAAAGTAACTTCAACGCCTTATAAAAAAAGTTCAGCTGACTTTTTAGTGCACGTTAAAGAACCCCTGCTGATCTAAGGTTATTCACTCTTGTTCATTACGGTGTGCCTCATAACCCAAAGCGTACATTACAATTTAGTAGCGGTAACCGATATGCAATACAGGCCGCCAGTTTTTCTCTGCTTATGCTTTTTCTTTCTTGGGACACTAAAAAAAACGTTTAAGTGCTCCTCGGGCAGTTCCGGGACGACAACACGGCCTTGTGAAAATAACTGCGCGCGCAAGAGCACGACACCTCCACCTGTCCTCATGCAGAAAAGAGCATGCGAATGCCTCAAATTCACGTAGAGCGAGCTTAATGCACCTAACTTCCTGCAGTCTCTGCCCTGACGCTTTCGTACGCCTTGTCAGACAAGGTGAAGCGCGGACGCCCAAGTTGTATTCAAACCCGCATAAAGGGGCTGTCAAGGTAGCGCCACTCGGCTGAAATTAAAACGGACGCCCAGATAAGCCGCGCGACGGAAAACAAGCAAACTGTTTCGTCCCCGTCAGTAGCGTCGTGCGTGACAGGAAACACGAGCACTCGTCTCGCGTGTAGGCTCCATTGTTCAAGTGTCACCTGGGCTAACGGTACCCTGGACGGTGCAAACTTTTTCCTCGCTGGACGACTCGCGAAGAGCGGCGAAAAGGAAACGCTTCAGCCTCGCCGCGGTGCTTGACCCTTGCGCGCCTCAGGGACAAGCGGCGAGCGTGTAAATAGGAATGCGTCTGGGACAGGGAGGCTTACTCCGTTAGGCAGAAGGGCGCGCATTCCTGCACCACGTTGTGAAAAGGGGGACGCCAAGCGTTAGACGTTTTTGGCATACCGGAGACGTATTCGCAAAGACGTATAACGGACGCCTTCAGCGCATGCGCAGTGGCTCCGCCTAGCCTCACCCTTCTCGCCATGTGTGCGCAGGATTCTCCCGGTAAACAGGTATACCTTTGAACGCATTGCAGCAGTTATAATTTATTTCAGAAAATCGGCTGCTTCGCTTTAGAATATCTTCTGTGAAGAACCATGCGTAGTCTACAGTTCCTTCCTTGTAGGTAGATAGTTAATTTTTTTTTCTTCACATTCCAGCGAAGTTTTAGCGGTGGAGATAGTGGGCTGTGTGTGCTCCCCCGGCATGTCAAGTTACGAAAAGATGCTATCAAAAATGCTTAGTTGCCAATTCCTGCGGATACGTTTTTCCTCGCTTAACCTTCCAGTTGCCATCTGTCGTTGCCCTCCACCTCTTATCTTCCTTGAGAAAAAGAAATACGGCTGGCCGCAGCAACAGAGGTAGCGTGAATGAAACAGCTAGTCTGCATTATTATGCGTGATGTTGTGCGCTGAATATACACCGACCACAAGAACGCACGAGCATTAACTATGTCGAGTGACGTCATTTGCCACCCGGAGACGCCGCCATGTGCGCAGACAGGTTCGCAGATACTCGCGTCCTTGTATTCTTCCCGTCCGCGTATTTAGCCGCATAATGGTATCCTTGTCTGATAACCGCCGTTCGCCGCGACCAAGGCTGCGACAGCAGCATTTCTGGTGCGAAAACCTTTGAATGCGTAGAACTGTTTATCTGATGCTGCAGGCCTGATGGGTGATTGGACGACTTTTCGCAATTATCTGGAAGCCGCGCCGCTTCCGAGGATGCCTTATAGGCTGAAGTTCCAATAAAAGCGAAATCTGTGCATTTCTGCATTCTATGAAAGAACGGCGGCCTTCCATGGCAGCAAATGATAAAAACCATGTGCACAAAGCTTTTGAAACCCATATTCCATGTCTAGGTTTAAAGCTCAAGCTTAAATTATGCCCATTCTTAGTAAAGACGACCATCCACAACAAAAAAAAAATAATTGAGCGTAGAAAATAAGCTCAGAAGGTTAATTCGTTGCAACAAGGATGTAGACCGAAAAACAAAGTTGAAACCTCATAGTAAGCACATAATACAAATAGGCATAAACACATTCGCCTTTGCAAGTCTCGGAAGGTGTTTCACTGGAGTCTTGGTACTTTTTTTCATTTCCAGTTCAATTATATTTTAACTGGAACAAATTTTTGCGACTGCTGAGTTACTCTATTGGTGATAGCTGAGTTCACTCTAGGCGCTTACGAGAATAAGTTTCTTCATTAAAATAACCACATAGCGATGCCTATACAAACAAGGTCCAGATGTCCCCCCAACTGTAGCGACCAACGCTCAACACCTAAACAGGATGATCAGTGAAGCAATATAGAAGTTTTGCGTTCTTCCAGTGGTCTTCATATGTGACTCTTTGCAACCTGGAATAAGCTCTATAGAACAGACGCCTATTGCTAAATTCCTGGTTTTACTCTAACCGAAAACTAGATCGCCAGTGTGCGTAGCATGTGTACGTAAACACATCGAAAACGCATGTACTCACAATGACTGGATACTTGGCAGCGAAAAGCATTACATGAACAGCTGTCTACAGTTTCAATGGTTTATTGGTAACCCGTCAAGGGCATTTGGGATGAAACATCAAAACTGCTATTTTTATTTCCAATAAACATATGCACAAGTGATAGCCAAGACCTTATCATCGCGCTTGCTTTTCAGCGGCGGTTGCTTACGCCTTTATGTTGCCAGTTCAATTTTTCTGCGTTATTTTATCTTGAAACATTATTTATGACTCTTCAGGACACTGTAGCGGACACGTGCTCAACGCCTAGCTTGATCCTGGTTATAGGTGAAAACCACTCTTCCCTTTAACTGCTTCTTCACTGTTTCAAAAAATATTTCTCAAACATGACAAATATTCCCTCCATTCGAATTACTATGATAGTTAAGGTCTTCTAACATTCCATCACGGTTAAATTACCACCACGGCTGGCTCGTACTGTATACAGTGCACCATCATATTTTCTGAAACCCGTGAACGTTTGATGCACAGCTAAGCCGTGCGCCAATGTCTTCACGGAAGTGTGCACCAGCGCAAAAAAAAAAGGCTCAGAAGCCGTGTTTCTTGTTCAAAGCATATTCGGAAGCTATAATATCACTCGGAATCACAATGAAAACATCTGCAGTGTTCTGTTAATGTGCCTACTAGCCAGCTACGTGCAACCAAGTTCTGCCTAAGCTGCTGTCTTATATCTTAAGGACGCCTGTATCCTCTCGCGTTCAACGTCATGTACTCATAAAGCAGTTAGAGCAATTAGTCCAAAGACTGGCACAGCCGACTCCCCCAAGTGCGGGCCAGTATGCGAAACATTGAGGTGGATAATAGCACCTCAAAGACAGATGAAGTTAAAATGGACAAATACGGCAAGACAGGCGCCAGTCGCATCGTGTTCGCTCCTACTGCTTTGTATCACTCCTTTCGTGCGTCATCATCAGCCTAACTACATCCACCTCCACAGATTCTTCTCCGATTAACTTCTAATTAATCCCGTCACGTACGGACTGCGGTCACATTATCGCAGCAAACATCCTGATCTCATCCGTCCACCTGACTCTCCGACGCCCGCTGCTGTACGCTTGCCCTCACTTCGAATCCACACCGCTACCCTAAGGAACCAGCGATTACATTCCGTTTGCATTACATTCCCGACCCATTACCGCTCCGTGTTCTTGACTGCTGCCAGCATATCTTTTAAATCGCGTTTGTTCTCTGACCCACTCTGATATATTTTTGTTGCTTAGCGTTACACGTGTCATTTCCCTTTGCATATAGCTCGCTGTTCTCAGTTGGAGCATTTTCGTTAGCCTCCACATTTGCGCCCCACACATAGTACTGGCAAGATGCAAGTATTGTGTGCTTTTCTCTTGACAGGTACTGGTAACAACTTTATTCTTGACCTGCCTGCTTTAATGCGTCACTCGACTTGAAGCAGCGTTGGCTCCCCGTGTACAGTGCGTCAGTAGGCAGCACCGGATCACATTGCTCGTTGTCAATCCCTCACAGGTGTCTGCCTGGGTGGAGGATACCAGTCGCCAGGTGCAGGAGGCCATGCAGACGGCCTTCTCGGCCTTCGAGAACCAGGTTCGCGTCATCGTCAAGAACGTCGAGCTCTTCAGCGCCCAGATCAGGAAGATCCTCGAGTGAAGCCCCGCTGCTGCCGGGTTACTCTTCCTCGCGCTTTCTCAGGCAGCTTTTGAGTGCTTTTTCTTCTTTGTTTTTGCTTCTTTCTTCCTGGTGTGAAAATAAAGTTTGCTTTTTTGTGTGTGATCAGTGTAATCTAGCAGCGTTTCTAGAATGCCGCCCTAAACACAACGAAATCTTGCTGGATGCAAACACAGCTATTGAGCAGGTGACTACAAGTGATGGGCGGCACTTGTCAAGCACGTTTAGAAGCTCACTGCAACACACATTTCGCCACCCATCTTCAGTTTATGAAACGTGCTCTGGCTGAACTTAACGCAGCCCAATGGTCGCAGCCGCTTTACTTCAAGCCGCTCGTTCGGAGTCCAACAGCGTGTTGAAATGGCGCAGTATCTGTCTCATATATCCTACGACACCTGAACCGCGCTGTAAGGAAAGGGATAAAGGAGGGAGTGAAAGAAGGAAGGAAAAAATAGGTGCCGTTTAGCATTTCGCTTGCATGCGAAACAGGCCTAAGGCGCACGTGTGCTGTGCGATGTGTCATCTTTATTTGAGGCCAACCAACCAACGGAAGGGCACGGCAGTGGCCGTGTGGTGTAAGGCATCGGGAAGCGAAGCTGTTCTCTCCGCCGCCCATTACTTGTTGTCGTTGTCCGCCGCATAAAATTGTACATACCCACAAGAGGGATTGGCCGTAACCAGGCGGTGACTACATTTATTCCAAATTGCATGCGTCAAACATGGGATGACTTAAAAATTTGGCAACGCCCATCAGTGTTGTTGTTGTTGTTGTTGCCTCAAATACGATGGAACATACCCACGGGGGGGGATTGGCCAGGGTTTGGTGCAAATCCAAACCGGAAGAAACTCATCCAGGTTTATCTCAAGCAGCTCATAAATATAGACGAATCTGAGAGTAAAAGAAAATCACAAATCTTGAGAGATATTGAGAAAATCAAATTAAAATCGAGGAAACAAAGCAGTGTGGGTGGAAAAACTAAATTTTAAGGAATTAATCAGTGTTTTTCTCTGAGCTGCGAAAGTTTTTCTTTCTTTTTTCACTACAGGATACCATTAGGAGGGGAATGTTCTGCCTCACCTTCGTGTTCAGGTTCGGGCATAGGTTCGTCGTATTGTGCAAATAGTTTGTATATACTTGTTCTCCGCCTATCCTCTCTTCCGGTCCCTTCACCTCTTTCATTTCATTTCTCCATTCTGTCTGCTATCCTTTATTTCCGCTGCCCCAGCTCAGGTGCTTCAGTATCGATGGCAGATGCCGGGGCTAGCAAAAATCTTTTCCTTTCTTTTTATTATTATTTTAATAAATAAACCACTGCCACCACCACCATAGGTTTGTCGCAGTATCAGGTCGATGTTCGGTGAATTTGCCTCGAACCGGAGCTAATATCTCGTGCTTAAATGTGCTGCTAGCTTGGAAGAGGGAACAACTACAAAGAATGTTTACTACATTCGAACTAGGGCGAAAGCACGCAATTTTGCTAGGTAAAAGACGTTGAGCAGGCAGTGCCGTGGGATAGAGCGCTCGCGCTATAGGCAAGCTGTGGGCCCGCAAGAAACGATTTTGCTCGGTTCAGAACCACCGAATTAGTGCCACGTAGAAGACGACGAAGAGCGGGCAGGGCCGCGGGACGGAGCGCTCGTGCTAGGAGAACAGACAATGGACGATTGTGTTCGGGGTTGGCAACCATCGGATTAGTGCTTGCACTCTAAAACAGAGCTGCGCGAGCATTGCATATAGAATGGCAAGGTAGCAGTTTCTTTTGCTGCACACACACTATCGGTGGCGCACGTCACCAATGTTGGGTAACCATCACCGCTTGTCTCAAATCACCACCTCAAACCACCACTTTGAGCCAGAAACGCGGACGGACGTGGGACGCATACTAAGGTTTCAATCTCTCGCGCACAAGAAGAAGAGAAAAAACTATTTCGCGGCCCGGATTCTGGTGGCTGTTTCCCGTTGATGGCTTGAGGCTGCAACTCTGCGCGGTGTGACAGCGTGCTTACCAGTAGAGCCCAGATCGATATAAACATGCTGCTTTTAATTGGCTGCCTCGTGGCGGAGTGCCATGAAACATTATGTATATAGAGTGGTGACAATGATCTCGTAGCTATTAATTCTTAATGTGTCGTCTTCGAACGCACGGTGCCAGTTTCATTCACTACCTAGCAAAACTACAGTTTCCTCTCGTCAGCTGACAGTCATGAGACGGCGACCCAAAGCAGGGTCGAGCAAAAACTTTTCTCTTTTTCGCTCTTTCCTCTGCCAGTCCTTATAGCTCACAGGAAAAAGCAATTAGCAGCTTCGAGCCTTCACAGATGATAAGTACAAAAATCAATGTTTTTTTTTTTAAATCATTCTGTCAATTTCAAGTCTCCCTCGCGAAACTTCTCACGCTTTCCACACCGTACCAGATCCCTATGAGATTTTATTAGTGTAGCTGTTATCTTCCACGCAACAGCGCTCTTACGAAGAAGGAACGAAGCACCGTATGTTCTGCAAAAACTTATTCACGCCCATTATTATTATTATTTTTATTATTATTTCGGTGAGGAAATTATTGGTTCATTCTTTAGCCTACAGTGTACTTAGGTATGGAATCACAACTTTTGTTCATTGTTCTGGTATCTGGCATCAACGTGTAAATAGATTGTTAAAATGCATGATAAAGAGTGTTACTTACGATGTGTGTACTCCGCAAGATGTCAACCTTTTTCAGATGCTAAGGATGCCCAATTTTCGATCCCTTTTTGTTCATACTGTTGTACTAAAACATTTCTGGAGCGATACATTTAAAGTCCCCATTGTGCTTCCCCGGCCTTTACGTCAGGCTCCTGCATTTTTAGTTCCTCGCGCGCGGACCAGATTTGGTAAATATGCCCGAGCTTATTATGTTCCAAATATATTTAATGCTCTTCCCTCTGAAATTAATTCTTGTGAGTCTATACGTGATATTCGCAATAATCTAAAGAAATGGTACTTAGAATAATTGAGCTGTATAGTTCAATTTCTATGCACAGCAAAACTTTTCGGTTTCCACCTGTTTTGTGTTTGATGTGATATTACTTACTGTCTGTTTTGTATCTTTAGTGTCTCCTTTTTAAAAAAAAAATATAGTCAATTTTGCGGCCGAGTTTGGCTGTCGACTGTCAGGCTTCGCGTGACAAGCCACAATGATGGCTGAGGCGAACCTGGTTTCTGCTACTGTATCGAGTTTTGTTGAATAAAATTATTATTATTATTATTATTATTATTATTATTAATATTATTATTATTATTATTATTATTATTATTATTATTATTATTATTATTATTATTATTATTATTATTATTATTATTATTATTATTATTATTATTATTATTATTATTATTATTATTATTATTATTATTATTATTAAAGGGCGAAACAATGCTGCCTTCTTTACGTGCGGTCATATAAGCTCCATTGTTGAGCTCGTGCATGTACACAGGTGGTGGTTCAAGCAGTTTTCTAAGCGGAATTATAAAGCGTGGATGGAGAACTACAGAGAATGTTTACTATATTCGAATCATGGCGAAAGCAGGGATTTCTCTTTCGTAGAAGACGACGACAAGCGGGCTGTGCCACGCGACGAAGCGCTCGCGCCAGCTCAGCTACGGACAGAAAACGCGACAAACGACGGTATCGCTAGGGGTCGGTACCCATCAGATTAGTGCTTACGCACTAATAAGGGAGTAATTTCTAATTGGCATCCACCTAAGGGCTTTCACAGACACTTCATAGTTAAAGAAAAATTTGCCCTGGCTCGGGGTTTGAGCCCGGGACTACAGCGTCACTGGTGCAGGCGGGCTACCAACTCAGCTAACCGGGCAGGCCAGCATATGGTAGGGCGAGAGCGAATTGATCAAAAACTCTAACTTCCGGAGCCCTTCTCTACGGCGTCACTCATAGCCTGAGTCGCTTTGGGACTTTAAGCCCACATAAACCATCGAAGTGGGAACAGTTTTGGTCAAATTTTTATACGAATCCCCCAAGGTAAAGTAGATTTGTAATAATGAAGTAACTGCTCGTTAGCTCTCGCCCTGCCATACGTTAGCCATCACTGCAGCGGTGAAGTTGTGGTCCCGGGTTCGAACCCCGGACCAGGACGAATTTTTCTTTAACCATGAAGTTTCTGTGGAAGCTGTATAGCTTTCCTTTGTAGCCGCATGACTAGGCTAGGTGGATGCCTAAGCTGTGGAGTTCGCCGAACTCGGACCTGCGAGGAATTCCTAGAAGACCAAAGTGAAGGCGGATAAGTCATCGGGAAGACACGCAGCTGCGAGGACTGGCGCTCGCGGAAGCAGCGGCGGGAGCAGCAGCGACAATGGCGGCGCCAGGTGGCCAATTCTGGCTCAGGCCGCCGTACCGAGTAGTACTTTCAACGGTCACGCTGGGGATGTTAATTGAAAGAAGGCTGCGGCCTCGACACAGCTCCCGTGTTTTGGACAACAGGCGGAGAAGTACAATGTCGTTCAACCACCTGTTGGGACCCGGCTGGACATTCCTTTCCCGCGGTGGTGCCGACCCCGCAACGCTGGTGAAGACGACAAGCCAGTGTTCAAGGCGTCTTCATCCCTGTCCACTTGCGGGGAATCGGAGTGTCCTTCCTTTCCCACGAGGGCCTCGACCCGATCGCCATGGCGTTATTGACGCAACAGTGTTCGAGTACCGTCTTTTCCCCCTTCCTTCGACCGAGCTGCGAGAGAGCATCAGCACCACCACCTGCTGTGGGCGGTACCACCATTGTATTCACATACTCACTTGATTGCACATCATTCTCCGAACCTTATTTTCCAGTCAGGGATCTGGAGAATACAAAGGGTATTTAACAGGGTGCTGGTTCGTTGCCGACACACTCCTATCTCGGTTGTAAATATGTAAAAATAAACCTACTTTACAGTTTCTTTCTTAACGGAGTCCAACACCGTCCTTCGGAGCCGAGACCTGCGGTGCTGAACGAGTCAGACAACCCAAGGGCCCCTCCATCTCCAACACAGGTGGCACCGGTTGGAGTGAAGGGTAGTCCCCAGCACTTGGTAGCAACAGTGGGATTGAAGCGCAATCTCCAAGACTGGTGGCACCAGTGGGTTTGAAGAGCAATCCCCAACAACGCCAACGGTATTTAAGAAGCATATGACCATGCCGCCATGTCGTAGCGGAAGGCGGAGGCTAAACCTCTTTCTGCGATCTGCGCGGACTGCTTCAAATGAGAGTTTATCTGCTACAGCTACGCTTTATACAAGCAGACATTTTTCGTCACCTGTTGCACTTAATAGTCTCCGTGTAGCGAAAAAGAAAGAGGTGATGTCCATACATACCTCGCGTCTATGTTCGCTTTATGAACTGTGGAATCTTTTTTTACATAAATCGAAGTGGTGTCCTCATTTTTAAGGGAGAGAGTGAAAATTTACAAAGCCCTTCTTCCTTCAATTAGTGGTCTGTGATCTGCTTAGTGATCATCATGTCTGCCGGGTTTTTGAACGCGAAGCCTGCCCGTAGCTTCTAATTAAAAACTTGTTAAAAATCGTTCGCTGAACGGCCCCTAGTCTCGTAAACAACTTTCAAAGCGACAGCTGCGTATAGAACAGCTTAAACGACGAAGTATGTCCTGACATAAAAGTGAGACTCAGACGTCAAAGTGAGACGTCATTTCTATACTCGAGTTTTACATTAGACAGCAGATTTTATTCCTATCAGTGGCAGGGAATATAGAGAACGCGACTACGTTAACGCAACGATCTGCCACCACCACATTTCCTGGCTCGTCCACTGCGCAACTACTTGCGGCTATGCTGGCGCTGCTCAACCAAATCTGACTTATCGCGTCTTTCTGACAGCAAATAGCACACGACAGTTTGGATTACAGGAACTGTACACGTAGCAGTAGTTGATTTCATACTCACGCACCAGGAAAACTTGCTCACCATGCGTTGTGCTGGCAGAAGGAAACCTATAACCGGATTAGAATACAAGAAAGCAAAGGCGTGCTCCGTTTATAATATCGGTAACGGCGCGGGATAGGATCCTCCCATGGCGTTAGCGTTTAAATGGAGGCGAAATGTATTAGACGTCCATGTGCTCTGAGATGCCAGGGCAAGTTAAAAAACTCCAAATAGCCAAACTTAAGCAAAAGCCGTAGGATGCCACGTCTCAGGTAGCCCATAGGCAGCTTTGTGTTTTAAATCCTGAATGCTGTTTGTTTAAAGGCTAACCTGTCAAGGTGGGAAGCAACTCCTCAAAGTTTAAGGAAGCGTACAGACATCCAACAAGCAGAGGAAGAGAAACAAATGTCTCGTTAACACTAACTCGGGAAGACAAAGACCATAAAGTAGCCTGACATAACTTCAGTACAGAGGCAGTCGTAGAAGCTCGACGGCAGTCTCGGAAATGAGCAAACCTTCGGACGACGCGCCTGTGGTCTTGCGGCCTTTCTTTATGAGCCACCTAGTTTATATCACGGTTGTTTGCTCGGGATCAGCATCCAGCCACTGAAATCATATTGCCGCTGTTGAGAAAAAGAGCCCGCGATGACATCGTTACATCTTGTCCCGTGTCCGCTTCACCGCCTGGGGGACCACTGTCTTCACGACACAGCACCATGCGGGTGACAGATTATTTATTCGGGCTGAGCGGATTTATCTTTGCAGATGACGGCGCCGAATTTTGGGTATATAATGTAGACAGACGGTAAATACCGGCTACAACACTGTGAACATCCGTATTTCACATTAATCATCATCATCAGCCTGACTACGCCCTCTGCAGGGAACAGGCCTCTCCCATGTCTCTACACTTAATCCTTTCTTTGCCAGATGCGGTCGCCGTACCCCCGCGGAATTCCAAGGAAAGCTTTCCATGTACTTGTATTGGAAATTCTCGCAAAAATTATGATGCAGATTCTTCGACCCGATTGGCTGCAGTGATGGTAAGGAAACTCAACGCTCGCTTTCAAACAGTTTACTCTTTGTGGCATGCTCAAGCAGAACGCTAACTTGTACCAACTGGTTTGACTAGCTGCTGAAGCTTAGTATAGACAGAAACTCTGCGTCGTTACAGGCAAAGGAGCCAAGCATCTCGAAATGCGAAGACGAAGAAACTTCTTCAACGTCCTCCTGAAATCTGCGTTCATATCAGCCGCGGCGAAACTGCATCACGATGACGTCACAGCACTCCGCTTTCGCAGGAGCCTCAACGGAAGCAGCCCACGGCGGAATCAGCTCCTGCCGCCCAAAGCGATCTTCCGCCATTGCTCCCGGACGCCACTCGTTTTTCGCGCCAAAAGCAGCTCTGCTCGGACTGCGTTGGCCGCGGCGCGCTGGGCTCGCGGATGCAAAGCCGTGCCACAGACTCGCGATGGAAATACTGGCCCACGCGCTCACTGAGCTCAACAGCGGCCGGCTGCCGGCGTTCTGCTCAAAATTCAAGGTGTCCTTCAGCGCTGGCACGACCGAAGACACCGGCGACGCCGGGCCTTCGCTGGACGACGGGCGCAGGGATCCTTGCGTGGTCATCGGTGAGCGCTGGGCGCCGCCCGCACTGGTGCGGGGCCCGCGTAGCGCTTCTTCCAGTCCCTCTCGCACTTTGTCACCCTGGCCGCCTTGTGTGCTTAAGCGCCAGTGGTGCTTGCGCTTACCCCAGTGCAGACAGTTGTCCTTGCGTCATGCCTCATGGCGACCTTTCGTCAGCGGCAGGTTCTTCTCACTTCTGCCTGCACTTGCGCTAGCATGCCTTTGCTCTAAAATGCACGAATGTCCAATGAGTGCGAGCGGGCCGCAGCGGCATATACCGCGCGGAAGAAAGTTGGGGCAGGGTATTTTTCCGACAAACGTTATTTTTTACCGGGGGGGAGTCTCTACGCTTACACCGTAGCCAGGCATGCTAGTCTACGTAGTTTATTATGAAACTTCTAGTATGCTCGTCAGCGACCTTGTGTAAAGACTTCGAGCCGAGTGCAAAAAAAGAAAGCGAAATTAGACAGCAGATGCTCCGTTTGAAGTATGCGGGGTCTTGTGCCTTCTTCGGTTTGGAGCCTCACGGAGCTGTAGCTTCGCGGAAACGATGTTTCCGATGTCCTCCAGCCAAGGTAATGTGCCGGCCGGTTTTCTAAACAGCTCACCGCTCGGTTCCTCGGCACAGTACTTATGCCGAATATGCGTCCCTCGTTTCGACAATTTATCGCGCATACCTGCGTGAAGTTACTTAAAATTACGGTTTTTCATTTGTTGCTTTACTGCGCGTCCTACTTCTCCTATTTGATAAGTGTCGCACGCCTCTACCATGATATGCAGTGCAAGCTGTGCCGGTACCTCCGATTACTGGTGCGCTCTAAAATGAAGGGCGCCGCGAAAGTGAGCTCACTGTTAAAGCATCGACGTAGCTTCTGCATGCCTGCTTATTGCCTTATTCCACCTGCGAGAACGCTAAAGAAAGGTTCTTAACTCGCCGTTAGTACATCAGCGTTTTCTAGCGCCGTACCTCTATCGCATTAGAGGGTGTCAGAGTGATTCTCTATAAACCGGCGCTGTTCTCTATGAACGGATGCCTGTTGTTGTTGTTGTTGCTGTTGTTGTTGGTGGTGGTGGTGTTGTTGTATCTGTTGGATACATGTGCTAACAAGGCGAGAACAATCAGCTTAGTACTCGATTAGAGTTATTTTGTGCTAACGTGAAAAAATAGCATCTTCGTTATTAGGGCACCTTGGTCGGATAGTAGGTGCTTGTCGCATTTCAACGCGCAATATTAGCGTAGACACATTAATAAAGCAACCCATTTTCTCCAGGGTGGGGTTTGTTGCAAAAGGGTTGCAAGCCCCAAGGGTAGCGTTGGCCTGGCGGCCTGGGGCACAGCTGGAAACATCCGAAGGTCCCGGCAAAGGATGAGTCGACTGGCAACAAAACAACTTGTTTATTCTGGCATCGCAAAAGAGCAGCCGGTCAGGGCGACCACGTTACTCGAAGGAAGAAATCGAAGTCTCTCTTTGGCGTCCGGGGCAGCGGCTTTTGTACCCTCGGAGTCGAGGGCAAGAAGGAACGGCTTGGGATGAGTCGCACGAGACGGCGACGTACGGACATGTTGAGACGTGAAGTGACGCGTCCGCCGGGCCGGCGCCGGTCAGACCTCCTCGCCTCCCAGTTGGGGAGCTCCTCTCCCCGGCTGCCGCGCTTTGACAAGCGTGGGCACCAACATCCACACACACACACACGCACACACGACGACACGTGGCATTGAAACCTGCCTGGACGCGCTTGGCGGGAGGCGTTACGGCAGCACTGGACGGGCCCAAAATGACCGCCACTTTGAGCGAAGCCCCGGCGTCCGTTGCATCCGCGCCGGCTATACCGCGCGTCGTAGGCGAAACGTAACAGACCACCCCGCTGGGAGAAGGAGATCCCGATGGTCAGGGGACTGCATCCGCTGTCCGGAGGGATGTCGCTCGATGATGCTCGTAATCGAAACCGGTCGTCCCTCGACGTTGCTTGAGCGCAGCGCACAGAGAAGGCCTCGTTCTCAGGTTCAGGATCACACAGGACACTACAAAGTCACTTCGGGAGAGTTGCCATTTTTGTGCTTGTTCCCAGCAACCGTTAGAACTACGCCGAAACGCAACCGCTCAGTCAGCAAGCACGAGACAACCCTCACTAAGCTCTGCCAGGCTCTTTCCCCTTTTATACTACTGCCTAGTTACTTACAGTAGTCAAGCAGCACTCAGAACGCGTCCACAAATTGGAAAATTGCACTAGAAAGCATATGATCACTTTGAAACACTAAACAAAAGCAATATGTTAAAAATCCTGCCTCAGGAAGAAAACATCAGTAACAAACAACTTTGAGGCGGATTCCCACGTTAGGGGCCTCGACTTAAGCCATCGGCGTTACCGTTGAGACTCCCCTTTTTGTAACGCACCTCAAAGGAATATTGTTGCAAAGCGAGGCTCCAGCGCAGGAGGCGGCCATTTTTGGGAGAGATGGTCTGCAGCCATTGGAGAGGGCAGTGATCCGTCTCAATGATAAACCTCGAGCCGGCTAGGTAGCATGACAATTTCTGAACGGCCCACACGAGACACGCACACTCTTCTCGGTGGCGCTGTATGCCTGCTCACGACAGGTCAGCTTACGACTAGCATACAGGACGGGGTGTTCCACTTCTCCATTGTCCCTTTGGCACAGTACAACGCCCATGCCTCGCTCACTCGCATCGCACTGAACAACGAACCCTTTTGTGTAGTCTGGCGATCGTAGCACAGGCTGGCTTGTTAGGGCGCTCTTTAGGGCGCTAAAAGCTCTTTGTCTCGCCCCAGACGACTGTTTGGGGCTCTGTTTTTCTTAGAGCATCCGTCAGGGGAGCCGCGATATCGGAGTACCTGGGGATGTACCTCTGATAGTAGCCGGCGACACCTAAGAACGACCGAATATCGGTCTTCGTGCGCGGTTGCGGGAAGTCTCGCACAGCGGCCACTTTTATTTCAGAGGGGCGGCGACGACCCTGTCCAATCACGTGACCGAGGTAGACAACCTCGGCCTGTGCTAATTGGCACTTGGGAGCCTTGACTGTCAAGCCCGCTTCGCGCAGCCGGGTTAGCACTGCCCGCAAGTGTGCCATATGCTCAGACCAGGATGCGGAGAATATCGCTACGTCGTCTAAATACGGTAAAGCGAATTCTTTCTGTCCCCGCAACACTTTGTCCATGAGGCTTGAAAAGCAGTATGGCGCGTTCTTCAAACCAAAACTCAAAACTTTAGGACGGAATGTTCCCATTGATGAAATGAACGCCGCATACCTACTAGCCTCTTCTGTAAGTGGAACCTGCCAATAACCCCTGACAAGATCTAGGGTGGAAATAAACTGAGCGCTACTAACTTTCTCAAGGCGCTCCTCGATGTTAGGGATCGGATAAATTTGATCCTTAGTGATGGAATTAAGCCTGCGGTAGTCGACGCAAGGACGAGGTCCCTTGCCCGGTACCTCAACTAAAATCAAAGGGGAGGTATAATCACTCTCACCCGCCTCAATAACACCGAGCTGTAGCATTTTCTTTACCTCAGCCTCCATAATATCGCGCTGGCGGGGTGACACCCGGTAGGCCTTGGATCGTACTGGCTCTGGGGAGGTAAGTTCTATATCATGAGTAAGGACAGAAGTCCTACCAGGCCTCTCAGAGAACTGACCTTGAAACTCTTGTAAGAGTTGGTGTAGTTCGGTTTTCTGTTCAGGCGACAGCGGTGCTTTAATGATTAAGTCACTAATGACCTGATCAGTGTCTTCCCTGTTCGTCACTGAGCTTAGTCCCGGAAGCTCGACCGGAAGCTCTTCTAACTTTCCCGTGTCGGGCATTTCCTCTCCAGTACCTGGTGCCTTCAACGCTACAGGCTCAATTTTATCCAGTTCTGACGTGCTCGGAATATCAGCTTGCTGCGCCTCCGACCCTTTTTCATTGTTCGACAACGTCGGCCCCGCAACTACCGCCTTTGCAGCGAGCTCCCGAACTCTCGATCTGGTTAAGGCCTGAACGCTAGCCTCACCAAACAAAAGCCCCTTCTCGCGCAGGAGGTGATCGGACCTGTTCGAAAATAGGTACGGGTACTGGGGGGGGGGGGGGGGGGGGGGAGCATAGATGACACTACGGCCTCCGTCTCAAGTGCTCCGAAAGGTCCTTCAATAAGCACTTTTGCTACGGGCAGACACACGCTATGAGCTTCCACGGCTTGCTTGATCCATGCGCACTCGCCCGTGAACATATCTGGTTCTACGTAAGAGGGGTGAACTACATCTATTGTAGCTGCGGAATCACGAAGCACTCGGCACTCTTTCCCGTTCACGAGAAAGTCTCGCATGTAAGGCTCGAGAAGCTTCATGTTCTCGTCAGTGCTACATAATGACAAACACACGACTTTTCTTTTTGTTTCTGGACACTGCGCCGAAAAGTGGCCCGGCTTCTGGCACGTATAACACACGCGCGCTTGCCTCGTCTCGAACCGCTTTCTGCGTTCGGCTTCGGCTGCCGCCGTCTCCTTACGTTCGGTCGGATTGCTTTCACTCGCATCCGCACTACGTGTGTCCCCCCTTGCTGTCATGGGTGTGAACTTCGGCCTCTCAGACTTGGAGCCAAATTCACCCTTTTGACCGTCCTTAGCTCCGCGAGCCCGACGCGTCACAAACTCCTCGGCTAGCTCGGCGGCTTTAGCCACTGTACTAACGTCTGGCCTATCCAAGACCCAGTACCGCACGTTCTCAGGTAACCGACTATAAAACTGTTCCAGCCCGAAACACTGCAGAATTTTCTCGTGGTCACCAAACGCTTTCTCTTCTTTGAGCCACTCCTGCATGTTTGACATAAGCCTGTAGGCAAACTCTGTATATGACTCACTTCTGCCTTTTTCATTTTCCCGAAACTTCCGACGGAACGCCTCCGCTGACAGCCTGTACTTTTTTAGCAGACTCGATTTCACTTGGTCGAAATCCTCTGCCTCCTCTCTCTTCACGCGAGCGACTACGTCGGCCGCCTCGCCGGGTAACAAAGTGAGCAAGCGCTGTGGCCACGTTTCCCGAGAGAACCCCAGCTTCTCGCACGTTCGCTCAAAGTTAACCAGGAACAAACCAATGTCCTCTCCAAGCTTAAACGGCCGCATCAGATCAGTCATTTTGAACGATACCCGTTCTCCTGCACCGTGTGCCTGACTTCCATTACGAGCGCGTTCCACCTCTACCTCGAGACGCTTCATTTCCAAAGCGCGCTCTTCTTTCTCTTTATCTTTTTGTTCTTTACGTTCGCGCTCGTCTTTCTCTTTTTGCTCTTTACGTTCGCGCTCGTCTTTCTCTTTTTGCTCCCTCTCCTCAATGGTCTCAAGGCATTCCGACAGCTCGTCATCCTCAGCCTCCAACTCAAGAATAGCCCTTAGCAGTTCTGGTTTTCTGAGTTTGTCTGAGACATCCAGACCCAACTCTCTTGCAAGCTCCAGCAATTTCGGTTTGCGCAACGACTTCAAATCCATGGCTGCTCCGAATGCTGCTTTCTCTACTGCCTACTATTGTCTTGCCGCAAACTAACCCGGCAGCAACGACAACACAATTACCAGCTCTGTTTCTGACACTAACAAAAGCCTGGCAAAACTCAGAAGAAAGTCCCGCACTCACCAAACCTCGCAGCCAAGAATTCAGCGCAGTCGTTCCGCTGCAGGCAACCAGTCATCACACAGGGCTCGTTGCACTGCTCCCGGATGGTCGTTGTGCTGCTCAGCATACAGTTGACCGCATATCTTCGCTGCTGGCCTCCGTTGTCGCGATCTCACCGCTGGCAACCAGTTGTTGCAAAAGGGTTGGAAGCCCCAAGGGTAGCGTTGGCCTGGCGGCCTGGGGCACAGCTGGAAACATCCGAAGGTCCCGGCAAAGGATGAGTCGACTGGCAACAGAACAACTTGTTTATTCTGGCATCGCCAAAGAGCAGCCGGTCAGGGCGACCACGTTACTCGAAGGAAGAAATCGAAGTCTCTCTTTGGCGTCCGGGGCAGCGGCTTTTATACCCTCGGAGTCGAGGGCAAGAAGGAACGGCTTGGGATGAGTCGCACGAGACGGCGACGTACGGACATGTTGAGACGTGAAGTGACGCGTCCGCCGGGCCGGCGCCGGTCAGACCTCCTCGCCTCCCAGTTGGGGAGCTCCTCTCCCCGGCTGCCGCGCTTTGACAAGCGTGGGCACCAACATCCACACACACACACACGCACACACGACGACACGTGGCATTGAAACCTGCCTGGACGCGCTTGGCGGGAGGCGTTACGGCAGCACTGAACGGGCCCAAAATGACCGCCACTTTGAGCGAAGCCCCGGCGTCCGTTGCATCCACGCCGGCTATACCGCGCGTCGTAGGCGAAACGTAACAGGTTGTAGCATGGATTGCCGTCAGTGCTCCTCAAAATCTAAATCGTCGTTAGGGACATTGGCTAGATTGGGCAAGACAGGAACAAATGAAAACAACAGTGCCCTCTCTGCAAGCCGTTATAGACAGCGCAGTGACCTAAGCGCCGCCGCGTGACTATCGATGAAGGATACGGATCTTTTTCTTGTAGCTGTATGACTGTGCTGGGATAAACGGCAGCCATTAATTATTAGCTTAAGATAAAATATATTTCATATTGGGGATTTCCCATAAGTGCACTGGACTATCCGTGTTCCTCCCTTATAAATAGGTATTGCTCAAGATTAGTTTTTTGTTTTGAATTTTCCGATTTCCGGTTTCTTGCCTTACTTTCAGAGAACCGTCAAAGTTCCGCTTCGGAAAATCACATTTGGGCGCTGTGTTCCCAAAATTGGGACAGGGTTGTTCGTTTGGACTTTGCTCCAGGCTGTACTTAGCGACGAAGTGACAGACCACCTCTCTCCCATTCATCATCATCACCATCAACCTGACTACACCCACTGCAGGGCAAAGGCCTCTCCCATGTCTCTCCAGTCAACCCTGTCCATTCCCAGCTGCGCCCACAGTATGCCTGCGAACTTATCTCATCCACCCGATTAACCTTCTGCTGCCCCGTGCTACGCTTGCCTTCTCTTGGAATCCACTCCGTTACCCTTAAGGACTAGCGGTTATCTTGCCTTCGCATCACATGCCCTGCCCAAGCCCATTCCTTCCTCTTGATTTCGACCAGGATGTCATTAACCCGCGTTTGTTCCGTCACCCACTCTGCCTGCTTCAGGTCTCTTAGCGTTACACCTATAATTTTTCTTTGCATGGCTCGCCGCGTAGCCCTTAACTTAAGCTGAACCCTTTTCGTTCGCCTCCACATTTCTGCCCCGTAGGTGAGAACCGGTAAGATAAAGCTGTTGTACACTTTTCTCTTGAGGGATATTGGTATACTGCTATTCATGATCTGAGAGAACCTGCCATATGCGCTCCACCGCATCCTTATCCTTCTATTTTATTTCCCTCTCATGATCCGGATCAGCTGTCACAATCTGTCCTAAGTATTCCTTTACAATTTCCAGTACCTCGCTTCCAATTGTGAACTGCCGTTCTCTTGCTAGGCTGTTGAACATTACTTTGGTTCTCTGCATGTTAATTTTTAGACCAACCGTTCTGCTCTGCCTCCCTAAATCATTGATCATGCTTTGCAAGTCATCTCCTGAGTGATTCAGCAAGGCAATGTCATCACCGAATAGCAGATTATTTAGGTTTCTCTAATAATTCTTATCCCAAACTCTTTCGAATTGAGGCCTCGAAATATCTCGATCCTGTAAACAGGAGGTGAATAGCATTGGCAAGATCGTGTCTCCTTGCCTGACGCCCTTCCTTATTGGAATTTTATTGCTGACTTTATGGAGGACTATGGTAGCTGTGCAGTTGCTATATATATATATATGTATGTGTGTGTGTGTGTGTGTGTGTGTGTGTGTGTGTGTGTGTGTGTGTGTGTGTGTGTGTGTGTGTGTGTGTGTGTGTGTGTGTGTGTGTGTGTGTGTGTGTGTGTGTGTGTGTGTGTGTGTGTGTGTGTGTGTGTGTGTGTGTGTGTGTGTGTGTGTGTGTGTGTGTGTGTGTGTGTGTGTGTGTGTGTGTGTGTGTGTGTGTGTGTGTGTGTGTGTGTGTGTGTGTGTGTGTGTGTGTGTGTGTGTGTGTGTGTGTGTGTGTGTGTGTGTGTGTGTGTGTGTGTGTGTGTGTGTGTGTGTGTGTGTGTGTGTGTGTGTGTGTGTGTGTGTGTGTGTGTGTGTGTGTGTGTGTGTGTGTGTGTGTGTGTGTGTGTGTGTGTGTGTGTGTGTGTGTGTGTGTGTGTGTGTGTGTGTGTGTGTGTGTGTGTGTGTGTGTGTGTGTGTGTGTGTGTGTGTGTGTGCGTGCGCGCCCAAGTGAAAGCCCTAGGCCCCTCCCACTCCGGCGTGGGCGTCCTCAACCTAGGGAATGTGGGGAAGAAGAAGGGTATAAAAATCGACAAGGAGTACGGAAGAAGGAACGCTCAGGGCGACATCGTTCGCCAAGGGGGCCTTCAGCGCCGAAGCCCGACGGCGTGCAGCTTCTGCCAGCAACCGTTCGAGCTCAACTCCGGAGCCCCTCCATCGTCCCCATGAAGTCGTCGGCACGTAAGCTCGGACACCCCAGCCTCTGATGTATAATCATAATCATGTATAATTATTGAATATATCTGTTTGTTTAAACTGAGCCATACGGTGTCTCTTTGCCTCTCCGTCCCATGTGGACCTGCGCATTATGGGGGGTCGTCACAATACCTTGTAGGCAACGGACAGTCAGCTGATCGGTCTGTAATTTTTCAAGTCCTTGGCGTCTTCTTTCTTATGAATTAAGATAATTTTTGCGTTCTTCCAAGCTTCTGGTACGGCCGGAATTATAAGGCATTGCGTATACAGGGTGGCTAGTTTTTCTAGCACAATTTTCCCTCTATCCTTCAATAGATCTCCCGTTACCTGATCCTCACCAGCTGCTTTTCCGCTTCGCATTGCTCCTAAGACTTTCTTCAGTTCCTCTTTCACTACTGGCGGGATGACGCATTGCTGTGCGCTACTATCTCTCTCATTAACGACCTGATTACGTTCGCTACTGTATATTCTATAAAACTATTCGGCTACTTTAACTATCTTATCCATATTGCCAATGACATTGCCCTCCTTGTCTCTTAACGCATACATCTGGTTTTTACCTATGCCGAGTCTCCACTTACCGCTTTCAGGCTACCCCCGTTCTTTAGAGCATGCTCGATTCTTTCCATATTAAACTTCCTTATGTCGGCTACCTTGCGATTATTTATTAACTTCGATAGCTCTGCTAGTTCTATCCTCTCAGTAGGGTCAGACGCCCTCATGGTTTGGCCTTTCTTAACCAGATCTTTCGTCTCCTGAGATAGCTTGCGGTATCCTGCCGAGCCGTCCTACCGCCTACTTCTGCTGCACACTCCGTAACGATAGCTGTCAGATTATCGTTTATTTTATCTACATTAAGATCGTCTTCCTCAGTTAAGGCTGAATACCTGTCCTGCAGCTATATCCTGAATTCTTCTATTTTCCCTCTTATCGCTAGCTCGTTAATGGGCTTCCTCTTCACTAGCTTCTTCCGTTCACTCTTCAAGTCTAAGCTGATTCGAGGCCTTACCATTCGGTGGTGGCCACAGCGCACATTCCCGAGGACGTCCACGTCCTGAACGATGCCAGGTTGAGCGCGTAGTATGAAGTTGATTTCATTTTAGTCGCGCCGTTGAGCTCTTCCAGATCCACTTCCTGTTCTCTTGTTTGCAGCAGAAGGCATTAATGATCAGCAAATTATTTCTATCTGCGAACACTACTAAAAACTCTCCCCTGCTATTCCTAGAACTTATCCCATAGTCGCCTACCGCCTGGTCGTCAGCCTGCTTCTTGCCCACCATCGCATTGAAGTCGCCCATCAGTACAGTGTACTGTGATTTTACATGGCTCATTGCCGATTCCACGTCTTCACAGAAGCTTTCAGCAGTCTTGTCATCATGTCGGGATGTAGGCGCGTAGGCCTGCACCATCTTCAGCTTGTACCTCTTATTAGGCCTAATTGCGATAGCTGCCCCCCTCTCGTTAATATTATAAGGCTCCTCTACAATGACAGCTATATCGGGATTAATAAGGAATCCTACGCCTAGTTCTCGTCTATCCGCTAATCCGCGATAGCACAGTATGTTCCCGTTCTTTAGTATTGTATAGGCCTGACTTGTCCTCCTAACTTCAACAAGCACTATGACATCTCATTTAATGCCCGCTAGTTCCTCAAACAGCACTGCTAGGCTAGCCTCGCTAGACAAGGTTCTGGCGTTAAGCGTTGCCAGGTTCAGATTCCAATGGCGGCTTGTCCGGAGGCAGAGATTCTTAGCACCCTCCACTGCGTCCAGGTCTGGCCGCCGCCTTGGTCAGTCGCTCCGCAGTCGCTGGGGACTGAGGGCCGATGGTTAATTGGTTTGATCATTGAAGGCTGTGGCCAAATACTACACCAGGGTGGCCAAATCCTGCTCTGGTGAGAGAGTGCGTTGTCGGTTCTGGTCACCGAGATGAGGCCGCACTCCAGGCCTGGTTTTGCAATTCCATCGACACGCGGATTTTTTTTTAAACCCGGTGATGAATTGCGCGGCACCAGGATTTGAGCCCCGGTCCTCTTGCACGCAAGGGGGATGCTCTACCTCTACGCCATCGCTGCTCCCCCATTGAGGGTGCCCTTAATCCTTACCTTGTCATTCTAAACTCTCAGCGGATGAATTTCAAGCCATAACTCTCGCACCGCGGCGTCGCAGAGAACGTGATGGATGAGCCGCCGGAGGGTCCGCGCTTGCCTCAGCTCGTCACGGATCCGCTGGCGGCTTTGGGTGACTGCCTGCTGCTTCGTTCGACGTCGCGGAAGAAGAGCGAGCCCAGCTCGAACTCACTTGTGTTGAGCACGGCGCGCAGGCTGTGCCGCAGGGGTTACCCGTACGCTGCTGCTCAAGAACAGCTTGACGCCAACGGTGAGAGCCCCTCTCTGCACCGCCACCGCAGCAGAGACGCCAGGGGCTACTCTGCTCTTTTGAGTTATGAGTGCCGGTTACCTCAGCCACAAACGACAGCCGATGTGTCCACCAGCCAAGCTTTCGCTCGCGAGGAAGTGCCATTAGAGATATGGATCCTAGAATAATTCACCTGCAACATCAGTGAAATAACTTGCACTAACGTAATAGCCTTTCGGTGATATTATCCTGCACATGCCCGTACGCAACGCCCACTTCTAATGCGCAGTAAATTATAATCAAGACAAAATCCAGTGAGGTCCTCTGACGACTTTGGGTTACAGTCGCACGAACATGTTATACCTCTCTTGTCCTTCCTTGCCGAACTGTGTGGACCTTTTGTCAACCGCAACTTCTTCCATGCCGTTTGCAGGTTCGCCGCTTAAAGAGTGCCGAGACAGGTTGCTGACCGTGAAGTCCCATTTCGAGAAAGGGTACGCGAGCCACCGTCGAAACTGCCACGCAGCTGCACTCAATAGCGCCGTGATATTTGGCGCTCTTCGCCAGTGCGTCTTATCAGCGTCGCGTCCAACATTTGAGTAATTGAAGAAGAAAGACAGGCTAGTTGGTGCTTTTGATACACTGGCCGAAACATGCTCTCTATCGCTAAAAGCACTACCGAGAGCTTAAAGATATCGACGGGACAAACGATAGACATCAACTGCTGTGTTGATGTCTAACGTTTGTACCGCCTGCATTTAACGCTGTCCCTCGTGTTTTTAGTGCTAGTAACCATGTTTCAGCCAGTGTACCTTTGGCGTAGTGTTATTAGCCAGAAGTTTTGTTCCTATGGCTGCAAGCATTCTCGGCATGTTGTGTTTCGCTTTCTGCTGCCACTTACTAACGGTAGACAAGCTCACGAACATTTTATGCAAGACATACACCTCCCCTTGCGTTCCTCCCCTTTTGCAAGGGGGAGAACGGAAGCCTCAATCCCGTGACCAATGTCCTCGACAGGGGGACCAGAGGCTTTATTCTATAAGCTGTCCAATTTCATTTCGCGTCCATTTGGTCCTCCGTCATTGGCCTCTCAGATACGAGATACACCAGCGTCTTTCAAGCGTCTGTGCGAAGCGACACGGCCATTGAGTGGTTGACGACCGGGTCTCGCCATTGGCTGGTATTAACTGCAATATGCCGCCAATAAAGACTTCCGGTCGCCAGCAACCCAATGGCCGGGTCGCTTCGCGCAGACGCTTGAAAGCCACGGCTGCAACTGAGTGGCCAATGACACAGGGCCAAATGGACGCGAAATGGGCAATGGAGAAAAGATAGCTTGTAGAATATGGCCCATGTATTCGTCCAGCTGGAGACAAGTCCCTTTAAGAAAACGTTGGAAAGTAGACTGTGGCTTCCATCTCTGTCCTTAATTAGAAGGCTTGAGTGGCTGCCGGGCGCTGCCACTCGAGCGTTCTAAGGCTTTGGCAGGCCCGCATTTTTATTGGAATGAGAAAATAAAAATTTTATTATTATTATTATTATTATTATTATTATTATTATTATTATTATTATTATTATTATTATTATTATTATTATTATTATTATTATTATTATTATTATTCAAGTTTGTTCACCGACCAAAAATTACAACGTAGCGAATAAATGTCCCATGAAACGACAACATACTACCTGCGTTCGAAGTTTAATTTATTCAGGACATACAAAACGTACAAATGCGCGAATTCAAGAGCGCGCCCTTAGACTCTTACAAACTGCTTTTCAGTCGTCAAGAAAAGTTCCCGATTCGCTGGAACATCGCTTATCGCATCGTTGGTTATCGTTGTCCGGCGGCTTTGGGAGCTGCTCATTCAAGACGTATTTCCCCAAGTGAACGGATCGGTGAACTCGATCCCTGGTTAGAATTCCGAACGAATTATGAACGGCTAAATAAATTGTAGCCGCCAATTAGAATTGCAGGCAAGAGCCGTAATACTCTCGCCCGAGAAAAGATGAAAGCGTACTTTGTAAACAAAAAAGGGCATGACTTCATCAGCGGCACTTTACTTGTGCTATATAAGAGTGAGGTAGGGTGTCTGGATAAGATGATGTTACACACTGCCTTGTCTACAAAGTATCAAGTGTTTTCTGGCTGCGCATGCTATATTTATGTCTTTTGATTTAATATGTGCTGTAGAACCTTCAATGAAATCGTTTGTCGTTGTTGCGCACTTTCTTTATCCTGTCTTGTATGTTCTCACGTTACCATGTCTGAAGAATCAAACTTCAGAGCCAACTAGCGTTGAACGGACTTTCCGAGAGATGCAGTAGAGGGCGCGCCGGCCCGCTGACCGCCTTCTGTCTTACCGTGGCCAGGGAGGGCGCCCAGCACGGCGAGCCGCTGTACCCGGCCGGCACCTCCTGCTCGTTCGAGTCCGTTGAGCTGGGCGTGGGCTGTTCGCACCGCGAATACGTGCTGCACGCGCAGGCCGTGTTCGACACGTACTGGAAGGGCAACCTCCACAACATACTCGAGGTGCTCAAGGAGCTCACTGAGAGGGGCGCCGCCGAGCTCGGCTGGAAACGCCAGGGGAAGCTGCACGAATTCACCAAGGCACGTCGCCTCTGGGCCCACTGGCTATTTTTTGGTGAACGTCTGAAGCAGTGGCAACCCAAGTATGGTCGTGACCTTTTCGACGCTTCTGTAAGCCTCCGAGTCTCGAGCAGTGATAGTGGAATACACCGCTTACGCTATTTTATTTTTGGCGATATACACTAAGTTGCTGGCCATAATTTGGGAATGTCTGGTGGACACCCTCGAGCCCATTTGTATCATCGTTTTGATTTCTGCCTCATGGTCCGGATATCACGTCACAAATATGGCTTGCATGGAGGAAGAAAAGCTCAGAATAAGCCCTCGCTGTCTGAGCTGCACGTAAAATTCATGCCACAAGTCGCGTCCTTTCGCAAGGACTACTGCGAGTGTTTGATCGACGGTGCAGCTAATAGTAACGCTGGATGCATTGGTGTCGTCTTCTGCGTTGTCTTCCGCGCATACACAAGTGCACTGAGACGGAGGCCAAGGAGAGGGGCGTGAGGGGGCGTGGTAGATTTCTCAAGTTCAGCTTCAAAAAATGGGACGTGACAGCGTCTCCTGATTTCTTACCTTCCTACATTATGGCTGAGATAAGCCTTCGCTCTCATACGTACTTCAGGTACCTTACAAAGTACTGTGTACAAGCTGCTGAGCTTTGCATTAGCATTCTTCATGTTGTTAAGGAACAGCTAGTCATTCTTTATGGCGCAGTCATGCTTGCTGACGCGTCATCACTTTCTCGCGTCTTTTCTCTTCCAGCCCCATAGTCATCCTTCTCGGCCGTCATTTCCGCGATTCTAGTACACTGTTCTGTGAAGCGTGGCCTCCTGGCAAAAGTGATGGCTGCCGCTGGTAGTACTGCCCGAAGCGATCAAAATTTTCAAATTCGATGCGTCAGTGTCAACGGTCTTTCCCAGACAGCGCGAACCTCAGGAGTTACACAGCGTTTGCTCCAAGGGCTGGAGAGCCACACGCTTGCCGTCCTGATTGGCGGCAGGGTCGTGCACGACATGGGTCTTTGATATTACCAGCTGCAGAATTTCCCATAGGCTTCATTTATCAAAACGCGGCAGTCCGAGTTGACCAAAATTCGGATGTTTACGGAATGCCGCGCTGTCCGGGGTAAATAAAATAAACTGTGTTCAAGTTGCACTCTTCGAGACTTTTGATAAACCTACAACCGCCTGGCAACAAAATCAGTTGCAGGGATGCGTTAAGAAAATCCGTACATATAACAGTCCGAGAAATAAACTAAGAGCAGTGGTATGTGGTTTTTTAATAAAATAATAATAAAAAGAAAGGAAAAGACTTTTGCTAGCCCCGGCATCTGCCATCGATACTGAAGCACCTGAGCTGGGCCAGTGGAAATAAAGGATAGCAGGTAGAATGGAGAAATGAAATGAAAGAGGTGAGGGGACAAGAAGAGAGGATAGGGGGAGAGGGAATATACACAAACTATTTACACAATAAGAAATGTGTCCAGGTCGTGCGCGTGATTAGTTCATGATGGAGCAATAATAACACACGCGCACAGCACTTTGTTGACTACAACTAGAGTGGGGCGTCCAGTTGTTAATCGTTCAAGGTAGATTAAACTAGGAGGTAAAACAAGAAAAACAGAACGTTTTTCAGAAGACGATGGCAACATATGGCAACAGGTTTTACTGCGAGTTTCGAGATGAGGCCTCCATCTGTGCGCACCCGAGAAGTGACTACGGCGACTAGTGCACGTTTTGGAGAAGAGCTTCCCAAGTGGTATGATCTAAGAGCTCTGGGGCGTAAGCCGTTCATTTTCAGTTGTCTGTTTCGTGTCTATTCGGTCTCCTGTCAGCGGTCACTCAGATATACCCGCGGCTTTCAAGCGTCTGGGGCATGCGGCCCGGCCATTGTGTGGTTGGCGACCGGACCTCACCATAGGCTGCATATTGCAGCCAATGGCAGCCAGTGGTGAGGTCCGGTCGGCTACTGCTGACCGAGCGCTGCAATGCCGCTCACCATTGGCTGCATACTGCATCCAATTTCAGCCAATAGTAAGGTCCGGTTGCCAACCACTCAATGGCCGGGTCGCTTGCCTCCGTCGTTTGAAAGCCATGGGCATAGTACCTGAGTGATAACTCAACGATGACTAAATGGTTGCGAAATAAACAACGAAAAATGAACAAGTTATAGAATACCACCCCTGGTGAACAACACAGGCAAACCGTGCTTTCATTCTCGCAGCTGCATGCTTAATGAGTTTCCGTGCGAAACGATGCAACTCTCGCACTGATCACGGCGTGAAGCGGCGTATGCTCAGAATGCCTTATTTTGTAGCGTCGCATTTCATTCTCGTTTCATCTAATCTTTTGTTTGCAACTGGTAACTGCTCCCGGTGACGTAGGCCATGGGCATAACGTCACGCTGACCGTAGCAGAAAGACGCTCGTGGTGTCACTTGCAAAACGAGCCACGCGTCCATGCCGCACTGGCGGACGAGCGCCGACAGATGATGAAGCACGACAACGCATTCGACATGCCTGACGAGCTTCTTGAGCACTACTCCCGTCTCAGGAAAGAAACTGCGCGAGGGTTGAGCGTAGCATGGTCTTTGTGACACGGCCGGAGTAGATGCGGAGGCAGTAGGGTGGCCTGCAGTGGCGGCATGACCAGGCCACCGTGTCTCTGAATGGCTGTCTGCTTCCCTGCACCCTCTTGTTTTCATCATAAACTGCGGCCTCTAGTGTGTATAAGGGCGTGCAAAGAGCAAATATGTAGTAGTGTACTGTGTCGGGTTGTGCAATCAGGCGTCAGTCCATCCCATTCATCTTGATGTCCATGCGCCAATAAGTTGAAGCACTTCTTGTCTCTTCGATTGAGCTGCTCCACTAACCCTTGTGACTAGAGATTTTATGTTTTTATTATTTTATTTGAAACTTTCTTTCAGGCGCAAACAGTCTAGGATAACAGGGCAAAAGGCAGATGTTCTCTGCATGACGAGGGCTCAGTCACCCATTGACTGCTCTGACATATGCAAAGGATTACAACATTATACAAGTTTTAACGCAATAAAACAGAACAGAAATAACATCCAATACATAGTATAGTTGATTTTCAACACATATAGGCTTAATGCTTTGAATTCGACCATATGTACGTTCTGAAGACATTTTTGAACGTTTTAGATGCTCTACATTGCTGCGATATGTCAAGAAAAGATGGGTGAATATTTAGAAAATTAGGGATTGAATAAGTCTCTGTTTGCGTACCATAGCTCGTTCTTATGGTGGGCAGTCTAAAGAAGTTGTTTAGATTAGTGTGGCTGTCCGTGTTTTTCGAATTTCAGGCATCCCGCACAAAACAGGCTTTTCTGGCTCAACTGTGAGGCCTTGCTCTGAATGTACCACTTGTCGGGAAGCTGAATTTGGAATGTTTTACATTTTTATTTCCCACCTTGTATAGTCTTACCATTTCTTGAATAAATTTAGTGATTTGTCACCTTTTTTTCTGTGGTTCCTTCTGCCCGACTATCTTTTTCTTTTTGCGCTGTAACACATGATTACTCTATACCAACTGGCTAGATCAGCAAGGATTTTCGTACGCAGTTATCCAGGCCATGGTCTCTGCCGTGTAATTTTGAACATGAATACTTCTGGCCACTGATTGAAGCAGTCACTAAGACAACGTGCTACTTGTTTTTCCATTCAGAATAAGGCAAAACATCAGAAAAATGCTTCAACCTTCTAATTAGGGTCCAGCCGTAAACGGCACCAGCCTGCTTTGGCTTGGGTACCTTAGCATTGGCGGGAAAAACAGTCCCAGGAAGGACCTCACAATGTAACCCCTCCACTGAGGCCTACACATTAGCTGCGATCTTTGTAGCACTGCAACTTTTTCCCCTTCCGGGTGAAGACCACACCTTGCAGCTCAGTCAGGACATCTGGAGCATGCACCTTCAAGAGAAACAGCATTATGGCGCTCAGCTGCTGGCCCGAAAGACGCGGGTTCGATCCCGGCCGCGGCGGTCGAATTTCGATGGAGGCAAAATTCTAGAGGCCCATGTACAGTGCGATGTCAGTGCACGTTAAAGAACCCCAGGTGGTCGAAATTTCCGGAGCCCTTCACTACGGCGTCTTTCATAACCTGAGTCGCTTTGGGACGCTAAACCCCAATAAACCAAACCAGAGACAGCATTATGACATTGATGCCGCTTACCCAACCCAAGCAGGAATAGAGGAGGCTGCCTCGAAAAAAATTTACGCAGTGTTAACGCTATTGGTGCGCAAATAGTGAAACTGCAACGCAGCGGTGGCCAAGTTGATTGAGCACCCGCCCCGTATGCGGGAGTTGCGGGTGCCGCCGCACCCTTAGTGCCGCCTGGCACCCACCGGTGATACAACGGGCGCGAGCTTTCCCCTGGCTTGGCGCTCGGGTGCTTTGGGATGAAATTCTTGGAAAATTAAAAAGAAAACTGAAAAGGCCACTTCGGCTGCGCCTTAAAGGGATGAATCGGCCGTGTTAATGGCTTAATGCCCATATATGCGGAACCGGTCATTCTCTACTTAACATTCATAGATCCCTGGGAGTGCTAATGCCACCCAAGGCACAGTAATTCAGCGGTTAAGCTGCACGCCACTGCCTTGCGATGGCGCTGCCATCGTTGAGGCTTGTGAGAACCAGGTTGCTCTTCCCGAGTAACCAGTCATTAATTTACCTGCCACCTGGCACGGTGGCGAGTTTGCTCATAATTGAATGGGCAGGTTGTTTTGACGTCACATGGTCACGTGACCTTAGTGGTCCACCTGTTTCCTAGGTAGCTCCTCTGGGGATATTTAGTGGATTTTCCGCTCACGGCCAGACACCGACGCCGACGACGACGCCATTTTTTCTGCGGCACGGGGTCCTTAACGGAATGCAGGTGGTCCTACTGCTCCATAGGTCACGTGACCTTATGACACAATCGCAATGTCACAACACCTTGTGCCGTCATCACAACCTGCCCACCATGGCACGTGGAAACCTGCGCACCGAATTGTGAGCAAACTGCTCACGGTGTCAGGTGGCAGTTAAATAAATGATTTGCCGCGAAAGGTTGCGCGGGAAGACCAACCTTTGTCGCACAAGCCCCACAGGTAGCAGCACCTGCCATCGCAGGACGTTGGCGCATCGCTTAACCGCTGCACCACTGCGCCAGAGCCAGAAATGGCATGAGGACTCTCAGCGATATAAAAATTTTAAACAGGGAATGACCACTTCCGCATATATGGGCATTAACTTATTAACGCTATCGCGCCATACCCTTAAGGCTGATCTTAAGTATCTCCCTCAGTTTTATTGCGCTAGCACAAAGGCCTCTACTCACAGATTTCGGCGGTGGAGGCCTTTCGCCGAAAGAGATCACTAAAGCCGAGAGAGGCCATTTTAAAGATTCATTTAGCTATGCAACAGACAAGCCAGTTAAAGAATTGGCTGGCTGTACATAAACGGCTACGACGAAACGTAATATATTGGCGCCCTATTCAAGTTTGAACGAAAACGTCTATTGATTTTTTTTTTAAACGGCTTAGTGCACGCGTGCTTTCTTGAACAAGGCGCCATTTCTGCGAATTTTTCATGCAACTTCAGCGAAAACGTGGTACTTCTCTCCACAGATTGAACAGCTGTGTAATGTAAGTGCATGTTTAGAACCCCAAGTGGTCTAAGTTAATCCGCCCCGCCGCGGTGGCTCAGTGGATAGGGCGCTCGACTACTGATCCGGAGTTGCCGGGTTCGAACCCAACCGCGGCGGCTGCGTTTTTATGGAGGAAAAACGCTCAGGCGCCCGTGTTCCGTGCGATGTCAGTGCACGTAAAGATCCCCAGGTGATCGAAATTATTCCGGAGTCCTCCACTACGGCACCTATTCTTCCTTTCTTCTTTCACTCCCTCCTTTATCCCTTCCCTTACGGCGCGGTTCGGATGTCCAACGATATATGAGACATATACTGCGCCATTTCCTTTCCCCAAAAAACCAATTATTATTATTATTATTTAAATTAATCCAGAGCCCTTCACTACAGCGTTCCTTGTAGCCCCAGTCACTTCGCTGTAGAGATTATGCTTGGAGTTGACATGTATGACTGGGTCACACTGATGGCGGCTGCGAGCCTTACATTAAGTGTTTTTCCTCAAGAACTAGTACATCCTTCAAAGCTATACTCTCCGGCAAAACAGCTCCTCGAAAAGGCCGAACCCCGGTCTACATCCACCTTCTCACGCAGCCGATATGACATGGTCCTTTTAGAAAGTATCAAAGCTGCCTGGCGATGCGCGCAAAGTCTTCAGCGTAACGTGCAGAGGTCAAGCAATTCCTTACGATGTTGCTGGCCCTTCGGAAAAGATCATATAACGATGCACTAGGTTTATATCCGGTCAAAGGCTCCTAACTTCTCCGAGGTTTCGGGCCAGCGAAAGTACGCTGCCGCCTGTATAGGCTACACTTCCTTAAGTTCAGCTTGAGGTTAGCACGGGCCTATTGGAGGAGAGTGTGGGCGAGCTTCTGAGTTGCTCCTTGGAATGTCGAACTTGGCGCTAAAATGTATTTCACATATACAGAAGGGAGTTGGCTTGAGGAAAGCCTTACATGACGCAATCTTCGAAGCATTCGAATGTGGCAGCCACGCGATACACCCCAATACGAATGACCTGTCGCAGAACCTTTCCTGGGATTAGGATGATCTTCCCAAACCACCTCTAGTAGTAACCGGTACTTAGCGAAGAAAGCCGAGTCTGCTCACCGCAGCGGTGGCCGAGTAGTTGAGCATCCGCCTCGCATGCGGAAGGTGCTGGGTTCGATTCCCAGTGCCACCAGGTACCCACCGGTGATACATTGAGTACAAGCTTTCTCCTGGTCTGGTGCTCAGCGTCTTTTGGGCGCAATGCTTGGGAAATTGGTCTCTGACCCCCACCTTGAGAAATTGAAAATGCTTTCTGTCATGGCGGTCTTTGGCCATAGATGCTCTTGCGCCATAAAAATCCATAATCTAAATCTCTAGTCGGCTCGGATAATCAAGCACTAATAATAATTTTTACTTCCTATATGGGAGTAAAATTAATGGAGTAAGCAGTCCTCTAGCGCACACTCGTAACGTAGTGCGCCAGAGGACAGCTTACTCTCTTTTTACTCCTTTCTGTTGAGAGTGTGGTGGCAGGGCGCTCGTCAACACGCGAGGGATACTCACAAAGCACATCTTAACTTAGCAGGGTCGTCTTCACCGTCTCCCTTCTTGACGCCGCAGCCATCTTGGATGCGTAAGGAAGTTCTAAAATGCGCCGGTACTCTTGCCACCCAGATGGTGGATGGGCTACCACCGCTGCGCCTTCGACGCATCTAGGACTTGGTCCACGCGTTTCTCCGCGTTTCAACTTCGGGTCGGCAACACCGCTTCAGGATAGTCTCATCGCTTTTACGAAAGTTAAAGGTGCACTAAAGACTAATCTGAAATTGTCATTTTACCGCGGGAACTCGATCTACACGTTCCGAGCATTCTGAGAAATTTCGAATTGCTGACCTGTGCGGCCGGTTTCCCTAATTTTAATCAGATTAAACATCCCGGCTCCCGCTTTGTTTTTCTTTTTTTTAACTCAACGCTGAAGGTAGGACGACTCAACCAAAGCGTAGAGTGCCTTTCAGCCAGTCCCGTGGCGGCTTGCCGCTCTGCCATCGGCGGTGTGATGCGTATATCAAAGAGTCCACATGCATTTTTATTTCTGTGGGCCTAACTTGCGGCTATATTGTCTGTGACTGAAACTGTTTATTCACAGAAACCTAAAAACAAAATAAAAGCGAGAGCGAAGCCTCCACGGTACTGGCTGAAAGGCACTCCACGCGCGTTGGTTGACTCCTCCTGCGTTGCGTTCAAAAAAAGGCGGGAGCCGTGAGGTTTAATCCGACTTAGGGAAATCGGCCACACAGGACAATAGTTTGAAGTTTCTAAGAATGCTTGGAACGTGTAGATCAAGTTTCCGCGGTAAAAAGACGAGTTCAGATTCCTGTCTAGTGCACCTAGCAACGCACATCAGTTCTCTTGCGCATATTATTGTTTGCTGACACGCTATCACTGTCCCTCGTCTTCCGCGTCCACCACCCTTGTCATGTTCTGATGGCGTTGGCTCCGTGGTGCTAACTGCAATAATAATTGTTCACCTACTTTTATAGGTTTATTTTCTAAGTGCATCCAAGGATTATATTACCGCTATGTAGTCGGTATAAATTGTAAATTGTTAAGTTTAACGTCAATAAGTGACACAATGGCTACGAGGGGCGCCGCAGTGGAGGCATCCGGATTAATTTACACAACCTGAGGCTCTTTAATTTGCACTAAAATCGCACAGTACACGGGCACCTTTTGCGGTTCGCCTCCTTCGAAACGCGGCCGCCGGGTCCTCGAGCTGGGATTGAAGCCGCGTCCTCCGGCTGTACATGTTCTCGTGTGTGTGAGCTGTAGGACAATAGGAATTGCAGCCGTTTTCAGGGAACGGACTTATCCCGTAGAACATCAAGATTTAAAAAATTGCGTTTTCTGGGTGCATGTTGGAGACGCGGTATTTTCTGTTGCAATGGGCAGTTAATATTTTTTTTAATATTATTCTCGTCTGTACACCCCTCCAGTACTGGATTTGGCGTTGTAGGCAACTGGAAAATGCACCTGTCGAGAGTAAAGGTGTGAAAGTAATCAGAATAGTGGTCTTGCCGCAATATACCTATAGACTCTGCCTCTCGTCCTGAGGTGCCCAGCAATGCTGTATGACTCGATGTACAAACGGGTACATCTATCGTACACTCCAAACAGAAAGGAGTAAAAAGGGAGTAAGCTGTCCCCTAGCGTACTCCGTCCAAGGGAGTGCGCTAGAATACAGCTTACTACCCTTTTTACTCCCATATAGGCGTATTCATGTGTAGAGTTTACTCATCATTATTAAATAATAATAATATGGCGAGGGACGGCGCTAAAGTATTAAAGAGGGAGTTAGGGTTAGGGTTAAGAGCTAGGGTTAAGGGTTATTTTAGTCACGGTCGCACTGCTTATCAAATTCAACGCAGTCGGCTGGTTCTAATCCGGGATCGGGCGAGCGCTTCATAGCGTGGTCGAGAATATATATATTTCTTTATCTTGAACAGCACGTTCAAATTGCACTACACTCTGCAACGCGTGTCTCTCTCTCTCTCTCTGTGTGTGTGTGTGTGTGTGTGTGTGTGTGTGTGTGTGTGTGTGTGTGTGTGTGTGTGTGTGTGTGTGTGTGTGTGTGTGTGTGTGTGTGTGTGTGTGTGTGTGTGTGGTGTGTGGTGTGTGTGTGTGTGTGTGTGTGTGTGTGTGTGTGTGTGTGTGTGTGTGTGTGTGTGTGTGTGTGTGTGTGTGTGTGTGTGTGTGTGTGTGTGTGTGTGTGTGTGTGTGTGTGTGTGTGTGTGTGTGTGTGTGTGTGTGTGTGTGTGTGTGTGTGTGTGTGTGTGTGTGTGTGTGTGTGTGTGTGTGTGTGTGTGTGTGTGTGTGTGTGTGTGTGTGTGTGTGTGTGTGTGTGTGTGTGTGTCAGTTTTGTGGCAAGCTGCTCACCTGCCCACCGGGTGAGCAGCCCGGTGGGCGGGTTGCTGACCGTGTTAGGTAGCAGCTCTATTAACCGTGAGAGGCTGCTCGGGAAGGGTAACCTGGATCGCAACCCATGTCCCGCCGATGGCAGCATCTGCGATACAAGGGCAGTGGCGCGTCGCTTCACCGCTGCACCACTGCGCCAGTAGTTGTAGGAGAAAATGACGAATTTTTCACATATCAACATCAACCCATTATCGCTGTCTGAAAAACTGCAACCCGTAAAAACTTGATTTGAACACGGGAACCAAAGGAAAAACCGAACTTCTAGCGCACCTAATTCGTACTTTGCCTAACTATAAGCAAATCGACAATCATTTTTTTTTCGCTTAACATTTGAATCGTTTATGTGATGCACAATTGCGAGTAAAAAATATTAGCACAATGATCGCACCGATGCGCCGAAAATCGCACCGCGTTGCTGGCGTGGCGCAGCGTCTTGCGAACACAGCTGGCAATTTTGTTATCCGCGTTTTAGTGACCGTAGCGCTGAGCGTTGCCACCTTCCGCTCCTGTGGCACGCCACTAGTGGTAATCTTTTTTCACTCCTGACTATACTCAGCCTTTCAGAACGAATACTGAACGCAAGGCTCACGCTGTACGAACGGCAAGCGGCCACCGGCAACGGTAGTCTGTTCTTCCAAACATCCCGTAATTCAGAGAACACAAAATTTACAGGGACGCCTAATTTTATTACGCGTTGACCGCGCGAAAGAATTATCAGCTGATGATGCTTTTACCGGGACTGACGTCGTTTCCGATGTGGTGAAGTCCCTTTTCTCCAGCCAATTGGCGAATTTTATGACCGACGACGCATTTTGACTGCGTGAAGCTTCTAATGATATCTCATTAATATATTGCTCCTGAAGAACACACGCACAACTCTCGGCCTTATTGGAAGCAAATGAGGGAGTGGTACAATTGACCACCACCAGAATTTTGTGAGAACAAACACCTCAAGGCAACCACAAGGCGCTTGGATTATCGGGCCACACAGGCTAAGTTCTCCATAGCGCATACTTATTACTCCATCTGCACGACATTTTCACTCTGCAGCTGGTGAAGGTGGTCACCTTCGATTATGGCATCTCAGACCGCCGAAGGCGATGGTGCTGCGTTTAGTTTTACGCGCAGCAGTCAGTGAAAACATTAGCCAGGGTTTAACCACGGTTATACCCAAAGGTCGAGCAATAGCATTTCGGCAATGGCCCCGGGCCAAGTTTGAATATTTACATCATGTCCGGTACGGTCAGTTTTGGTTGGACATCGACTTTGGTCCAAATCGGCTAAGGTCGATCGGTCAATCTGTCAAAATCAATCTGCTGGTACGCCGGGCTTCCCAAGGTTACACCAAGGTCAAATTAGGCACGGAATGATGTGCTACTTTTGCGTTTAGTAGAGCTACTGGTCTCAAACTGCACCCCGACCTCATCCTGTTTACTGAACACGGCATCCGCAAACGGCCAACCATTTCTGCGCGGCTTGATGTCCGCAGGCGGTGTCTCGCGTCTGGCAGCGGGTGAGCGAGCAGGTGTCCACCTCGACCAGCGAGATGCTGGCCAACATGGAAAACAAGAGCTCTCGGACGGACTTCCCGGCGCACGAGCTGCTGCCGCTGCTGCTGCGCATCCGCGAAGTGTGGTGGGTCACGCAGCGACACGTGGCCGGGAACTTCCTCTCGCTCTACCAGAAGTACGAGGACACCTCCGACCAGTGGATCATGGCGATGCGCGAGGTTGGTGCCGCAAACGCGTTGCGTTGTGCCGGAACGCTCTTCGCTCAGCGTGGCCGAGGGTGACAGTCAGACGAAGATCTAGCGGTTTGTTACATTGGCCGTTGGCGGCAGCGGTACCTTAACAGCTTAGCTTCACATCTATAGGCCCTCTGGCGATGGAACGCGGGAAACTTCACTGTACGTTGTTCATCCCTCTCCCCACTTTCACACTCGTTCGCAGTTGACGAAATCTCCGCAACTTTGTACGGGTCACCGGAAAGAGAGCATGGCGGATTACAGAAGAATCTACATAGTTAGTCGTATCCTAGCTAACACGAGAACGAGAACCCCAATCAGAACTTTGCGGGAGAAAATTATTTTCGGTGACACATGACGTGCAGAGAGCTCAATATCATTTCTCTGTTAAGTAGCAGGTAAATATTGTACGGCCAGGATTACATATCTGAGGCCGGCAGAGAGCAGCTGAGCAGATATGACTGGTGAAGTTCCTGGAGATAGCATGGTCCGCCCAAGAGCTGTTGTACATTTAAATAACCTTGCTGATGACCAACGTCCCGCTGCTCGCGTTATATTCCCCGTTCTCAGCCTGATTTGTCCATGTACACGATGACGCTGGAGAACTGATAACGTAAACTGCAGTGTCTAGAAGACTCCTTTCATTTGCTTCCTTCTCTAACTTCTAACCTCTCCTGTCAGTCACCCTCAGCCACATAACGTAAGACAGCGACTGAGGGTGATAGACATAGCTTCCTTCGTCCTCTTCTTGAATGCCTGATATTTCTGACTCCAACTTTCAACTCTCAAGAGAAACGTAATCCGCCTTATTATAGTTCACCATCTCTTTTAGGCGAGTTCAAGGCTCGACTTTGAGTACGAACTATATACCTTATTAAGTCCTGAATTGCTTCATTATCCTTTCATCTTCTTTTCCATCCCGTAATACTAGTGCACGACGTGCTTGAATTTTGCGTAAGTGCTGTTGACGTGTCTGACAAACACGCATCCTGCTGGCTACGACTCCCTGGTGTTTCCGCAGCACTTGTGAGGCCTGGCTGGTTCATTTTCTTTCTCGTTCATCTAAAGGACAAACACCTTGATTAATAACAAAAAATCTTCACCTGCTGTTTACCGCTGTGTTTATGTTGTTTCTGAACGGATCCTTTCCTGTTTTTTTCTTGCTTGCTTTTCCGGAGGAAATAACACACGTTTCTGTGTCAAGCAGTGAATCCTCAACTGTAACGATATTTTTATTGCAGCAGTTCGGATTGTGAAAACCACTCTGTCTTGGGATGGGAAAACGGCGGAATTAAACAAAATTTCTCAAATTCCTGGGAGAAATCCAGTCTTCATTAATTATATACCTATCGCATATGGCGGGAAGTGGAGATTTCGCGATTCTCAACGCCCGAACCCAGTGCCTTACAAAACTAAAATTGATGCTTTAATTTTATCGCACCGCCGCTCCTGAAGTCTAAAGAAAACAAGTAGTCAAAGACACTTAACCGATTAGGTACGAGAAAAAAAGGGATCGCGAATAATCGCTACCCGTCGGCCGTCGTATCGGTAACCCACTGAGAGTTCCACAGAAAATTTGGCTTGTGGGTCCGGGCCAGGTTGATGTTCACCTGCTCCGCACAGCCATCTTGCACCGAGAGATCATGGAGTGTGAGCTACAGAAGGTTGCTCAGGCCGCTGACCGCGAGCTGGCCTCCAACTGCCTGCAAGAGCTCTTCGTCAAGGAAGGCATCGGCTACTGGCTGGCAGAGCACCTGGACCTCATCTGGAGCGAGTTCGGCAACCAAGTCCAGAAGGGAATCGTCAATCTTCACAAGGCGGTACTCGTCCAGCGCACTTTTACACACTTCGCGTGTGCAGCAAATGCTGCGCGTCGCACAGTGCGGCGTGATGTATGCCGGTACTAACTAATCGTCACCATGGTACCAGCTAGCCGTTGTCCCGTACACGACTCTGCGAAAACATAGTTCAGAACTCTACTAGGGAGACATCACAACTCCAGAAATCAAATCACGAGCAGAGGTTGTGACGAATTTCTCTTCTCTTTAATGCTGCCCTTCAGTGAACTGGCTATGAGAGAACGTGGCGCTTGACCCCCATTTTTTGCTTAGAGCCCTAAGCAAGAGACTCCAAAATAGTGTGATGACAAAATAAGTAGGTGTCTGATCCCTGGCTCAGTCCGATTTCTATTACCGTCGAGAACCACTCGCCACAGCCGTGCTCTTGACCATCGCGCACGAAGAACTTTTACGCCAAAACTGGTCAAGGAATGTTATAGCGCTGCTAAAGCTTTGGTTGGGCGTACTTTGTAAGGCGTATCTTAAGACGATAAAAGATGGTCCCTTGAGTAAAGTAATGAATTCCTAGAGAATGCAAGCGTAGAAGGGGTGGCAGAGTATGATGGGTGGAAGAGATTAGGGATTTGGCGGGGATAAGGCGATAGCAGCTGGCACAAAACGCGGTTAATTATATGGGTACGGGAGAGGAATTTGTCCTGCATTGGACGTGGTTAGGCTAACGATGGTGATCACGTCAGGGCCATATAGTGATCTAAATCAGGTGACGAAAAGCTAGGTTTTCTTATTTTGGGGGCACAGTCGGCAGCGCGAATGCTGATAAGGTTCCGTGCACAGTACTTTCCCGCCCAATAACATCCACCACTCAGAAAAGACGCTTAGCCGAGTGCACGTGAGGTAGTTTTCAGCTTTAAAACTGTGTTCACTTGTGGTTTGGATCAAGTAGTTGAGGAATGCCTTGAACAGAATACGCACGGGCACGATAGCATCTCTCCTGTAACCCTCACCTGCAAATGTGCGCTGCTTTTCGACAACTGCACAGTGATGTATCTTTTGCAAAGCGTGTCATTTTGTGTTAAGAGGATCTTCACGTCAAAACAGTGCGGGATAGTGCTTCAAAAAACGCAGAAGCTGCACGGCCGCCTCCTTGCCCTGCTGGTTTAAGAAGACAATTACAACGTACCCAGGTTGGCCCCTTGCTTTCGATTAGGCACAGCTCCTGTACTGCTCTAGTCGACGTACATAGTACCTCTTCTAAGTACCTCCTCGTTTCTTCACGGTTTGTTTATCTAAGGACGTCTTACTCGCATATTGTGTTTCAGCGTGTTTTTATAGTTTCGATTAAAAGCGTGCGACAGTAAAGAGACTCCGCCTTAGGTGAAGAGCTTCTAGCTGTAGCTGAACGGCGAACTTGCGGGCTCCCCTGTGATCAAGAACAACAGGTAGAGCTTTTCTGCGGTGTGCAACGAACTAAACTTTCTGCAGTAAGAGACACAAGCTGGGGTGGCTGGGTTGACCACGCAGTTCGACTCTCCGTACGTTCGCGGCTGGGCGTCGTCGGTGGACGCCAACGCCGAGGACGTGGCGCAGACCATCCACGCCTCGTGGACGGCCTTCATCTCGCGCATCCAGGAGAGCCGGCGCTACGTGGTCGAGGAGGAGACGGCGTGCAACTTGCGCCAGGACGAGGCCGACCTCGAGGGCAGCTCGGTGCCGCACCGCATCTACGTGTACACGAGCATCCTGCGCCGCTACGAGGAGGTCGCCAACCACGACTGGCAGGCGAGTTTCTCTCTCTCCGCGGGCGAATGCTTAAGGGGACAGTCAGCACAACTCTGTCTGATTGTTGGTTATTGGTAAAAATCGATTCTGTGACTCTATCTGACTATGTTGACGTCCGCTCGGCGAAAAAGAAAGTTGTTGTGCAGAGGAGATCAGATTCAAAAACGCAACCTTTTTTCCCACCACCAAAGTCAAATTCAATGCGGTCAATGCGGAAAGCCTGGTTAGTTGGTGGTTCATCTTAATATATTAAGAATAGCGCTTCAGACACAGACTAAAGAGAAGAAGACAAGACGCACGCTAAACATCAATTCTTCAAGGTTATCAAAGTTACTGTTAAGCATGCCTACTGTCTTCTTGTTAGTCCCCGTAGACATTTTTTAAGCGGTACCATAAGGGGCCAATTAGTGCCTGTGTTGTCACCTGTCGGCAAACGTCCCCCCAAAACACTTTACACTTGTTCCACTCGCCTTAAACGGGATGCAGATTGCCAGAAAACACACAAGCTGGACTCATGATCATTCATAAATCCCGGTTGGCTAATGACGAAACTGGCTCGGAGTGTCAGCTAGCGGGTTAAGGGTGAAACTCGTGACGTGAACACCGAATGGACTCCGTGGTCTCCGACTAAAGCGAATGGCTGTGTAGCCTCAGCCTCGGGATGCACGCGCAAAAGAAACTCCCTAGACGTCACTTCTGTTTTCAGTATATATGCACATATATATAAATTGTCCTGAGTGTCCATGTAAAGACAACTGCGGTTATATTTCGCGACGAGCTCTTTTTGTTCTGAGTGTGTTTACGATCCGCCTATTACTTCCCTCTCAATTACTTCCCTCGTATAGCATTATACGAAAGAAATTAAACAGAATACACATTTTAGGCGAAATAGGAAACCCGACTTGTAAACGAACGCACGTAATACAGTCGCAGTACGGAACTCTATAGGAAATACCTCGAGCACGCACTAACTATGGTTGCTCGATGCTACGCCTCCCCTCGAGCTCCTAAACAAGGCATATGTTTCATAGCCGCAATACCTGCACTTTTATGCCTTTTTCTGCATTATCACCATACACTGTATACTGAATTCATTACGCTCTTTGTCTATCTTGTAATCATCCTCGCTTATGTCTTAATTTTGTACCAGATTCCTCCGTTTCTGATACGTTGTTTTTATATTCTAGTTTGTTGCCAATGCCGTGTTTAGGGACCGTGGACCCCATCAAGCCCAGTTAAAAACGTTTTGTTCACATTCGTTAGCCTATGTAAAAATGAAAATGTTGTCATCACCGAAAAGAACTCAGTGATCCCCATTTGGAAGTGAATGGCGCGGTGTAACCTAGTCTTAGACACGTGCGAACAAATAACCACGTTCCATCACCGTAGCTTGCTGACAATATTTGTTTTTAATTTTTTGAACTTTTATAACTTATCAACAGATCCGTTTACAGTGAGTTTAGGTTTTTTTGTCCTCAGAACGCGGCAATCTGTAGGTACATTCCAGCTTCAATTCGCCCTCTCGTGTCTTTAACACGCACTCGTGCCCGAAAAAGAGAACCTTAGCTGCAAGGCTGACGCTCCTGCAGGTCACGTATCGGACCACGATCGCCATCCTGGACCAGGCGCTGTACGGCGAGAGCAGCGGCACCCTCGAGTGCGACCATGTGGTGCGCCCGGTGCCCGTGGTGCACACCAAGGTGACGGTGATCGTCACCAAGATCTGGGAGGAGGTGATGGTCCAGATCCGCCAGGTCTTCAAGGAGTGCCGCGAGAAGTTCGAGGAGGCCATCCTCGCCGACCACGGGCTCTGAACTCGCGACCATCATGTGACGTCTGCTGACCCCCATCCACCACCGAATAAAAGAGATCAACGCGCCTCTGCCCTTTCCGCGTAGCTGCTCACGGTCAAGACTGCATGAGCCATAAGGAGCCTAGCGCGAAGTCCCATGTACAACATTCTTGGACAAAAATTTTGAATATTATAAAACTAGGGTACTAGTATAGAAATGTTGAAGTAATGGTCCATTCTTCCGATATGTATACCAAAATCTTTATTTTATAAAGTTTCGATTGCTCGCACCGAGCAGTTAAGACTGCCATAAAAAAACGGACATTTTTGAGGTGAGCAAAAACGTTAATAGCAAATAAGTGCAAGCCTTTTGACGAGAGATTTGCGGATATATTGATTGTTATAGTAAAATCTAATAACTTATATTAAAAAAATTGTGCTCAAACTCTTCACCGCTGAAAAATGCTTTTGTCCAGAGTTCTTGGGTATGCCGACGAAAAACTGGTTTTTGCACGGCTGGCAGAGGAGCTTAAAGCAACCCGATTAGATTAGTTTGCGTGCAGTTAAAGGTATCACGGTTCTCAGGACGTTCATCAAAAGTTTACTCTCGTCGTCAGCCTCTATTATGTCCCGCAGCATTACTTCAGCCATTCTATGCAACACAAGAAGCCTTCTCAGCGGCCCTTATTTTCTGCAACATAGAACACACGTACCAAGGTTCCTGAACCTCCTTGTAATGTATAGCTCCACTCGGGACATATTAATAATAATAGCCTTTATTTCCATCAACATGATGGCGGAGGTTGGGGAAAAAAGCTGGACAGCTTGACTGGTTCCCGCCCCTCATATAAAATACACAATTGCTTCCACAAAGGCAGAACTAAGCGGACGACACAACACATTTCAAAACTAAGCGCAGTCATAACGATCATGAGAAATGAAAACACGTAATAAAACAAGTTATCATGAAAAAAACAACGTAGTATCAAAATTGAGGCCTATTTGTACATACTGAGACAATTGTAATGCTATTGATATGTCGCATTCACATGGCAACCAAAAAAAATCAATTCAGCTATAGTAGGATAAAGTTAATGATCTTCAAGAAAACAGATTTAATTCCGAGAAAAAAAACAATTTTACGTCTTTAATTGATGATTTTTCGATATGTATGTTGCGTGTATAAAAAATATTCGATAATTTTGGCAGTTTTTGTTTAATCATTTGCTTTCCGTAGTTTGTTTTGCACCTCTCAATGTTCAAAATTTCCGGACAACGTGTATCATGCGAAGGTGTTCTCTTTGATAAGAAAGCTAAGGAAGAAAGAATGTTTGTTTTATTTTGAATCTTTTTAGTAAGCTAAGCACAGGCGGTAAAGGTAGAGTTGAGTAATTTTTATAATCCCTAATTGTTCATATAAAGGCGAACTTGGGTGATCCAGAGGAACATAAAATGTGTCGCAACATTCGTTTCTGCAATGAAGGGACTTTTCTTAAATTTGTAGCAGTAGTACTGTATACTGTATACTCAAGCCATGTAGGAGGAGTGTTACGAAGGAATAGTATTCTCGACACAGTGGCAGCCTCTCAGCGATGTTGTGTCTTCTGGCTGTAGAAAGTGTTAATGCAAGCTTATCACCATCGGTGCAGTCTGCGCGGCGGTGAATACTACGCGTTGGAGGATGTGCTAAATAAAAAAAACTCGCAAAACAGTTACCGCTAGTATAGCGCGAGATTCAGCAACAGCTATTGGGGTATTTTCATTTCGTGGGATCTTGAGGCAAAGAATTTGAGAGCGATATGAATATATGTGTAGTTAGAGAACCCTTCTTTTCCCTCGTTTGAGATGCTCGGCAGCACCATCGCTGAGCCTCTCTTTTTGAGTTGCGCGTTTCACAGCAGCCGTCGCAAACAACGCGCCGCATTACTCCGCTCTCCACCCTCTGCGTTCTCCCGTTGCAACAACTCTGGGGTGTTCATTTCTAGTTCTAGCCGTATCCTCCTCTTTTGTAGGGTAAAACGCCGTCCGTGATGGCTCCCGTGGTAACCACCTTCCAGTCACGCACTCCTCCACTCTCGCCATAATCTCGTCCAATGGTAACCCTCCTCCTTTTCCCTCCACAGTAACCACCCTGGGGGTAGTTCCCGTTACAACCACCCTCGGGTTGTGCATTCCACTGGTCTGTAGCGCCCCTCGCATTCGCGCTCTGCTTGTAGGCTAGAACCCGCGCTAGTCAATGAAGATGATGTTGGCACTGGGCTCCGAAGCGCGTGCAGCGCTGTAAAAGTCGCTGCTCGATGCCCAATGAGGTTGTAAATAGTCCTTCTTCACCTTAGGTCCGACGTCGCGCTCTGGCCTGATGTTTTGGTTGCCCTCTTCATTCCACGCTAACACCTTCCACGGTAACCACCTTCCGGTTATGCATTCCTCCACTCTGTCTACAACATCTTCCTCTGACTTGGCCATACCTAACTCCCCCCACGGCAAATCAACTCCACCTCATTCCCGGGGCCACCCTGCTACTCTTCTACGGCAGCTACCATCCGGGTGGTTCCCGTGGCAACCACCCTCCGATTGCACATTCCTCCGCTCTCGCCATACGCTCCTCCTGGTGCTCGTCTTAATCAGGGTGAAATGCTTGAGAAATGGCTCTTTGACTCCACCTTGAGTAAAATGAACAACCTTGTGCCATGGCTCTCTTCGGCCACATATGCCCTTGCGCCATAAAAATTCATCGTCATCATCTTCCTTCTACCATGTTACCCTCCTCCTCCTTCCTCGTGGTTGCGACCCATCGGTTTCGCCGACTACTACTACTACTACTACTACGATGACGCGAAACTTAAGGAGCGGGCCATTACCAGCTGCCGCTGTAAACCATGCGAGAGGCGCACTCATCCATACGTCTTCCATTTGAAACCACATTTAAAAAAGCCTCCCATCTCATTAGACGACAGTGTTTTATACACGTACTATTGGGGACAAACGTTTGCGGGTTGCGAGTTGTTGGAAAAACGTTTATTGTAGCTCCACCTCGTTACCCAGTCGCCTGATATCGTATGAAGGCATTAAATGCGTAAATGCTCCTTCCTCTGGTAGCAATATCAGGCGACTGGGTAGAGAGGTGAAGCTACAATAAACGTTTTTCCAACAACTTGCGTCCCGCAATCTTTTGTCCCCGATAGTACATGAAAGACCTCACGCTGTAACACATTTCGTTGAGTACATTGCACGCCCTGTCGCTTGTTCTGCCTATCATCCAGGGAAATAAAATTTTGCCCCTTTGGTTGCCGTATGGCATTGCAGGAATAGCATTGGGCAGAACACAATCGGGAGAGGCATTCGTGAAGAGAGGCTGTCTGCCCGAACAGCCTTCCGGTTCCTCTGAGCCAAGGTACAGAGATCAACTGTTGAGTGGTCTCCACAATCGCCCAAGTTTATAAACAGCTCAGGGTTAAGAAGCAAGGAACGCTTTTTTCTGATGAACGGTTAATAGCAGCCCACCCTTAGTCGTAATGCAGAGACCGTTGTATTTGCTGCAGAAATCCGCAAGCAAAACAAGCAGAGAGATGACGATAAAGACAGAAAGCAATCCAAGCGGACAGAGAGAAGAAGGAGGGAAGAGAATGGAGGTATATGACGGCTCTCGCCGAATGTTATGAATAAGCCTCAGGATAGTCCAGCCAGTAATTTTTAGCGCATTTTCGGGGCAACTCGTGCCATGTGACTTTAACTGCCACCACATACTCTAGCGCTCTGGCCATCCCCGCTGTCAGGCACGTGGCTCCTACCTTGACATCTCGCGCACGTATCGGACCTGTCCACGTGCCACACAGTACCCCCACTACCTACAAAACATTCCTACCCACGCAGGGATCCCATTCTTGGGAGAGCTGGGCCGCTCCTCCTGTTTCACTCCGCCAAATACTCTGGTCGCTGCTCGTTGCCCATAGCACACGCGTGTTGGGCGATATCGGCTCAGATGGTCCGACTTGAGACGTGGACCAGGGCCAGGGTCGGGAAATAAATGTTTTCTTGTCTATGTCTCTCCTTTGAGACGCCTCCTCTGCTCTGTGTGTGTGTGTGTGCGTGTGTGTGTGTGTGTGTGTGCGTGTGTGTGTGTGTGTGTGTGTGTGTGCGTGTGTGCGTGTGTGTGTGCGTGCGTGTGTGCGTGCGTGCGTGTGTGTGTGTGTGTGTGTGTGTGTGTGTGTGTGTGTGTGTGTGTGTGTGTGTGTGTGTGTGTGTGTGTGTGTGTGTGTGTGTGTGTGTGTGTGTGCGTGTGCGTGTGCGTGCGTGCGTGCGTGTGTGTGTGTGTGTGTTTCGTGGAAGTTGTAAAGCTCTTCTTTGTAGCCGTATGGCTGTGCTTGGGTGGGTGCCAATGAGTAATTACTCTTGTATTACAAATCTGTTTCACCTTGAGCGATTCCCCTAAAAATTGGACCATCCACCGGCTTTCCGATAGCACTAGCTTTCCCGGCGGCTTATTTGAAGTGGAATGCTTGCAAAAATCCTTAATCCGCGCTGACCAAACTCGTTAGCCAAGATGCCCTTTCGCGCAGCTGCTATTGCGCCCTTAACGCTTCACGTTTTTTTTTATTTGTCTTCCAGTTGTGGGATTGGTTACGAACCCGTGCCGAAGTGTTAATTGAGTGACACTTCGCTCACATATCGCGGGTTCGGGCCAGAGCAAGCTGAGGGCACTGCCAGCGTTCGGCGCGCCGCGCATGGGCTCTCGCTCCGAAGGAAGGAAGGCGCAATTATTTGAGAGCACAAGTGTTTATTACAGCGGAAGTTGCATTACACAACCCTGCACTGATCCCCAGACCTCAGTACAACAATAGCCCAGCCGCAGCACCCGAAAGCGGGCCCGCGGAGCCGCGCGCGCAAAGCAAGAACTATATATTCGTGCGTGACGGCACAGCCAAAGGCGATAGCATGCCGCACGGCCAACCAGAGGGTTAGATCGCCCGCGACACAACACGAGGGAGGATAGGGAATGCGCGGAGCACGTCTTGACGACGCAGGTCGCTCGTCGATGGCTCATCGGGCGTCGTCACCGGCAGTGGCCGGCGATGACGGAGAACCAGCCAAGCCAGGCCGTCCCGAATCCAGAGCGCGTGAGCGCCGCACAGGCGGGAGACGGGACTCCGGAGGCTCGGGCCTGGACTCGAGCGTACATACTAGGTGCGCAAGGTTACACCACCCGCGCTCTTGGTCCCCCGGCAAAGACCGGGGCCCCCAGGAGGCGAAATCTACGTACCTTTCTGCTGCCCGAGTCGGTGGCGGTCTCCCCGCTCATTTCCCGCTCGCGGCCTCTTGCGGAAGCAACGCCCCCAGCTGTCACTGGGAGTGCCCCAATGGAGACGCGAGGTCGAAGCGGGAAAAACGAAAGGGAGGGTGATTTACAGCGGTTCTTCCACAGAGCTTCCCTTGGAAAGGAGGACAAGCAGCGCGGGCGCCTGCACTCCGCTAGCGGTCACTCCGCGGGGGTCTCTCTAACGAGCAAAACGGCAGCAGCGGGCGCGCACTCCGATCGCTCAAGAAGCCCAATCTCCGCACAGTCTAGCCTGCGGGATAACTTCGACGCTCTAGTTTTTCTCACGCAAATGTGCTTCTGCGCCAAATCTATTAAAAACATACGGAATCATTGGTGCAGAGCAGTCAGTACGAATGTCATAATAAGCATTTATTATTCTTTTGCTACCACGTGCTCCTCATGTTATATGGCTGGCTAGTAGCCACGAAAAATAATTTAAACTTCAGCAGTTTTTTTTATTACGGAAGGCTCTCAGCATCCAATCTTGTATTCGATTACGCAATTTCCCTTGAAACTCAGCCCTCTTTGCTCGACTGCAACATATACAAGAGAGAGCGGCTAAACTAGATGAGGGAGAGGCTGGCAGGCAAGAGAGAAACTCGACATTCCTGTTTTCAAACCGGGATTCTGAAGCACAAAGCATACGCGAAGAGTACTAGAGCAACTTTACTTCACGCCAGGGCTAAGGTGGCGTGAAACAGCTTAACTCCATCATTCCACACCGAACAAGCATTCATATACCGCAAAGTAGACCATCATTCTCCTTACCTTGACATATAAATGTTCTGCAACTTGAAATGCCGTGAAAATCTCACTGACACCAGTGTTTGAAAGCAATGGTCGAGGCCACGGAGCAAGTCTTCCTCCGTGGTCGTGGCACAACAACTTCTACACGCCTTTAGCACTGCCATTATCTCCACTACAGCTTCTCCTTTACTCCTGAACTGTTTTGCGTCGGCAGACAAGAAACGGATCCTGGTGGGTGTAAAAACTACTCCACTTCTGCCGCGGATGATTGTCTCTACATTGAAAAAATGGCTTAATCCGTTATCATTGAAGCACAGCAGTCGCCGACCAGCACGCGACTGCAGAACATCGAAGAATGACGCACTAGCAGCGGCGTGGCCACCGCGCCACTATCTTAGATTGAGTCCGCCGGTAACGGCCCACCCTGCATTTTCTCTTCCCTTCATGCGACTCCTCATGGCCGCGGAACACTTATGCTGGACATCATCAAAAACACTTATAGAACCAGGAGGTTGCTACCGGATGTCAAGCTTGGCCGCAGCTTCACGTCACATCCGGAGAGCCAAAGGGGCGCGAGAGCTGAATGCGGGCCTGCTCGGTGTGTTGCTTCCAGAGCGGACAGTCGGTTATTGTAAACAGACGTCACTGAAACCGCGTCAACGAACCAGTTGCTATAGTGTCAATGGACAATGAAAGTGAGCGCACAAGGAAAGGACACGCTCGCTGGCGGTGCCCTTTCCGTGTGTGCTCACTCCTATTGTTTGTCTTGTACCTAGGTAGCACAGCTGTCTGCTCGGTTTTAGCGATGTCCGCGCGCTAATTAACCCGGTGAAAGGACCTCACCCTAATTAGTTTCCCTTGGAGGCTTCGTACATGACGCAGAGGGGTCCCTAGATGCGCACGTCGGCACATGAACTGGTCGTCTACAGTGTGTACTGTACTGCTGCTGCCAGGAAAATAGAAAAGAAAGAGCACAGGCCTGCCTACTGGCTCAAGCCGAGCCACGCTTGCGGCCGCGTGCCGATAGTAGGAGAGTTAAAGGATAGGAGAGGAAAAATATAAAGGAAATGCGCTGCGCGCTAAAAGGCCCAGAGGCCCCGGGCCGATCCCGGAGCCAGTGCAGTACCGGGACGACCCGTGCCAGAGTGCGTCTAGCACTCCGCCATATTCCGAAAATAAATTTTAATATCTTAGGTCCAAGGACCAGCAGCAGATGTTAAATCAGGTATCAGGTCTGCTGTCGTGAAGCGAAGGCGAATAATAATAATAACAATAATAATAATAATAATAATAATAATAATAATAATAATAATAATAATAATAAATTGGTTTTGGGGGAAAGCAAATGGCGCAATATCTGTCTCATATATCGTCGTACACCTGAACCGCACCGTAAGGGAAGGGATAAATGAGGGAGTGAAAGAAGGAAGGAAGAGAGAGGTGCCGTAGTGGAGGGCTCCGGAATAATTTCGACGACCTGGGGATCTTTAACGTGCACTGACATCGCACAGCACATGGGCGCCTTGGCGTTTTTCCTCCATAAAAACGCAGCCGCCGCGGTCGGGTTCGAACCCGGGAACTCCGGATCAGTAGTCGAGCGCCCTAACCACTGAGCCACCGCGGCGGGTAGGCCGAATGTGCTGCAAGGATTTCTGTGCGCGCAGTTGCTGTGCAGTGTAAGTCGATGCCTTATGAAGTTGCTTCCATTGTTCGCCCTAGTCAAAGGCGCTGAGCGTGCGAGGTTGCTGAAGTGCCGATTTTCCTTTCCATTTTGGAACACATCAGTTCTATTTCTACCCGCGCTCATTTCCTGCTGATCTTGACTGCACAGGCGCGTGCATGATGACCTGAGCAGCGATAAAGAGTCGTTATCGGGAGCAAGAGTTCCGGGCAGAGAGAGCAAGTAATTGCGAAATCGCCCTCGTGGTTTTTGGCTTCTTGGGTACGGCTAGGTGGTATGCACTATAGGAAGGGCATGCATTGGACCTCTGCGGTAATGAGACTGTGGTGATAGCTGGACTGCGCAAGTTTCTGGTGCGAAAAGATATCAAATGGGGGGGGGGGGGGGGGTGTGACCCTTTTTGAGACTGCTCCAGTAACTCTGAACAAAGGTGTGCAATGTTCGTTGTGTTTACAATTTCTTCCGCTACAGCTTCACCAACGCCCTTGTAAACGTCGGGTAAATGCTGACGGTACTGCAACCCTGAAGCAGTAGTGCAATAATCAGGGACGACGGAGACGCTTAGCTTCGGCTTCGGCGGCTCGTCTGCATCGTTATTGGTCTACATTTGCTTCACTATGTCTCATTTGCACTGAGGCAAATTTTTTTGCAGCATGTTTTTCGAGCAGCTGTCGCTGTTAAAGCCCCAGGCTGGCTGTCGACACAGGAGAATCTTTTCGCCGTTCGGGACGCATTAAGCATCATCTGTCCCCTCTTGTCTTCTAGAAGCCACCTTGACATCCTCCCAGATTCCTCAGGTGCCATCCGTAGTCTGCGGCGTGTTCTAGACTCCGACTTACTGGCAGAGGAAAATCAAGACATACTTGAAATATTCGCCCCCACAGTACGTGCACGATGGATCCGGCGAAATGTGCGCCCCACACAAGCTATGGTAGGTCTACCAAATCCCTACTGACCTCCACGTCCCCGCCCCAACCTCTCCGAAGAGAATACTCCTCATAAATAAAGAAAACCCCCGACGCGCCACGCGAGCACTTCTTCCACCGCGTGGTACAGACCTCACTGGCGGCCTTGTACGCTGGGAAGAGGTCTTGCTAAGAAGATTGAGCCTCCATGTCGCCTTTACTCCAGCGGTAACCTGGTCCCTGGTCGTGGCCGGCACAGTATCATGCCGAATTCTATTATTCCTGCCGCATTTGTGTCCCGCTCCTGTCTTCAAGGCGGACACCAGACACTTGTTCTGGGCCTGTCCCTCTTTGCGTGTCATCCGGAGAAAACACCAGCTACGGCGCGGACAGTCCCTAGGTCGACCGCCGGATGTAGAAGGCTGGACCTCTGGGCCGCACCACAGGACGTTAGTGGACTTCCTTCGAGAGTCTGGCGTGTATCTCTGTGTGTAAATATTTTATTTCAGCAGGCACGCTGCCACAATTTAAAAAACCAAACACTTTGTTTCGTTTTCTTTTATTTCGATCCTCCCGTGGCATGGTTGTGGCCTTCCGGTGACGTCACGCTTCGTTTTGCATAGAAGTGCCACTGATGACTTTTATTTGAAGAAGCACGTCCACGACGCTACTTGGAAGCGGCTGGTGTTGGCGCCCCCTTGTCTCGGAGAAAAGTAATATTCTTCACCATAGCACTCGTGTCCGGAGTGAGGCCAAGCTGAAAGCGCCTCTGCCACTTACAGTCCAGCGCAAATTGAAGGTCATCGTGTTCGTTGCAGCTAAAACGGACCAACAATTTTTCCCGGTGTGACGGTATACATGACGGTATACAAGTTAAAGGAATCACTCGGCTAGCTAACGGCTCGTGTATTCGTTGCGGCCTTCGTGCAAATATAAACCCTGTTATAGCAGTTTTTTCCCAGTAGGTTAATCTTAATTATCTTCAAATTGCATTAGACCATACCCCCCTCCCCCCCCCCCCCTCCCCCGCCGACCGGGTTCGCCCACAGCCACTCTTCCAGGGCCGACGTCACTTATGCGCTAAGTAACCACTATGCCGTCCCGGATTTCCCCGTCAACCTGTCTACTCAGTTCCATGAGCCGAACCTGTCGGTTCATGAGGTGCCAGCTTTTTGCCTATCCAAGGGTCCACTTCAATCGCTCGTCACCTATTTGCGTCCCGACGGTGTGTATCGCGTCATTTTACATACTTTAATTATTATTTCGGAAAACTGGATAATTTGGACACCCAGTCCGGTTCCATTGAACGTATTCAGCGACGTGAAACTTTCACAAGTCGGAAGAATTCAGCCGCGCTTCGGTTAATTCGGACGGGCGGAGGAGTTCGCACAAGCGTAGTGTTGGCCGACATCGTAAAGCTAGTATAATGTTGTTAACTGGCGCAGGAGATGAGCTGATGGTGAGTGAGCTTCTCACAGGTCTGGTCACAATAGCACGAGTAGTGAGCAGCCCAACTGAAACATAAAGATACCCTAATAATCACTATGATCATCAGTCGAGAAGGGACGACGGCGTGCTGTTTTACTTTGTGCAGCGCTTTACCACGTTCTTTTTGTTTTCGTTGCGTGCGTGTCGCGGATCGGGCTGTCATTAGATAGTTTTAGCTGAGCGCTTTTACGGCCAGCGGGGCGGAGCAGGCGAGCGGATACGCCAGCGGAGAGGCGCGCGAGAAAAGAGTTTTAGCCCGGCGGATCGCCCGTCTTCTCGAGCGGAGTAGAATCGCTTGCTCTGCTGCTCCACCTCTCGGTCGCAAATCGAGTTAGAGTGAAAAGAATATCAATTAAGCCTGCTACTAATTCGCTGAAACTGTTTTGTGAAGGTAGATTCTGTGTTTCTAGTTAATTATTTGGTAAGTGTTGCTTTTTAGATGTACAAAAGCGCAGTCTGTTAAAGAGGATATGTTCGCCAGTGCTACTCAAGTCAAGCCGAAACAAAGAAGGTCAGCTGTTTTCGCGCGCATTCGCGAATTGGCGGCTGGTACTGCTGTTCGCATCATGCCGAAGAGTATACTACAGGACCCGCTGCTGCTGTCGCAACTAACCTGGACCGAGATTGGAGATGTGCTGTGCCTGGAGGTATTTGGCGAGATACGACGTGAGCCACTTTCAGTGCACGGACTTTTGAACATTGATGCTATGGACGATGGCGTCTTTAGGACGTATTTTCGTTTCGAGAAGGTGCATATAGGCAGACTTCAGCGGGCCTTGCGCATACCTTATAAGGTCGTAACTGCGCAAAGGGTTGTGGTTCCCGGAGATGAAGCCCTCTGTTTTACCTTACGACGGCTGGCATATCCCAACCGGCTGTGTGATCTTGAAGATATTTTCGGGCGGCACAGTTCAACGATATCATCACTGACGAACGAAGTTCTGCGCCACATCGACGAGCGGTTTTTTCGCTTGCTTGACGATGTAAATAACCATTCTTGGCTCAATCTCGACACGCTGGAGAAATTCTCGCAGGTAAGTCGGAATTACAGCAGAATCAATAAGTTTGTCAAAATTTGCAATTACAAGTTCACACTTAAAATTTTCAGGCCGTTCACGCCAAAGGTGCCCAGCTGACAAACTGCTGGGGTTTCATCGACGGTACAGCAAGGGCATTATGCCGGCCATCAAGAAATCAAAACCTTTACTTTAGTGGGCACAAGCGGTTTCATGCCTTGAAATACCAATCCATAATGTGCCCCGATGGAATCATTTGCCAGTTGGATGGATCATACCCGGGCAGCAAGCATGACGCTGGTGAGTAATAACGAACAGTTTAAATCAATGAAGAGTGTTAAGTGCAAAAATGCGATGTTGCGCATTGTTTTCTCCTCCCATACCAGCTGCTTCAAAACGGGTGTTGACCATTTATAATTCACTTCTACTTTCAGGTAACTTCGGGATCAGCAACTTATATTCGAAGCTAGAAAGGCTCGTTCAAGGGCGCAACTTCTGCATTTATGGTGACCCCGCCTACCCACTGCGACCTCTTTTGCTGAAGCCATATGGTGGTGTGTCCCTCACACCGGAACAGTGCGCGTTCAACAAAGCTATGAACAGCGTAAGGCAAGCCGTGGAGTGGGGATTCGGAAAAATTGCAGGACTGTTCGCCTTTGTTGACTTTAAGAAAAATCAAAAGCTGTACCGCCAGAACGTGCCGCGTATCTATAAAGCTAGTGCGCTTTTGGCAAACTGTCATACATGTTTGTATGGTGCCCAGGTATCGCATTACTTCGGCCTTGATCCACCAGATCTAGAAACCTACCTTAATCCTCGGTAGTTTTGCCATTCACACATCTTTCTGAAATGTGTTTTATTCAAGCACAAGGTGTACAAGGAGAATTTTCTGGATATTTATGTCATGCGCGATTTGCACCGAAGAAATCAAATATTGCTTGGGTTTGTTCATTTAACATCCTCTGTACGTTCTCGAGCAGCCTCTCATGTTCTCTGCTATAACGGCTCACTTCGAGCTCATGCTTTCTCTCCTCCAAGTCCAACCTGCGCTCCTCTAGAGCGAGTCGCCGTGTTTCATTCTCCACTTTTTGTTTTTCAATTTCTTGCGCTTTTACGCGCAGCTCATAGTCGTTTCTTTCTCGCATAGTGAGCAACTGAAGCCCCATGCTGTGTAGCCCCCGGGGTCCTGCAAAAACGGACAGGAATTTTTTTATCAACCTTAAATTCAGTTGAGCTTCTCCACTGCAGCAAAATAGTCACAAATACATGTTTCTACCAGACGTAGTCAGTTGACTTGTGACATTCACGGGTAACCGGGACTTAGTATACAGAACGGGTACCAGAATACACGTTGTATAAAAAATAAAAAGGACTGTCGCGAGGACAGCTAGTAAACATTTTATGACCCCTGTGTTTCTGCTTGTGTGCCATTTTTGTTATGTCTAACAGAGTTCCTCTTGCAGTGTAGCCTGTGTACTAATTGGCAGCATATTAATGAAGACACCATTTCTTTCGGTAAGTTTTTGGGGTCCTATACACGCCAGATTTCAAAGTACATGCGGAAAGAGAAGTCCCTTGACCGTGTGAAAGACAATGACGATTGCTTTTTTTTTCATCCACCCTGCATGTCAAGACCACAATGGGGCAGGAAAACGACAAACACGCATTCGGCGATCGGCGGTATGTTAGAGTAAGGTGGCTTCTAAAAAGGTACAGTGAATATCTTCAATCTGAGTGGCACAAAGATTTTTGTGGCGATGGCGCACTGAATGAAAAATTCATGGGTGGTGTTTAATTATGATTACATACATCCTACAATACCATCGTAAGACATGCTATCTCGTAGCTGCCCCGGCAATACATAATTAGCCTTGATAGTCATTTTAGTAGCCTATTTAGCCGATATAATTAATTATATCCGCACTAACTATATAATAATTATATGTTATATTACACATTAATGAAGCGCTGCGTAGGAGTCATCATACAACTTCTGGTACAGTGGTGCCTTGCGACCAATCAATAATCCTGCTGTCACCTGCCAAGGTGATGTACACTTGTGATGTTCTGGTACAACCGCACATCAAACTATCATACAACATGCGTTTCAACTCAGCGAATCCTTAATGGTTGCACAGTTAAAATGTTCCTTCAAATACTACCTCTAGTGACGACGGGAAGAACTTGTCGCCTAGCAGCAGGCTGGCGCTCTCTTCCTTGATCCGTCCCATTTGTGGGCTGGGGCTGCGTTCGCCCGGCGAGGATGTGTTGCTGCTTTGGACTGACATTTGGAGAGTGCTGGTTGTGCACTTGTCCTTGCACAGGTTGCTCATACCGGTCGCCAGCAGCAGCTGCAGCAACCGAGGTTTCCGGAGGATCCGGCTCATACATATTGAGCAGCAGCTGAGCAGCCGGGGATTGGGGTTCTAACATGTAAGGAAAGGTCGACACAAAAATGTAGCAGCCTTCCTAGGAGCCGCTTTTCATTCGCACAGATAAGAAACGTATATCGTCTGTTAACTCTTACAAACGTCAGCATTTGCATAATTAAGTGAGCCCACATTAATATCAGCGTTATTATGGTTGCCAATCGTCGCCCTTCGCTTTGCGAACTCCTGACGAAGTGGTTTACCTTCAGTTATTAAGCACGCTAAGTTCCCTTGAAAGGAACCCACGGAACTAAATTACTTATCGGGCTTAAGTCCTTAGGAGTCACCGTACAACTCATGCGGTAACCGAAACCCGAACGGATGCGCAGCGCCTTTTGTTAGGTGGTGGGCTTGCCGGTGAAAGAGCTCAGACGAGGGTTGCTTTGTTCTAAAGTAAGCGAAGCCACTTTCCACACCACAGTACGGCAGCCTGCATTCGTGTTTCACGCTTTATAACACGTGAGTACGGCTTTTCATTCCTGCTGCTGCATCATCGAGAAATGTATTTTGTTTTTATCATTCATCCAAGGCCGGCCGTGCGGCACTGACGGTGATCGACTCGGTTTAGAAAGACTGCATAAGCTTTCTCTCATTTCGCGTCAATTGCATTTTTATGTTTGTGCTGTTTTATTTACGAGCCATTCTAGACAGCAAGCGAACTGAAAAATTCAACGCAGTTTTATTTGCCAATTTTTACGCGGGTTATGTTTGGAGGCTCACAGACAAAACAACAAAACAGTAAGGATATTCACAGTAGTGATGAGTGAAGTGAGCTCTAAAGACTTTAAATAAGAAAAGCTCAGGCACTCGACTGCTCTTACTCATCGAACTTATTTACAGTGCATAGAATACCCGCAACAATTACCACTCATAAGCGCTTTTATATTTCAGCAGAGAAAATCAAAAGCTAGAACATGCAAGGTTAGAGACGCACATGGTAAAACTTACCATGTGTTGATTCAGTTTCTCAACTTCGGTCGGCAGCCACGCTAGGAATACTGCTGCAGCCAGTCGCTTCCTGCACCAAAGTCGCACTTTCCCGTGGACCCGTTAGGGACACGGAAGCTGAACACTCAGGTGTTGCGGGCCGTTTTCTGTTCATAATGCCCCCACTTCTTGGTGTTATCCCCGACTCATAATTGATTGTCCGAACGTAGTCGGAGAGGTCTTGAAGTATTTGCTCTTTCTCCGCGTATTGCTCTTCAGTACTAGACCTGAATAATGTGAAAACAGCATGCACGTCAATTAACGACTGCCTATCAGCGTGCCCGACGTCTTAGTTCGGCAGAAATAAAACTCACCTTTTAAGGTTCTTGGCGTCCTGCTGTCGCCAGTATCCGATTAGTAAATCCACGCGGTCTTTTGCTCCACGCAGCGTAAGTTCGCGGCCCACCGCGTGGTTCACGATGCGCACAACTTCGATCCACTTATGGTCATCTCCAAACGGCCTGGTCGCTGCCAGCTCACGCAAAAGACACAAGTCTTCTCAGCTGTGAAACATCTCCGCGCTTTCTTAGCTTGTAAACGGGCCTGAGCTGTGGTCACCGTCGATAACGCACAGCGCCGGTGCATGTGTTGACGGCTGCCATCTTGAATACCCATACACGCCCGCGCGCTCTTACGCACGCTCGCGCGCTGCCCATCGCTCCGCTGGAGAGGGCTTCCCAGTGGGCGTAAGCTTCGCTCCGTAAAAACGCTGGCCGGCCCAGCGATGTGCGCATGCGCAGTGGCGTCTGCGCTCGTCCGCTCCTCTCCGCTGGCCGTAAAAACGCTCGGCTATCTCTCTCTATTATTGTCCTTCGCGTTATCGCATAGACTGTAATCGTTTGACATTTCATCCCGTGCGCGTATGCAGAGCTTTTTTTTTTTGTCGTGGGCTGTTTGTGTTGTGTGAAAAAATCGGAGGAGGAGGGGCTGGCTGTTGATGGACCAAATGACCTATAGAACATATGTGCTGGTTTATCGGACAGTGCGCGCACTGCACTATTTGGCGGAAGTGCGAAAATTAGTTATTGAGGTGAAAATTTCGGACACGAAGCAATCAATGACTACAGATCGTTAAAAGAAATGAAAGTATATGTCGATCTATGGCACTTTGTTATACTTTCTTTCTGTCCACTTGATATTTTGACATTCGATTAATTCCGATATTTTCTCCGTTACAGTGAAATCCGGATCAACGAGGTTTTACCGTACCTTAAGCGATGATAACTGACCTTGGCCTTGGTATTTCCGTCGTTTCACGGACTAATGGGGCCTTTGAACAGTACCGGACACTCACCCTTCTCTTTCTTTGGTTGCTTGTCCTCCCTGACCGATCCGGATTGGATGGGCTGTCGCATTGCCATGAACCTCGAGTAACAATTCTCCACCCAAATAAAGGCAGGCACACTGTCACAGGCGCTTTTAGCTCCAGCAACGAAAGCGCCTTCATTGCAATCACAGCCGACAAAGCTGCATTTGCCGCGCAGGTTGCTAAGAAGCAGTCACGACAGAACAGGGGTTAACTGTTGTTGATTTCAACAAAATCAATTCCTTTTATTTTTTGACGAGTGACGAAGTTTGATAGGAGAATGAGTGAGAGATGCACTCGCTACATTTCATCTCCAGTAGTAATTAAACTATCTTGCTTGCTTGACCAAGGTTGATGAGCCGAATCAGCCAGTTACTCTGCCGGCAATTCTCGCCCAACTAGAGCGCTTGACGGAAAATTGATGCTTGTTGCCGCGTAGGTAATTTTAGCCCTGTCTTTCTGCGCGCCAATATCAAGCAAGTTTTGTTGTCACAACAGCAGTTCTTGAAGGCTGAGGGTAGCTTTTATTGACTCGTTGCATTTTGCCAACTATTTATGGGAAGCAAGTCTTTGGACACGGTCTTGAACCTTCGGTTGTCCTATTTAGTGATGATTTCTTGTGTGAAGAAAGAGCAATAATGCCGAAATCCTAGTAAATGCAGTGCGCAGATGTTCGAGTTGCAACCTATGTACCGGAGGGTCATAGAAGCTGAATATTGCTGGAAAAATTATAGAGGAGCACTGACATTATATTCAGACACATAACTCGACTACTTCTTTCCGCTGATTACGTAACCACAACAGCTCAAGCTTAGCAATCTGCCACTGTTATGGGTCTGAGAAGCTGACAGTAAAGCACACAGAGTTCCCCGTCGAATACAAATTAAGCGTCTGAATTATCTTTGACAGTAGCCATGTTGAGAACGCATTTGGACACGTGGTGTGTGACACGTCCGTTTTAGCAGCATCTCTATGGGATGTTACTTCCACAATGCGACATCTGAAAGCTGCACTCGGACTAAATAGCCTGAGTAGCGTTACTACGTTTCGTTTTTCATTATTGAAACAGCAGCCAAAAGTGTTGCTGCTTAGTATCGAGCCAGTAATTCCTTCATCGAAGCACATAAAGTATTAATCCTGACAAGGAGTAATACGCGAGTAATACGCGAGTAATACACGCGCGAGCGCTCTCACGGTTTTTGAGCGACACGGGTCTTGCCTCGCGTGTGTGATGTAAGAAAGTGTGCCTTGTTTTTTTTTATTCTTTATGTATTCATTCGTCTGCCTCCTCCCATCATCAACACCCCCCATCGTGACCCTCTTTTTTCTCCTCTTCCCGTTCCCCAGTGCAGAGTAGCAGGCCAGATATTTATTTTTCAGGCCAACCTCTCTGCCTTTCCGGTCTCTCTACTCCCGACAAGGATTTTTCTGGCATGAAGCTATGAATAAATATCGAGGTATCGCATGGTTCCGTGGCAACTTCAAATAAAGAACCCATTGCATTGCTCTTAATAATGAACACAGTAGACCTTTTCACTCAAAATCTGTTGCAACTGCTGCGTTTTGGTGATGTGCGTTTAAGCGTCACCCGCTTAGAGTTTCGTGAAGGTGGATAAAAGCGCTAAGCCAGCAAACAAGCCACAACTGGTCATTTGTGCCTCTGAACCAACAACGCGACCTTTACCGGCCGCCTGGCGGTCAGTAGGGCGACCCGTACGGAGGGGTGGCCTGACAGGCGCCCTCGTGGCGGCTCCACAGCCTCTTCTGCTTGCGGCATGAGTCGAGGCGCATCTTGCAGCGGTTGGAGTACGTGACCCCGTCCAGGGCGCACACGGGCGCCGACTCGAAGCCGCACGAAGACGGGCAGATGCAGCGGGCGCCGCCCAGCCGGTCCTCGCTGCAGTCCCCGTTCCAGGGACAGTACTTGGCCTCGCACGGCACTGCGCGGAAAGGCGAGGGCAAGGACTGGGAAGAGCTCCTGCTGTACACTGGGTATTCCAGGTCTAAACCCCGCAACGCGACATAAGTGGTACATGTCGTGTGTGGTTCACGTGTACCACATTTTTCAAAGAATTTCCATAAATGACAGGCTCGATGACCGAGTCTGCCATCGGGGAATCTGACGTTGACTCGGTCGACTAAGCGCTCATTGTCATTCTCATTATCCACTGCAAGGGGAGCGCCTGACGAAGGCCCCTTCGCACGATTCTGTCCTTACTGAGGCATTGAGGTGTCACGAGTGCCTACACTCCACGTCATATCAACGGCAGCCGCAGAGCTCTCAGCGGTATAACTCCCGCGTAGGATTAAACGTTTACACGCTGCTCAAGCTCACTACTCCAACTAAAGCATGTTGAGAGAAACCGTCCAGTTAGCTTTTTAGGCACGCACCTTTCTTTTGAGAATGCATTAAATAAAAGAAGAACCAGCACCTTTTGAAGCGACACGTTCTGTTAACCTCTCCGTTAAGGAGGAAAATAATTTGTAAAGTCAATGTTGTCCTAGGTAAGTATGACAAAACAACTATTGTGTAGATATTTCAGTCACCCTCACGCCCCTTTGCTGGGGTAAAAGGCTGTGAGCACCGGGCACAGTAAAACAAATTCAAGGAAGTACATTAATCTAGAGTGTGACGTCATTGGCGCTTTTAGGCGAGCAGGAACATAGCTGTTCTTTCTCAATACAATAGCAAAGAAAACATCCGCACTGCACTGCAGTTTCTTTTGTGTACTCACGATCTCGCTCGTGCAGTCGCCTCTTGTACGACTCTCCTGGAAAGAAAACAGAGGAAGGAAATGCGTGAGTGAATGTGCCGACCAAAATCAGGATCGCTGTTACCGTTTAACTAGATTACCATGTTCCGCCACTTTTCCGACGGTGTGTTAAAATTTCCGCGTGCATTTCATCTTCGGACACCTTGCACACGAATCGTACACATGCTTTCATGCCTATAGTACGCACGACGCCTGTACAGTAAGCATCAAAGACAGCATTTTTAGGGGCTTTGTTTTTAACACTCATTTTCTTCAGTGAAACGAGAAGCCTCGTCATAAATTAAGTGCAGAATTTCCGAACTGTTGCGCTATAAACGCAGAAGTTTTTTATGGTGCATTTTTCTATCCGTGGGTAGACTAGATTTTATTATCCAGATGCTAGAGACAACATACTTCAGCACAATAGAGACTGCACGACGACATAATGGAAAAAAACATGCGTCGGAAACACAAAGTGATATTTTGCAAGACGATGCGTTTGCCACATTGCGGCACTAATGCGCGCCATGCTACTAGGACTGCGCCATTCCACCGTTCCGCTTGTGGAAGCGAAGGCGGAGCACCGTTTCAACGTAAGCTTTCTGTACATCAAGGCATGCAGTGGAAAAGGGGGCATCAGCAAATAAAACGAAGCACTTTCTGAAAGTAAAAACACTGTAGTCGAAGTCTTCTTCAAGAGTAGGCCTAAGCATGAAATGCATAGCTGGGAAGCAGTGGTTCGTTCTAGGGTGGTTCATAAGTGGCGGTAGCCGCACTGGGCTATCGGGCAGGTCCTTGAGCTGCAGGACATGCCGCCACCGTCGGCCGCTACTGTTCTGTGAGCTGCGCAGCGCGCCTGGTCTCTGGCTGCTTTCGCGGCTTGAGGAGCTTCCGCCATCAGCCTCTTCTCTTCTATCTGGACAGTCCGCTCAACGTCACTCACTGCTTTTGATTCTTTACGTGCTGCCGCTGTCATCTGCTTCTATTTTTCGCGCCGGTCAAAGCGCTCAGCCTCCCTCGCTGCTTTCCTTGCTTGAGGCGCCGTAGCGCTTACCCGCTGTTCTTCGTCCATAGCGAAGCGTTCGGCCCTGCATGTTAGCCGCCTTCTCAGATTCGTATGCGGCTACACAAAGCTCTGGGTGAGCTGCCGCGGAGGCTCAGTGGTACTGGCACTCGGCTGCTGACCCGAAATATGCGGGTTCGATCCCGGCCGCGGTGGTCCAATTTCGATGGAGGCGAAATTTTAGAGGTCCGTGTACTGTGCGTTGTCAGTGCACTTTAATAACCCCACGTGGCCGAAATTTCCCGAGCCCTCCACTACGGCGGCCCTCACAGTCTAAAAAGTCTTTTTGGGACGTTAAACCTCCACAAGTCAAACCAAAGCTTTTGTTGGTGACATGGACAAGTCTTCTTAACTCTTTACTCATGCAGATCAATTGCATGGATACAGCTGCTGTCAAGCCTTTGGAAGCGCAGAAGTAACGCATGAATGACGAGGAAGACGGCGACGACGACTATAGTTATCAGCATCCATGTCCTTATATTCTGTGTCAGTGCGGTCGCGCACGCCACCTGTGCTTACACGCAGCCACTACAGGCGCACTCAAAATGGCGCCACCTGTTAAGCTGGCGCCAATTAAGTTGTTACCAATTACAACACAGCGCAAGACTGCGACAACTGAGTGGTCTTAGGTGAGTGGTTTCGCATCGCAGCGCCCCCAGTGGTCGCTGGGATGTTTTTTTCTACTCGATAACGTTTGACCTTACGGAAAATTCTTCAGTATCGGCATCGGCTTCGCCGTGGTTTCGGGACGATGTTCGGATTAGTGTGTCGATATTGGCAGCTGCATGTATTCTATGTTTATAGCTCCCATTTCCCATTCAACGTCATTTCGTCTTCATATATACGTCTGCCTTGTGTCATGCATCCCCTCCCCGGCCTGGAGGCCTGCAAGCTGGCCACTGCTGTGATTGGTCTCCCAACCTTTGCAATGACCCTGGGCGACTTCTACTGGAACGACAATGACGCGACGAGCGCAAGCCATTGACTTACGGTTTGATTGACTCGTAAGTTCCCCAAGAAATGACCATAGCAGAAGCATTCCCTTCACGCTCATTAGCCGCAGAAACTGTTCGCGAGCGCATCTTGATCGCCAGCTTTGTTTTTCTGCTGAGGCACCATCGCGGTGCACTGACCTTTGACGGCGGCCTGCAGCCTGTCCAAGTTGGGCAGCGTGAGCCGCAGAGGCGACGACAGCAGCCGGGTGCGTCCCTCCGAGGCTCCACCCTTGAGCAGGAAGAGACGGGAGTCCCCGTGGGCAAGCCGGGTGCCGCACAGGGCTTCGTTGTCCAGACCCTCGACGAGCAGCACCGAACCGGCCAGCTCGCGGGGACCCTTCAGGGCGCGCCACACACGAACGCTGACCTGCGCGGAGAGGGTGCCATCCTCGAGCAATTGGTAGGGACACGGACTGCACACCTGCCTCCAGCCTCAAGCGAGCAGTAGAGAGAGAGAGAGAGAAATGCTTGTTGCGGCCCAGCATTAGGCGGAGGTAATATCCTGCGCCAGGGTCTGCCAGCAACAGGAAGGAACACTAAATACAGTCTTTCAAGCGCTCTAGAAGCAGCTTCTTTAATCCCGAATGCTTTCTTCATTAGCTTACCGCGTACGCAGGTTGTCCCGCATAAAGTTCTACGTAAGGCTTAAAACAAAGAACTGGCACTGTCGCAGGGTTCGTATTTGAAAGTGTTTCGTTGGCTGGGCAATGAAGCAAGCAGCAGTTCTTTTTAGCTCGTATAACCCAAAGTAATAAGTCAAGATTGTGGAATCAAATTTTCGTTCAGCTGTCGCTATTACTGGCTTGCACCACACCAACGCGAAAAGTCAGGTCGTTTCCTCTTTCTTGAACTGATTGCGAATTAGGGACCTATTTTTGCCATCCTGAGCAAGGCATGCACATCCCGCCTAGCTGGCAGCGTTGGTCTTTGCAGAGCAGACCACTCGGTGGTAGCCATGGCGTGTCAGTGCCAGCGGCGGACGCCTACATGTGCCCCGTCCTGGAGCAGCCGCTCGACGATACCGCTGACCACGAGATCGGCCTCAGCCACGGGCAGCCGGCTCTCGGGACAGTCGTCGAAAATGCGCCGCCGGCGGGCATCGCCTCCCTGCGGCAGGCCACAGCACAGCAGGAGAGCCAGGGCACACCCCACGCTCAGTCGGACGGTCCGCGTAGGCGGGCACCACCAGAAGAAGCAACAAGGCCTGCATATATTGTACGCAGCAGGTGCAGTTAGACCCCGCATTTAAGTATTCGGCTATTGGGACGCGGTAGCAGTAACAAAGCCCGGCACAGACGCCCATCGGGTCTCTCGAATGAATGAATGAATGAATGAATGAATGAATGAATGAATTAGCTGTTTATTTAGAAAGGGAGGCTCTCAGATAAGAGCGGAGCCACCGCAGGAATCTCGTATAATCAGCTGTCATCGTCATCATCCGCCTATGTCCGCATCACGACAAAGATCTCTAGCACTGGCCACTAAGAAAACCCTGTCCTGTTCCAGCTTCGGCCAACTTGTCAATGCAAACTTAACCTCATCTGGCTGCCGCCCCGTGCTAGAGCTATCGGGGTGAGCGCGCGAAGCGAGTGGACATACAGCGCATCGTCTCCACCAACTTTTGGCTGGAGCCATGGTTCCTCGGCCGGAACCCCGTCAACACAGCCGCGTCTGTGTTCGCGAAGTCGACAGCTATCTGTGGACACCACTCACACACAGGTGGGGCAACATTTACGCATTTTAGGGCCGATTCTCACTTGCGTTTCGTGGCGACGGCGCTAGGCCTAACGCCTACGCCGACGCTCGGCCGTGAGTGAGTCGCCCACCCGTGTCAAGATGGCTGCCCAAAAAGTGCAACGCGGCTACGACCCGGACGCCATGGCCTGGTCCGAGGTTCCTTCAGCTCCAACGCCTGAGAGTCCGGATTCTGCGCCCATCGAGAACCCCAGGCTCTTCAAACTAGTGGAACGCCGCTCCCGCAAGCGGGACGCCGCCTCCAAGAAAGCGGACGCCACGTCGGCAGGCCGCTCAACACGGCACAGCGCTGCTGCGCGCGCTGCAGCGCTTCACGGAAGGGCCCAGTCTAAGACCGGACCCTCTTGGAAACCAAAGCCACTGCCGCGTCTTCATCCAGAAGACATCGTCATCATCCTGAAGCCCCGGGTGACCGTCGCTCTCAGGGATGTCTACCAACATGGCGAGCTGGGAGCAGCGTTCGCGGACTACCTGGGCGCCAAGGCCGCAGCATCCCTCAGCCTGCTCCCCACATGGGAGCAAAACCTGATCGTCGCAGGCACCAGAGAGCCGCACGTCGCGGACAAGCTTCTGCGGGATTTTCAACTAACATCACCGAAGGGCCAGCTCTCCATGTACGGCCAGTTGAAACTCACTGGAGACGTGTGCCGCGGCGTCATCACCGTGGCCAAGCACGAGACCAGTGAGTCCCTCCAAAACAAGATCCAGTGGCGTGCTGGAGAGCTTGCCGATATCCGCAAGCTTGGCAAATCCGACGTCGCGTCGCTCACCTTCGTGGGAAAAGTGGTGCCGCGATATGTGCATTACAACTCTGAGGTGACCCTTGTGCGTCCGTACAAGAGAACCATTCCGGCCTGCGTGCGGTGCGGCACTGTGGGCCACCGAGCAGACACCTGCCCCTGCCCGGATGAAAAGTGCGGCCTGTGTGGCCAAACGGCGCCGACCGTCGACGGAGTCAAGGCGCAGCATGAATGCAGTCTGTCCTGTGCAGTCTGTGGGCAAGCCCACGCTACCAACTCCCGCGACTGCACGGGAAAATTCCGGCAGCTCAAGGTGCATGGCCCCAAGGCTAAGCGCCCAGAGGTGCCAAAAAACCAGCGACCTGGCAAGCAGCCAAGTCATTCAAAACCCGGTGCCGGTGGCGGAACGCCGCGTGGTGCTCACGGCACCGACCACAAGACATCGTCACCTTCTTCACCGTCGGTGAAACCAGCGCCCGGGAAGAAGATGGCGCCTCCACCGCCCAGCGGCAGAGACACTGGCCACTTCCCGGCCCTCAAGACAATTGGCGCTGCCGACGCCCGGGCATCAGCGCCTCAACACCACAAACAGGTGAGCAGCTGGGCTGAGATCGCCTCCTCTTCCTCCCATCCCTCACCCTCCCCCGTAACCGTCTCCGCACTCGACGCGGAATACAAAAAACAGATAGACGTGCTCCGGGCACAGAATGGGCTTTTGCTCAACAAAATTCAAAATTTAGAATCAAAATTGGCGTCCGCCGCACCTCGGACGCAATGGAGAGCGACGCGGAGATCTCGCCTGCCCTCGTGACAGCCATCTCTGCGATGGAGGAGTGCTTAACCTCTAAATTGCCATATATGATCGAGACCGCCATGGACCAGATCTTGACAAAGGTCAAATCTGCCGTCCCCGCGGTGGTCTCAAAACACATCTCGGACAACCCCCGCCTCCTCCGTCGGACGGGACCCATTAGGGACGTATCCCGCCCTTCAAAATTCACCCGTCTGATTATTGATTCGGACAATGAGGACAACTGCCCCGCTCCTTCCGTCATCACCCCCTTGATGGCGCAAGTAGCTGGCTCTGAGGCAGCCAATCCCTCCTCCTCCCCCCCAAGAATTTTAAATCATGGCGAGACACCTTAATCAAAGGAATTCCGCCATCTCCAATTCGGCCATGTCAACTTCAATAACACAGTGGAACTGTAGAGGCTTTAAGGACCGCACTAAGCGGGCCAATTTCAGCCTCTACCTTGAAAATTTCGAGTCCTTCCCAGCCGTGGTTGCCCTCCAAGAGCCAGGCCTGGGCGCCACAATTTCAAATTACACGACGTTCCAACAGGATCCCGCGGCTTGTCTTCTTGTCCACAAAGACTACACAGCAAATCTAGTGGATCTCGACCTCCCACTAGAGTACTCTTATGTAATGGTGACCCTCCTACCAGTCCGCCGCAGGGACCCACCGTTGCATATACTCAACGTGTACTGCTCTCCCAAACTAAAGCGAGTGACTTTTGCGGACCTCTTTAGCCGCGCGCTAAGAGTAGCGGGCCGCGATCCCCTGCTTATTGTGGGCGACTTTAACGCTCCCAGTCAGCAATGGGGGTATCGCAAGGAGGAGTCACGCGGGCGTAAGCTGGCGGAGCTTGCGTCCACGTTGGGACTCACCCTCCACACGGACCCTGTCCACCCAACCCGGCTAGGAAATTCCGTGACACGGGATACGTGTCCGGACTTAACCTTCACTCGCAACATACAACACGCAGACTGGCTCAACACCGAGGAGACCCTCGGTAGCGACCACTGCATCATTAACACTATACTACGCACACGCCCCCTCAAGCGTCCCAGAACACAAGCCCATATCCCAGATTGGACGAAATTCAGGCAAAATTTTAACTCACTTGATAATACACCCATTTCCGCGCAAGGCTACACAGCATGGTCCCAACAGCTGCTGGCACACCTTTCCTCGCATGAAACACACATCCAGCTCTCAGAGGCGGTCACGGACGTGGATAGCCACCTTCTACACCTCTGGGAAGCCCGTCGCAGCCTCGTCCGCCGTTGGCGACGCCAGAAACACAACAGAAAGCTTAAAGCTCGAATTGCCGAGCTTGCCCAGAAAGCGGCAGAGTACGCGGCCCAACTCGCCGACTCCAACTGGGTAGATAGATGCAACACGGCCGCGCGACAAATGTCCAGCCGAAACACTTGGCGTCTCTTTCGAGCCCTACTCGACCCAACCCAAACACGAACCGAAACAGAAAAACATTTGCAGCGAGCCATGCACCATTTTCCTGGCAACACGACTCAACTGGCACAGAAACTTCGGGACCAGTATCTGTGTACAGCCCAAGACCCCCGTGGATCTGCGTACTCTTATGCAGGCAGAGAGAACACGGAGCTGGATCAACCTTTCCAGCTCCATGATCTGCGGGCGGCTCTCGCCAAAATGAAACGGGGCACTGCGCCAGGACGGGATAAGGTCACCGTCAAGCTTTTGACGAACCTGCCCGACTTGGCATACCAGTCCCTCCTGGAATACGTCAATGCGATTTGGCGCGGGGACACCCCCCTGCCAATCGAATGGAAAACGGCTTTGGTGACTTTTATTCCTAAAGCTGGCAAACCAATTGACACAGATAACCTCCGCCCCATCTCTCTCACCTCATGTGTGGGCAAACTAATGGAGACGATGGTGCGGGATCGGTTATCTACATATCTTGAACACAAACAAGTCTTTGCGAGCACCATGTTCGGATTCCGCCCACACAGATCCGCACAGGATGTCCTCCTGCAACTCAATCGGGAAGTCCTTGACCCCCTCGAATGCCCCCATAATGACCGGGTAGTACTCGCCCTGGATCTTAAAGGGGCATTTGACAATGTAACACATGAGATCATACTCACTAACCTAAGTCACACCGACTGTGGCCTCAACACATTCCAATACATAAGCCAATTTTTAATGGATCGTCAATCCTACATTCGAATTCAAGATAGAGACCATGGTCCTTACCTACTCGGCACGCGGGGAACCCCTCAAGGCGCGGTACTTTCCCCGCTGCTCTTTAATCTGGCCATGATGCACCTGCCGGCCCAGCTGAGTGGTGTCGCCGGCGTGCAGCACGCCCTGTACGCCGATGACATCACTCTGTGGGCCACACAGGGCAGCACAGGAGACATTGAAACCAGCCTGCAAACAGCGGCGACGATAGTAGACCGCTACGCCCGCCGCTGCGGTCTTCAATGTTCCCCTCAAAAATCGGAATTTGTGCACCTCCGCCCCTCACAGAAGTGCACAACTAAAATATATCTCTCTCTCTTGAGAGCGGCCCATACGCGAAAGTGATGAGATACGGGTACTCGGACTCTACATCCACAAACACAGGCGGCCAGACACTACATTGGCCAAACTCCGTAAGGTGGGGGACCAGGTGGGCCGCATGGTCCGCCGGGTTTCCAACAAACGCGGAGGGTTACGAAGTAAGGATGCCTTGCGGCTGGCAAACGCCTTCGTAACTAGTCGAATTCTCTATTCGACTCCTTTTCTCCACCTACGGAAACAAGAGGAGGACGCCCTTGAGGTCATCCTTCGCAAAATTGTTAAACGTGCCCTTGACCTCCCCATCACTACTTCAAACAGCCGGCTTATGGCTCTTGGGGTGGTGAACACTTTCCGGGAGCTCCGGGAGGCGCACCTTACAAACCAGTACACGCGCCTGTCGCTAACGGAGTCGGGTCGCCGCCTTCTTGCTCGACTCCATATCCAACACACCCCTCCAATGGAAGACAGGTTTCGCATCCCGGAACTGTGGAGACGTGCCCTCCACGTGCGGCCTCTTCCAGCAAACATGTCACACGAAGACCATAATGGTCGGCGCCTGGCACGAGCGGAAGCGCTAGCCCGATATTATGGCAACAAAACAGGTGTCTACTACGTGGACGCCTCCGGCCCTCACCACGGGGGATGGTACACGGCCGCGGTAGTTCACAACAGCAACACAGTTAACGGCCTAACTTTCAGAGCCCGCAGTGTAACACAAGCAGAAGAGGTCGCGATTGCTCTCGCGGCCCCACATTCCAATTCAAAATACATAATCACCGACTCGCGAGGGGCCTGTCGGAACGTCGAACAAGGCTGCACTCCCTTCCTAGCCTATCGAATATACCAAAATTGCATACGGGATACGGACCCCGCACACCGTTACCTCATATGGGCCCCTGCTCATCAGGGGTTGGCAGGAAACGAGGCAGCAGACGCAGCCGCCCGCGCGCTCTCTCACCGGGCTGTTTTCTCCTCCCCATCCGATCAGGAACCAGATTTTAATCCGGTCTATACATTCAAAGATATTACAACATATTATCAAAATTGTCATCGCCTTTACCCTAGTCCATGTAAAGGCCTGAAGAAGGCGGATGAGCGGCTCCTTCTCCGCCTTCTCACCAATACATTGCTGTGCCCGGCAGCGCTAAAACATTTTGACCCCTCCTTTAGTGGCAGCTGCCCACACTGTAGTGCAGTGTCCTCTGACACCTATCACATGGTTTGGGCCTGCCCCTCCAACCCCGCTATTCCCCCCATCCCCAACCCAACCCGGGAGGACTGGGAGGCGACCCTGCTCGGCTGCCACGACTTACAGGCCCAACAAGCCTTAGTCGGGCGCGCCCGGGCGGCGGCAACCGCCACTGGGGTCCCATACTAGGGACCTCCACCTAGTGTTTGTACGGATCGGTCCCTTACGGGCTGATCCAAACATACCTCCTATTCATCCGTAATAAATGTTTTCACCACCACCACCACCGTGCTACGCTTTCCTTCGCTTGGAATCCGCACCGCATCGCGTGCCCTGTTCATTTACTGCGATGATCAGATATACTATCTTGAAAAACAGACAACGCGTGCTGGGGGGACATTTAGAAGGCAGTTAACTGGCATAAATTACAAATTTTATTTCGATAAAGTTTCTTTCGAAAACTGCCACATATAGTTTGCAAAAGACTCATCGTATATGCATGGTGAGCTGGAACAACTGCCCCAGTACATCCGGACAGTTCTCTCCAAAAACTGGCGCAGTATTTCTGGCCCATTTATTACCTTCCTGAGCCTCCCCTAACGCAAGCTGCATTAAGTGATGAGATGAGTTGCTCAAGGTGAGGCGTTTTATTGACTTTCGAAGCCTTCCTAAACTAAAATGACTGTAAAGCTGTGTGTAATTTTGCGCACATTGTTTCCGCACGTTGACACAGAAGTCTCCTTGCCTTGCACGCAGAACCTAACGCTTGAAGTCTCTCCCATAAGTGAACGCATGTGCCAAATTGAAGAACAGGCTTTTCATACTTATGACTCTACTAAAGACCCCACTAAGGTAGTGATGGGCGCAGAAACTACGTACACCGGAACCTTATTATAGTCAATATGTTTTCCTTGTGCATCCCTTTATGGAGTGCTAGCTCGGACAGTGCTCCTGATTCCAACACTCAGATCACTAAAGCATGAATCACGGTCGGTGGAGTATTTTAACGCGATAGCGTTAATGCTCCCGTTCTGCAAAAAAAAAAAAATCTGCCGTCGTCGTGTTAAATTAATGATTGGTCGCGAGTGGTTGCCATCGCAGGGCAGTGGCACGTCGCTTAACCGCTGCACTGCGCCAGGAGTGGCATACGAGGACTACCAGGGATGTATGAGTGCAAAGTCGAGAATGACCAATTCCACATATATGGGCATTAATCCATCCAGTCTACCGCGTTTCTTTCTCGTTCCTCTGGCTTTATGGAAGGTCCATTCATATTTGAACAGAGTTGTGGCCACAAAGACAGACCCTCAGGATGTACCAACACGATACATACCACGTATGTCCTATTGTTCGTGTAGCCAGGCGTTTTTGTCTGGGGTAAAATATGCGAACACCAAGTACAAAATAGCCCAGAAACCAGTTATTCTCAACCACCACAATTCACTCTCTAATCTGGATGCTGAAGGAAATGCTGCTGTGTAATGCAGCATTTTGATCAATCGTGTAGAGATTAGTAAGCTGAAACTTCTGCTCCTCATAGGCAGAGGTATAATAACCCTTTTGAACTGCAGCCATTTTTTTTTTCAGCGCCAGTTCTCTTGCAATGCGCGCCGATTCCAGATACAATAGAAGTTTTCACTTTATTCCAGATACAATAGAAGTTTTCACTTTATTTTGTTTGTCGTTTTCTTTAGCTCATAACGTGGCAAAATATTAGAACCGTAGTAGAGATCCCTGAATTGCAGCAGAGACCATTCCCTTCAACTTTCGTTGCAAATTCCGCCAGCATGAACCATAAATCACTCGAACACATCAGACTGAAATGTTTGCCGCACAGAAAGACTGAGCTCATCAGCAGAAATTACTGGCGCAATCTTTGTATTCTATACCGTGCTATTCTATAGCAACGTCTCGCTTCATAGAATGATTGGCATAATTTGTTATGATCTGAGAGGAAAGGGGAGCTTAGTGGGAGGCCATGCTGTGGTCGCATCTAGTTGGCGTTAAACACCTGCTTCCAACTAGTTTTCATCACAGTTATCGTCAATATAAGAAAGTTAAAAACTTCAGATTGACACCTCAGAGGAACAAATATTTCAGCATCGGCCTCCCGTTACGCTTTGTATGGCTTTTGCTAACAGGCCGGAAATTAACTAATTTGGCTCTTCTATACCTCAGAAGCTTTATGAGAAAATTTTACTTATATTTCCGGTTGTACATGGACTACGCACGCCGAATCGACCGATGGACACAAAGCTTGTTGCAAGTTCCGGTGCCTCTTGCAAGACATTTTTTTCTTCTTTTAAAGGAGCCTTTCTGATCACGACAGAAGAGCAGACCTAGCGGAAAAACAGCTGCTCGGATTGAGTAAAAAGCTACTACTCTTCCTTGGCTCGGCGATAGCAAACGTCAAGCCTTGGAGCTTTTCCTGCTTATAGGGAACAGCCACGCCATGGAATGGCTGCTTACGCGCGTTGTCGAGGCACACAGAACAACAGTAACAATAAATAAATGAGTTGCCTGTGAATCGAATCCGCTGATGCCCGCATAACCCTACCCCTGCCCCTAGGTGTTTCGCCTACCCGCACAAACATGTGCAGGCTTAACCCTTGAAACAAGGTCAACGGCAAAGTTGCGATTACGATGAAGTCGGCGGCGACTTCCTCCTGCTGGGCTGCTTCTGCATTATCCCTGTCAAATCTTTCTAGCCGTTAGAAAGAGCGTCACACAAGGAGTGATATTTAAAATTGTTGTGAGGAAAGGCGGAATAATTGCCTCATTCTCGATGGACACCCCAACCCCGCCATGAGGGAAGGAATGAAGGAGGGAGCCAAAGAAAAAAGTGAGAAAGAGGCACCGCAGTGCATAGCTCCGGATTAGTTTAGACCTTGTGCGGTTCATTAACCATCACTTACACAGACGCGCACCAGCGTCATTGGCATTTCGCCTCGGAGTGCGAGCACCCGCAATGCCTCAGCACCAAGAGACACTTCGAAAGGCGTGCGCAGCGCTCCGTCGAAATTGAGGCTTGGTGGCTAAGCAAACCCTTTAGTTATTAATACGATTATTATTGACTATTCAAATCATTAAGATGAAGATTATTAAGATGATTTATTTATTATTAAGAATTACTATTACGTATTATGAAGGTTATTTTCGGGCTTCCTTTTCCTGACGCAAATATTCGCGCGACACAAAACGCACTTGTGCCGAACGTGTTCGTGGCATGATTTATTGAATAGAAACCTAATAATCATTTTCAGAATGCAACTCTACCGATGATGTTGAAAACTTCCCACTGTACGGTTATGATGGTTACGATGAAAAATTCTCAATAAAATACGGCACCATACAGTTAAGTGGCAGCGTGACTGAAACTATGAATGTAGAATTTGTGCGACAGTCCTTATGTAGTTCCGCGTAGAAACAGAACGATTCGGTTGTAGCTATACAATGGCGCGCTCCCGATACGGTTCCGGAACCGGCCTCTCCAGCTTATTGTGTTGTGACTAATGGCTTGTCAGGGCGCGCCTTGTTCGAACAGAACAGCCATTCGTCCTCGGCAGCGATCGGAAACCAAGTTTACAGCAAGCAAGCTAGCACTGCTAAGGCAACGGAGACTTCCCAACAAGAGATCAGCCATCAGAAGGGGCTACAGTTTTGTGCCCTAAAATAGAATAGCGGTCAACCTATGTCCCCAATAGGTAATCGGCGCGCTTTGTAAGCGGAGCGACACACGGCCACAGCTCGAGATGTCGAGGAACACCGGAAGCAGCTAGCCACCGAGTAACTGTTCCTTCCACCGAATGTTCAGCAGGAGGGTGTAACGCATATAGCGGGACTCACCCCGGTCGCTCCATCTCCACCGAGCGTCGACGAAGGGAATCGGCGCTGCCGCCCGATCGCGGCCGCCCACTCTTCGGCGGCGACGAGCACGGGGCACCCCCCCTGAGCAGCGTCGGCCCAAAAGCGGCCGGACCGCGTGGGTGCCCGGCTGCCGCTGCGCGCAACAGGTTCCCGGAGGCCTCCGCAGTGGCGACGGGGCACCGCTGCTCGAGGGACGCCTCCTCCGCCTGCCTGAGCCGGCGCCGTCATCGGACGCGGGCGGGTGTTGCCGTCCGCACGTTGCGCGCGCGTTTGGTCTGTGCGGTTACTCGTCTCGCCACGAAAGGACCTCGCTCGAGCCGCATCCGGACTGCGCCCGTGTCGACGGGCAGCGAAGTAGACCAGCGTCCCAACAGCACCTAAAGCCTCTTTGGATGCGCTCCGCCTAAATTCATTCGGTGGACGTCAAGCAGCGGGGCGCGGCCGGACGAGTTAGCCAACATCGCGGCCACCCACTCGTGTAACTGTGTATGTCGGGCGGCGGGGAAGTTAGCTTCAAAACACGGCGGGCTGTGGCAATTTATACAGCCTCAAAGACGCTGATTTAAAGATTTACAAACGTTTTTCTGAAAACCCCGCACTTAGAGGGCTGCCTGCGTACCGGCACGCGTGCATTAGCACTGTAAAGAAACGTTTCCAATGAGTCATATGCATTCATATGACACATTGTACACGTGTGCCGAAGGTATCATTCTTAGTGTGCTGTTTCAATACCGCATGGGTTGGAAATCATCGCAACGCTTCTGCCTAACTGGCAATTGTAAACCTGCTATCAATAAAGGGGATCATGAAACATTTTGACGCTCACAAACGGAAATCTCCGAGCTTGAAACGTTCACGAGACGTTTATTGCAACGTTTATGCCTACCCTCGCGCCATGTGTCGGCATGTGCACACTGTGGAAGCACTGAACTGCATTTTGCTCCTCATCTACCGATTCATCGTCGTGGTTTCTACAACTGCGCAAAGGGTTTTTGAGGCGGAGTATAAGCTACTTTATGTGCAGAGCCCGTCCTTACAGTGACCGTGCTTCTTTGGTTCGCAGAGCTGATTGTAGTCGCTGAGTAAGCCATGCGTGTATACGCAAGGGTGTCTGTCGTTTTCGTTGTTGTTGCATGCCTCTATATTAATAACGGAAGGAAAGAGAAAGGCGTGATTTCTCGAGATCTATGACATCTCGGAGTCTTATTCGATACACTATAAAAAGTAAAAAGAAGAAAATGTATAAACTCAACTTCATCTGTCCCCATTCTGCTGCAAAAGCGTTTGCTCCATTTTTACCGCCAAAATAAAAATTTATTTCCAATTTATTGAAGTAGACACTGGCATATCGTCCTTTTTTTTCAAATCGTTAAATGAAACTATATATGTCTCACATCGTGAAAAACGAGACAAAAATTACCTGCATGCCTATTGGGCGATAGGAACCGAATAAACGGATACGCCAAGCAATTATTAGTTAATTAGTTCCATAAAATCTGCAGTTTAATGGTAGAATTGAAGAAAAATTTCTCAAAGGCAACTTAATTTGCTAGTCCTCAACCCGTCTGCGGCAGTAGCAGCAGTGCGGACAGATAAATCACCAGTGACACAGGCAAAACTGATTTGATAAAATAAGAAGACTATTAAAGTGAAATCACCGCAGCGGTGGCGAAGTGGTCGAGCATCCGCCTCGTATGCGGGAGGTGCGGGGTTCGATCCCCAGTGCCGCCGGGTACCCACCAGTGATACAATGGGTACAAGCTTTCCCCTCGTCTGGTGCTCGGCTTATTTAGGGTGAAATGCTTGGAAAATGGGTCTTTGACCCCACCTTAAGAAAAAGAAAAATACCTTGTGACATGGCGCTCTTTGGCCATAGCTGCCCTTGCGCCATAAAAATCCATAATCATTACCATATTAAAGTGAAATCATGCACAAGCCCACGCTTGTGAGGATAACAGAAGGAAATAACTGAATGGGAACAGGGGCACCCTTTCGTTTTTACTTACAGATAAATACTCGACAATAAAAAAGGAGAATTAGTCTGGAATCCTGAATATTATTTCTAAGCTGCTCGACACTGGTCGTAAATACCATTACATAGCATTCGGGCAGCCCTCCGTCATGGCATAGGTACGTTTTGCTCTAGTCTAGGGCGGAATCTAATAAGGGGACGGGGGGTTCCACGTTTCTCCGGCATGGTTAGCATTCCCTGCGATTTGCTTTTTTTTCATTTCCTATGTACAAACGGGTGATCCGATCATCAGGCACTGTCCGTGGCTGTCACTTCGCCATCGAAGGGCTAGAGGGCCGCTACCATTGGGCCGTGGAATGTCCCGAAGTCCGCTCGTGCGGGCCTCCTCAGGTGCAACGCCAGATCGTGTGACGTCAGCCTGAGGATGGTGTCAGTAAAGTCTCCTCCTTAACTGTGTTCAGAGGCCTCTTGTACTGGCGCTTGCTGAGTATGCCTTGTGCAAGCCAGCAACGATGGAATAGTGGGCACTTGGATATATGTGGTTCACGCTGTAAGCCTGGGACACTCGGAGGAGGTTTTCCAGGGTACGTGTTGTCCTTGTCGCTGGAAGTAACCGGAACTCTGTAACCTTATCAAGTCACGAGAAAACCCATCAGAAAGTGAACGCGTGAAACCGTGAACGCAAGGGGCGCGTGACGTCGTCAGGAGCCGAGCGAGATGACTCCGGCGAAGAACAACGGTCGCAGAAGCGGCGGATACTATGCTCCATTTCACGAGTTCCTCGCAGCACTATGGAAGCTAGAAACCTCCTCAGCCAGTGAGGACAGTGCGTCAAACGTGCTCCTCCGCGCCCCCTGCTTGTCTGCTCGCGGCGTGTGAAGATATGGTAGCGTGTGGAGAATATGAAACACTAAAAGAACATTAGGCAGTTTTAGACTATTGTATGCCCGCTAAAGTACGCTGAGAGCCGCCGCGGTGGCTCAGTGGTTATGGCGCTAAGCTGCTAACCCGAAAGACGCGGGTTCAATCCCGGCTACGGTGGTCACATTTTGAGGGAGGCAAAATGGTAGGTGCGTGTGTGCTGCGCGGCGTCAGTGCACATTAAAAAACTCCAGGTGGTCGAAATTATCCGGAGCCGTCCACTATGGCGTCCCTCATAGCGTGAGTCGCTTTTGGACGTTAAAACCCATAAACCAAACCTCATGCGCGCTGAACACAGGAATTACGCAGAACGTTATGCGGTTTATTGTATTTGTAACCGCAAAGCAACACCTTTAGCCTAGTGGCGCCACTTGATTTTAAGAACTGAAATCATTTTTGTCACCAAACCGACGTTCCTTTTTGGGTCCAGGAGCGGCAGAATCGTCCATTGAAATAAAAGATAAGGAAAATATATCGCTCATGGAATTTGCTGTACGTGAGATGAGACAAAACGAAAGCCCTATGTCTCATTTATGACCTGTGAACGTACTGAAAAAATCAGTAAGAACGACGAATTCATGCCGAAGCGAAGAGTCCTGTTTCGAAGCGCGCCGCCATGTTGGAAAAGCTTTTTCAGCGTATGCAAGAGTCGCGCAAGCTAGGCTAAAAAAAATAGCGCGCTAAACACCAGCGTACGTTTCAGCCCCGTTTGAAATAGCGTTAGGTGCATGCGAATTTAAAGCACGCTGTCCCATGAGCTCATATGGCGCTACGTTCCGCAGCGCCAAAACGTCGCCTGTCCACTCATCGCAGCCTTGGTAGTGTTGCAAGGAACTACTGAGCTGGACTATTTCACTTTATTTGATTTCCTTGCCTTAGAGGCAAAATAACAGGTGTTACATAAGGGTGCCAAGATTAAGAAAACTATCGTTACAAAAGGAATTTTTTTTTAGATTCTCAACGAGCTGTGATGAGCACAGGTAGGCATCTGACCTCAAAAATCTGGACCTCACCAAAACCTCAAAGAGAATTTGCCGACCTCACTAACCTCAACCTCATCAGTTGAGGTTGAGGTCTCCTTAGGCGCCCTCACCTCACTTTTCCTGAGGCCACTGCTCACCTCACTCAACCTCAAATTGTGCTCGACCTCGGAAAACTAACGAAAAACAAAACAAAACGCGATTAAGAAGTTTTTCAGTTAAAAACAATTCTGAGAATCCTGTGAGACAGGAAAGCCACAATGATGGTATTATTTAATAACGTGTCTACAGACAATACTGATGTGCACGCAAAAGGAGAAGCTTATTATCTGGGATGAACCCTCAGTGAGTATATGGCCTGCGGGCAGGGGTGTCCCATGTGCGGTTACCACAAGTACGTCGGTGAGTACTTTATATGTGTCAATACTGGACAACCTGCTTCGTGTATACTTGTTCGTATTGGAAGCCTCTCGCTCATTCACGCACGAACCGGCACTTGACAAACACAGCCCATCTAGACCATCTACCAGAACTTGGAAGGAGGGGGGAGGTATCACGATACTCGTCGATGTACTTTCCAATCCGACGGTTACGCAGAAGCATATCAGTATATTTCGATTTTCTAGCTCTACCCGGCATAGCGAGAATGCTAGCTCTTTTCAGTCCTCTGTATGTTGCCTTCAAAAACACTTCGAAAACACGAAAACAAGCTGCGATGACTGTAGTACACCAACAGAGGCACGTTGTATTTATGTCTGTGTAGAAGCGAGCGGCTACTTTTATTAATGCGAAAGCATTAGATGGCTCGCTTTCGAGGTCATATCCGCAAAAAAGTATCCGCAAGAAACGGCGCCATGCGGCGTCACGAGCCGACGAGTCACGCGACGGTGATGATGGCGTCACATAATCAATGCTAATTAATATAATTGGGTAACGCTAAGACTAATTGGTATTATTAGTGTTGACATCATATGAGTGTGACGTCACACCAGGTAACGTGACGTCTATGTAATGCGCCATCAAACCAAGTCATGTGACGGCGCTGTAATATGACATCACACCTACTCACGTGACAACGATGTAATTTCTCGTCATACCAGGCCACCATCCACCCCGTCCACCCCATTTAAAGATCCATATGGATCCCACATTACTACACATCCGCGCATGACGCATTACAAAGACTGCCCACAACCCGGCCCACATTAAGAACTTTCGGATTGTCCAGGAGGTAAACGCGCCAGTTCTCATGTATATCATACTGAAAATATAATGCTATGACACATGCATTTGACTCCCCAGATGATGGCGATGATGATGATGCTAACAGTGTATCCTCATGAGCCCGGGGAAGTCTGATATACCACTACGAAATTAAAAGTTGCCAGAATATTGATTAAATATATTGTACATTACCCACAAACCGAAGACAATTATTGTGCGGGAAAATAGTAATACCTGCCGCTAATAATTAAGGATGATGATGTTCCTGGGAGCTCAAGACCCTCCCCCGTTTGCGCCACTTCCCTCCAGGTGGCGATGGTAATGGTTTCGAAATCCTGGGAAATCTCCGATGACTCGGTGAACCTGCGGCATATTGAAATAAACGGCTAGATTACGTCTTCGAACACTGTGACAATTATTAAAATCACACGGGTCAAAACAACTGGCCTAGAATGGGCAGCGTGAACCGCTCTCTCTATCAGGATCACCACGGCTCTCCGCTCAAATTTCCCCGCAACGAAACCTTGTTATGAGCCCCCCCCCCCCCCCCCCCCCCCCCCCCCCCGCAATCCACCCACCAACCCTCACCCTACCCCGTGCAAAAAAAGACAAAACCGCCTAACTACTCATACGCCTCAACAGAATTCTGGGTACCATTTCGTAAACCAGACTGAGACAAGCTGCTTTAAGTCAATCATTTGTTTTCCTTCAAACTGAACTAATCAATGACACGCCAGCATCCTCGACGTTTTTACCCCTGAGCACCGCGCGAGCATTCAGCGAAGCCGTTTAAGATGATCGATGGGTCTCTGCAAAATAGAGGAAAGATAACGTGTTGTGCCTGGTCGTCTGCGAGGCAGGCCGCCAACCTAACTGATTCCATAGGGGAAAAGAAGAAATAGAGAATGATTAGAAACATACAAACGAAAATGGCATACTAAAAACAGAAGGGAACAAAAATGTGCACCGTTAAAAGTCATATTAGAAGGTTTGAAGCAGCGACTCAGCACCGCAGCGCGAGCATGTAATAAGTTTCATTCACACATCTTCATTAAAAAAAGGAAAAGAAATCAGCTACCACATCATCATACATTCATTATAGTTTTGCATTTTTTCGCCGCTGCAACACCGCTATGCTGGTGCCTTCGCCTCGTGTTGTGGTGTTTCGGCATAATAAGCGAATTCCCGAGAAGGAACAAGGAACCGGAGACCAAAGAGAGGTTATTCGGAAGGATAAAAGAGCGAAATTCTATTGGTGTCTGCTTGCATAAGGGAACGGGAATACACATAATTAGTGTGAGATTCGAAAGGGCAAGTCGCCGATCAAAAGCTTCGACGGTGTTACAGGTATTTCTGGCTTCGTGCTTTTTAAATCAAACTAGCAGGTGTCATTGTTAGGAACCACCTGAATCACATTCTTTCGCCTGTGCCGACTATTCCAGTTTCTGTTAAGCCAGCTTGTAATGTACAGCAGGATCCCTTTTATTCGTATTCAAGGCAAGAGTCATGACGTCAGTGTCGGCAACGAGCATGAACACGAAGCAGTCTTGCTTGGGGCCATCCGCGCTGCGACGAATTTATTGCGTGCTTGTTGGAATGAACTTATCTGTTTGGGGCATCAAACAAAGCTACCGCGTGTCAACGTGAGTTACGTGCTTTGCTCGCTCCCGGGGGTGTGAGCCGACCGGCAGGCAGCCGGGTGCTACGCCAGCGGGGCAAGGGGGAGGGAGAGTGGCGTGCTGTGACAGAAAAGCTCCTTCCGGGAAGACCAGAGGGGTGCGTCTTCCTGTAGGCTCGGACTGAACAGACATTACGGCGCAGCACCGGAAGCTAAGAGGGAACTGTGGCATCCGGTTGTCCAAACAGGGGAAACCGAACACCAAGCGTCGTCACTGCGTGAACATTGCGGCGGTGCCCTGCAACTCAGCTTCGGAAGCGGCACTCGTCGGAATAAGACGTGGCAATTGCAAAAAGTCTCGACCTCAAAATTTCGACCTCACCGAATGACCACCTCACTCAACCTCAAATTCACGCTTGAGATTGAGGTCTGATTTGCTGACCTCACTCACAAAATTTCGAGCCGTTGCCGACCTCACCTCAACCCTACCTCACGACATGAGGTTGAGGTCATTTTGAGGTTGAGGTCGACCTGATGAGGTCGAAACCTCATGAGGTTGCCCACCTGTGGTGATGAGCAAGTGCTCATAGCAACGTTGTCTGGAAGGCCGTTCCAGTCTGCAGCTGTGCTAGAAAAAAAAAAGGAATTTGAAAACGTGACAGTGTGAGAACGATAACAGGCGCTTTGCAGCTGATGGCGTGGAGGGGCGGGTTTAAGAGGAGAGCGGGGTAGAATTTGTCAAGCGAGAAATTTATGTTGAAAAACTGCCTTCGTCGCCTTCTCTTCGGCGCTGCAAGTAGCGAAGGTTGTAAGTTATCGCTGTGCAAAATGGGCGTGTTTTCTTCTGCTCTGTTTTATAGCTCCCGACATGTGGTCTTCCCAGGCTTGAAGTCTCCCTTTCTGTGCACTGCGCAGGTGGTCACAACAGGCGGGGCTGTATTCTCGGTGTGTTCGGGCGTTGGGATCAAAGGGCAGGCTCACGTCGGCGCTGATGGACGGCGCAGGCAGGAAGCCGGGTATGCCACACCCGGCACGTGTGCTAACGCTGTTTAGGCTAGACGGTTGCAACGGATGCAGCCGGTGCGCAGCAAATATAAGCGAAAAAGGCTCCAGGAAGAAAAGAACTGTGTAAGCACGCGCAGCTTAAAAGGCGGAAAGGCAAAACTGAATTATGCTGGCCGGGTGCTTAGTAAACTGCTGAGACGGGCACTGGCGACCTACGACCGCTGACGGCTACAGCCTAGTCAGGATCACGGTGCATTCAATCTCAGCATGCAAAATAGGAAAAATGAAAGCGCAAAAAAAAACACCAGAGCAACAGCGATCTGCGCGGACGTGGAGATCAACGAAAAATGGATTATCAGTGTGTATGCAATATGCGAAAGTATTGCTTTAAAAATTCTTGTAAATGTAAATCCTTCATATTTCTGCTTATTAATACAGAAATGCATTGCACGCCAGCTTTGAGCCGACCGATTGCTGCGTCCGCGCTACGCGGTCACACTTGTGCGTTCACATTGCAGAGATAATTTTGGCATGTAAAGACAGGGTAGCGGAAGTAATACTCGATATAATATTCTGGCTTCTATGGGCAATCGATGAGATCGCCTTTCTGCACCAGTTTCACCCTACGGTTTCCATACATCCATACATGTGCATATGAAGCTCTTTTGTTTCCATCCATGTGTAAAAAATTAAAAAGATGCCTATTTCTTTGAACTCAGTATGACAAATGAAATTTACTTGCGCGTAAATTGAATGCAGCAGTTCTGAATTTATTTAGCCTCCCAAAATTCGTGCCGGAATTTTCTTTGGATCAATACGCAGCCGAACCCATTTATAACAACATCGAAGTGCCAAGGAACTTGCTTTAACTGGTGACTATTATAACCAGGCCGAGGTTAAAAATGAACTTACTACACTTGACCGCCTTTATGACAGAGAGGTACATGGTTTCCATTGTTCTGTCTTAACGGTAAAAAAAAAAACAATCAGTTTTGACTACAGACTTACAGCAACCCTCCTCATATCTGTCCGAAACACACTTAACTGCTTGACGCAGATGAGAGAGAGGTCCTTCGCAAAATTAAGTACCAAAGGAACTCAATCATTCCGAAAGCGTCGTGATGCTGCACAACTTACAAGGTTTCATGTTCGTTATCGTCAATGTCGCTGTCATCGTTTCCTGCGCCGATGACACGATCGCTTCGGCGGTGAGGTGTTCATTTGTCTCGCTTCATCGTAAATGTGCGAGGATTTCTTCCAGTTCTGTCGCGACAGCATTCAAAAATAATAATTGGTGTTTGGGAAAGGAAATGGCGCAGTATCTGTCTCATTTATCGTTGGACACCTGAGCCACGCCGTAAGGGAAGGGATAAAGGAGGGAGTGAAAGAAGAAAGGAAATGAGTGCATGAGTGAGTGAATAAACTTTATTGCTCTAATAAAGGAGTCTTGCTGCTTGCCCGAAGATTGCCGATGTCTTCCAGGCTGAGCGTGGTTGGCGCCCCTAGTCCAAGGCACGCATTAAGAAAGGAAGACAGAGGTGCCGTAGTGGAGGGCTCCGGAATGATTTCTACCACCCGGGGATCTTTAACGTGCACTGACATCGCACAGCACATGGGCGCCTTAGCGTTGTGCCTCCATAAAAACGCAGACCCCGCGGTCGGGTTCGAACCCGGGAGCTCCGGATCAGTAGCCGAGCGCCCTAACCACTGAGACACCGCGGCGGGTTCATTTAGCAAAAACCAGAGTTCCGCCATCTCTGCGCCGGCGGGAGCTTCGCCAAACTCCATTTCAGTGGTCACTACGTGACCATTATTCCGAGCGAGCCCGCATTTCGGAACAGGGACCACGGAACAGAGGGGCAACAGGCTCCCCCCCCCCCCCCCCCAAACTTGTCTACAGAAGGGGCAGCGCCTCCCCCAGTCTCCAACAACCTGCACTCATATCGTATTTCTGACAAACACTTCGATTTCAAGGACGTTATTAATGTAAAGCACAGAGGGGCTGAGCTATTTGGGTTCATAGCCAAGTCGTAAAGTAACCTAAACCAGTGATGTACCAGACCAAGTCGCTAGTGATTGCCCCTGTTCAGGAGCATGATTAATAGAAGTGAAACCGTACGCACAAAATTGTTTAAGGAAGTCGTATGGCAGTCGATGAGTCCTCGTGTGTACGTCTTCATAAAGCTGCCCGTTTGAATTTATACGCATTAAGAAATCCACTTTTCAACAGTGAAATATAAAAATAAATACAAAAGTCAGTCTAATTGAACAATAATTTTAGTAAAACATGGAATAAATAAACAAACTCGAAGTTCTGCTCCCCCTCCCCCCACCTTCCAGCCGAAAAAAAATTTTGGAGTCCCTGTTTCGGAAAAGTTCTTGACGGTGCAAGAGCATGCGCTGAACATGTGCTCGATGGATGGATGGATGGATGGATGGATGGATGGATGGATGGATGGATGGATGGATGGATGGATGGATGGATGGATGGATGGATGGATGGGTGGGTGGGTGGATGGATGGATGGATGGATGGATGGATGGATGGATGGATGTATGGATGGATGGATGGATGGATGGATGGATGGATGGATGGATGGATGGATGGATGGATGGATGGATGGATGGGTGGATGGATGGATGGATGGATGGATGGATGGATGGATGGATGGATGGATGGATGGATGGATGGATGGAAGGTAGGAGCGTCCCCTTTGAAACGGGCAGTGATAGTTGCCACCATGCTCAGATTTTTCCCCTTTATTTTCGTTTAACGGTGATGTAAGTTATTAAATTTCGCCATTTTCTTTAAATTCGCCTTCCTACACATTTAACCTAATGTCACCTCTCTGCTTTTGAGCCACCAATCCTCCAATCGCTTTTTGCTAATTTCCACTGCAGATTTATTTACATTACTATTGTTATCTATAAACCCTAGGGTCTCAGGAAGAGTGACTGTGCCTGCATCGACATCGGGACGGGTACCATCACATTTTAGTCTGAGGTGTTCTATTGTTTCTACAGATTTACCACACACAGCACATGTGTCATCTTGTTCGTTATAACTGGCTTTTTGGGAAAGAAAATGGCGCAGTATCTGTCTCATATATCTTTGGACACCTGAACCGCGCCGTAAGGAAAGGGATAAAGGAGGGAGTGAAAAAAGAAAGGAAGAAAGATGTGCCGTATTGGAGGGCTCCGGAATAACTTCGACCAGCTGGGGATCTTTAACGTGCACTGAAATCGCACAGCACACGGGCGCATTGCGATGTCAGTGCACGTTAAATTTCTCTTTTATAGCTGCGCGTTAGCCATTAGCCATTAGCAGCGCCATCTTGAGGTCGTGTGCGAGACTCTCTTCGTGCGCAACAATGCCCAGCTTTGGCGCAGTCCTGCTCAGCACACGTCGGCGATACAACGACGATGTTCTCAAACGCGCTTGCGTTCACTGGAGGCAAGCCTGCAGTTGGGTTCGGCGGAGGTTTACATGTGTGAAGCTTTCGGCGTTGACGAGTGCGCACTTCAGGACCACGCAGCCTTCCTGCGTTCTCATTGCTTTCCATGATTGAAATAAACGAGAGCCTGCAACAGCATGCACTTCAGTCCGATGTAGCGACGGAGCAACTCGCTTGCCTGTACCAGGCCACGTGCACTGCCGCTTGATCTGCAACCTGCGAAGTCTGGGCCGCAGTGAAATTGGCTACGAAGAGGGTAGGGAGGAGTAATATGGAGTACACACTACAGCAGGGTGCAATTTATTAAAACAGCAGTAGGTAGCGCTGGACACAGTCCGCGACGTCCAATATTACTCCTCTGGCCAATTACAACAGTGAACAAAATCAGCTTTAGTGTCCGTTGCCTACAAGGTGTTTACAAAAGCAATAGCTGATAGAGTCGAGAGCCTTAGATTTCAATCAAAAATTCATAAGGCAGGCCTTCGTAAAGGATAATCGACAATAGAACGTATTCACACTATCGACCATAGGTGGGCATTTGGCCTCAAAAATCTGGACCTCACCTGAACCTCAAAAAGAACTTGCCGAGCTCACTCAACCTCATCAGTTGAGGTTGAGGTTTCCTTAGACGCCCTCACCTCACTTTTCCTGAGGCCACTGCTGACCTCACTCAACCTCACCTCAACCTCAAATTGTGAGGTTGAGGTCGGCTGATCGACCTCAGAAAACTAAGAAAAAGAAGAGCGATTAAGAAGTTTTTCAGCTAAAAACAATTCTCAGAATCCTGTGAGACAGGAAAGCTAAAATGATGATGGTATTATTTAATAAGGTGTGTACAGGCATTATTGATGTGCACGAAATAGGAGAAGCTTATAATCTGGGATGAACCCTCAGAGAGTATATGGCCTGCGGGCAGGGGTATCCCATATGCGTACTTTTTATGCGTCAATACTTGCCAACCTGCTTCGTGTATACTTGTTCGTATTGGAAGACTCTCGCTCATTCGCGCACAAACTGGCTGTTGACAAACACAGTCTTTCTACACCATCTACCAGAACTTGGAAGGAGGGGGGAGGTATTCACGATACTCGTCGATGTACGTACTTTCCAATGCGAAGGTTATGCAGACGCATATCAGTATATTTCGATTTTCTAGCTCTATCCGGCATAGCGAGAATGCTCTTTTCAATCCTCTGTATGTTGCCGTCGGAAACACGAAAACAAGCTGCGACGACTGTGGTACACCAAAAGAGGCACGTTGTATTTATGTCTGTGTAGAAGCGAGCGGCTTCTTTTATTAATGCCAAAGCATTAGATGGCTCAATTTCCAGGCCATATCCGCCAAAAAGTGTCCGCAAGAAACGACGCCATGCGGCGTCACGAGCCGACGAGTCACGCGACGGTGATGATGGCGCCACATAATTAATAAATGCTAATTAATATAACTGGGTAACGCTAAGACAAATTGGTATTATTAGTGATGACATCATATGAGTGATGACGTCATACCAGGTCACGTGACGGGGATGTAATGCGCCATCAAAGCTAGTCACATGACGGCGCTGTAATATGACATCACACCTACTCACGTGACAACGATGTAATTTCTCGTCATACCAGGCCCCCATCCACCCCCTTCCACCCCATTTAAAGATCCATATGGATCCCACATTACTGCACATCCGCGCATGACGCATTACAAAGAGCGCCCACAACCCGGCCCACATTAAGAACTTTCGGATTGTCCAGGAGGTAAACGCGCCAGTTCTCATGTATATCATACTGCAAATATCATGCAATGACACATGCATTTGACTCTACAGATGATGACGATGATGATGATTCCAACAGTGTACCCTTATGAGCCCGGGGAAGTCTGATATACCGCTACCAAATTAAATGTTGCCAGAATATTGATTAAATATTGTACATTACCGACAAGACAATTATTATGCGGGAAAATAGTAAGTAATACTTGCCGCTAATAATTAAGGATGATGATGTTCCTGGGAGGTCAAGACCCTCCCCCGTTTGCGCCATTTCCCTCCAGGTGGCAATGGTGATGGTTTCGAAATCCTGGGAAATCTCCGATGACTCGGTGAACCTGCGGCATTTTGAAATAAAGGGCTAGATTACGTCTTCGAACACTGTGACAACTATTAAAATCACACGGTCAAAACAACTGGCCTAGAGTGGGCAGCGTGAACTGCTCTCTCTCACAGGATCACCACGGCTCCCGGCTCAAATTTCCCGTAGACACGCCCGTAGACACGCCCAGAGCAGCGGCATCCTTTCTGGGCGCTATCTTTTTCTTCAGAATGTGCAACCAAGTAGCTCTTGTGGAGCTGTCCCGAAGGCTCGTGTTCCGAGCGCAATGATCATGTCTTCAAGTTTTCCGCCTTTATAACGATGATGATGATAGTCCTTTGACGAATGCGGCCTCTCTGCGCTTGGTTTGGGGAATCATTGACCATTTACGTAAAAAGAGCGTAGTTTTCAGCTTGTATTTCGCAGTTGGATAATATTCGCCCGCTTTCTGTTCATTAGATGAGTGAAACGAGTCGAGTCAGCCACGCCCTGTGGTTGCCGTGGTTGCATGGTTGCATCGAGCCACGAATAGCCACTACAGACGCGCCGGAATCGCCGCAGTTTCCACTTTCAAACGCCCAGTTTTGCGTGTGCTGCGCTTGCTGCGTACCGTAGCGCGGATTTTCCATTGCGGTTCTTTGAGGTTTTCGTCCAGCGTAACGACCTTATCAACGCCTACGAGACTGCTGCATACTGAATCGTGCCCTTCCAGTGATATCTTCTACAGTGGGATACATGCCGTGGCACTGTTTACGCGATGGCGCCACGGCCTTGTCTCTGTTTACATCCGGCCTTGGCTGCCGTGCTCTTTTGTGCAGTGGCCGGTGCGCACCGGGCTTTGTTGACTGCGCTGTCAGATCGCCAGTGATGGGCCCAGGCACACGACCAGTGGAACGCTTCGAACGCCATGCAGCTGTGCGACTGATCGCACGTGTGTCAGGTTGTCGATAGACACCGTCTACCTGTCAGGCTGTCGTTGCAGTCCTCGTTGACTCCGCTATTCTGTTCCCGATTTGCCGTTCCTGCTGCGGGCATCTGTCCATCGTTGCAGCGCAGAGGTTATACGTTACCGTTATCGTCACTGGTAAGTGTGTAGCGAGAAGTATGGGGAAACACCTGGTCTTGGTGGTCGCTGGGTCATTCATCGTGTGGTTTCGTTTTGCGAAGTTTTGTATAACGAGAGGCTTCCGCGAATTCCAGGTTCATTAATGGTTGCGCAAAACACCGGCCGGAAGGCAGCTGTGTGTCATTGGCGGAATTCAGCTGTCGAGGCTGCGGCGCACAGGCACAACAGCTGCGAGTCGAGTAATGACGGCTATATTTGGAAGCGAAAGCTGATGTCCAGTACTATACACATATCCATCTCAGTTTGTCATCGTTTACGTATTTGGCGTGGAGAGGAGCTACAGTTTTTTTTAGCCTGATTCAAATGTAATGAGGCGAGATTGTTGTAAAGGCTTTCGCGCTTTGTTCAGTGAGAGTAGTCGCGAAAAAGGGTGGTTTTAATTTGTGATCGTTGGCAATTCGTAGTACTAATATTTTATGAACGCACTCTTAAAACATGAGTAACAACAAACTGAAACTGTTTGAACTGACTACTGCACCACAGAATGCTCCTTATATTTTGTGTCTTGTTTCTACATAGGTATAACCGTCGACATATATTCTGTACACGTAATTCATATCATTTTTAGACTCGGCACTAAAGGTTGTGCCAAGCTTAGTTTGTATGCGTTGCTGTTGCACCCGAGGCAGGCGTGTATATAACTGCGTGCATGCACTGCACACACATATTTCCAAAGCATTTAATGTACTGCCTTATTTTTATTTTGTTCGCTAGTGAATTGCAAGTGTTATGGGTTATTTTTGTTCATTTTCATCTTTAAATACAAAATGATTTTCAGTGCTCAACATATAAATGGTGCTGCAGTCAAATTAGTTTTCGTTCACCCACTTCATCGTTGTACCTTTTTATTTATAGCCCCTAAGTTTGCGTTGAGGTTAATGTTAATGGTACATATGGGTGTGACTGTTCTCTTTGACATTTCTTAGTAACTGCCTTAATTGCATGAACCTTATTGCCCCTTTCTTCAAGACCTGTCAACTTGTGAGACATTTGAGATCAGACATGGTCACAGGAACAAAAAGGCGCAGCACAGGACATTGTGGCTGTGTGCTTTCCAGGTTTTAGGGAGGTGTGGAGATAGAATACAGAGCAAAACAAAGGTGATGAGAGAAAAAAATTCATATGCTTAGCAGGCCATGGTTGTGAGTCCAGGTCCCTGCCATGTTGGCTCCATTTTGACGGAGACGAAATGCAAAAATGCCTCTTTGCTCTGCAGTTCCAGTGCATGTTAAAGAACCCTGGTTGGTCAGAAATAAATCTGGAGCCCTGCACTACGCTGTCCCTCATATTCCATGTGCAGCTTTGAGACACTAAACCTCTCATACAGTACTATCCCTGCTGGTGTCTTGCGGTTTTGGCAGGAATGCTGCTTGTTCTACATCCTGTCCCGTTTTCTACACCCTGTCCTTACTCTCCAACCTGGTATCTGTAGCTCGCCTAACATCAAGTTAATTTAGGTGGGCAGATGAGATTAAGGATTTTACAAGGACAGGGTGGCCACAGCTGGCACAGGACAGGGTTAATTGGAGGGAGATGCAAGAGGCCTTTGCCCTGCAGTGGGTATTGTCTGGCTAATGATGATGATGATAGTGTTCAGCTATTCCATTGCCTGGTGGTGACTTTTCCGTGGCTGCACACATGCAGGAAGCAGACATGGAGGCCCTCATCTGCTTTGTGGTGGCCACGTTCGTGTTCCTGCTGCTCTTCGACCACTACTGCCATGAGGAGAGCCAGCAGGAGCGCGCACCGACCACCGTGCAGGGGGACGTCAATGATGGTGTTGTGCCCACCGTCAAGAGCCGCTACTACTCCACCAGCCTGTTTGCCATCCTGGGACTGTCGCGCGAAGAGGTGCACGACTTTGCTGCCTTCCGCGATCGCTTCAGCACCTTCTCCGAGGTCAGCACGGCCATGCGGCGGGCAGGTGAGTGCGACCAGGTGGAGAATGCTGGTTGCAGGGCACAAAATCTGAACAGTTGAGATGTATGTTTATGTTGTTCAGTTTTCAATTTCTGCCAATCAGCTGCATCATGCAGATCATGTGTACACATTTCTTATTTTAGTTTCAGCTTAATGGCACGCTGAAAGGGTATACTAAATTGAGCCCGATTGACACGTTAGTGTTTTATAATTGCAAATATGTCTTCTTTATCAAGGATTACTTCAAAAAGAAAAAAGGACTTGCATTGCCTCTCGAAGATTCCAGCAACTGTGCTTGGTCAAGCGAATTCTTCACGAGCCAAAATTGGTTCATCGCTTTCTTACACTACGCCGTTTATACAAAAGGTGCCATGGAGACAGCTGCAAATTTGGATGGAAATGGCCATTGAAGTACGAGACCACTCCAAGTGCTTTTGAGGCATTGAGATACAAGAACGCGAAGTGTTGTTCAGTTCACGTGCCTCTCAGTCGGCCAGTGTGAAGTCGTCATACATAGCAAGAGTTGTTCACGTTCTATCGAAACAGCGAGGCTGCCATTTCTTGGGGAGACAGCTTTATATCATGAAGGGTGGTAAACTGGGGTTCATGGTAAACAATATACTGGGGCCATCTGTTGACGCATGTTCTGATAATGGGCCATCTAGACAGTGAGTCAAGCAGTTTTGTTTTCTTTTTTGTTCTGTGGTTCGCTAACAATAATAAAACTAACAACAGCACCGGAATTACGTAGAGAGTGAGCTGTAACTAACATCTGATGCATCATGATTTTTGTTTTTTGGCAATACACTCATCTTTTTTTGCACAGAAAAATTACTGATAGTGTTCCTGAGAGGTAATGTAACAGTTGAACATAGCTCCTTGTTTCCATAGGTGTGAGCCTTTATTGGCTCTTTAAAGGCTGCTGTCAGTAGTGTATTACAATGCTCTGTTTTAAAATCTGCTCGGGCCTTATTACAGGGCCTTGTAAGCCTTAGATTCCCTCTGCGCCAGGATGATATACTACTCAAATTTATGTGCAGTATTTCACCCTGCCATGACAGAGAGCCTAGTGCTGTAAATCATGGAAGCAATTACAAGCCCTGTGTATATGACACTGGTGTTGCAGGATGCTGTTTGATTCAATCCTTCATTTGCCCAATCTAAACTGACTGCTCATTGTTTATTTTTACTTTTCTTTCACAGAGCACTGTGCATTTAAGGAGCAAACCAGTTTGGCTCACACGACATGTGGCATTCAGTGAGGAGTTAATTCCTAATTGGAGAATAACATGCAGTTTTTTTTAAATTCTTGTGTTTGGCAGCCTGGGTTGCCAGACACTGGAATGGTTAATAGGAGTTCTTGTTTGAGCCACATACAATCTAGTTCAACTAGGTGTGGAGGCTTCTAATTGAAGCCAGGCTTTTACTGTTGCAGTTTGTCATTCTTTTTTGCTCCACAAAAGGGGGAGCTAAGGGAGAATTTCTGTAAAGTGCATTTCAACTGTCATGGCTGTAGTGAGGGAATATGTACAATGAATGTTCCCCCGAGTGTCACTGCATGTTTAGAGTGGAAAGCTGTGCAACTTTCTCAAGTGGGATCCTGACGTGTTACAGTTGCACGGTATTCCAGCCAAGGGGATTGGACAAACGCAGCAATGGAGTGTGCAGAACTAGCGTGCGTTACCTTGAATTGTAAAAACTCTGCCAGTGTTCGAAGTAGCATTGTTTGTCATTCTGTGCCCTGTATTGTCGGCTGGCGGCCACAGCACACTTTACTACAAGATATTACGAGGTAAAGAAGCGACCACAGAAGACCACGATAGAGACGCAGAACAGAGCGCCCATACTGAATGCTGTGGGAGTGCATTCCTGTCCTGCTGGTCTTCCTTAAGTTCTGCAACCTCATGAAGCAACAGTTATCAATTCTTGGCCGAGGGGTGAAGCGATAAGTGCAGTTTCTTGAACCTTAGAAAGGTTCCCAGAGATAAAAAAAATTCACATTCGCCGAGATGGTCTGATGCTTTTCTGTTTTTCTGCATCCCATTGCTTAAAATTTGCGCCAATTAATTTCGCTTTTCTTTGGTGGGCTTTTATGGCTCGGTAACGATTTTATGCTGTGCTTTTGTTGCAATATATATGATTTGAACGAGGACACCTCTGATGGAAGTCCTCCTGGTTGGGTTTGAAACAAAAGTTTAGAAATACTGACACCAACCAATGATTTAATTTCCACCCAACATTTCGGGGCCAACTCAGTCCCTTCGTCAGTCACCCCTGAAGGGACCGAGTTGGTCTCGAAACATTTTCCGAAAAATAAATAATTGGTTGGTGTCAGTATTTCTCAACTTTTGCATTATATATGTTTTGCCTTACTTAGCTTGCCGCATTGCATCAGCCGATGATGCGTGCTCGCCCGGCATCCCTTTCCCTTTCTCTGCACTTGCCTCTCGCTTGGGGACATGGCTGCGCGGACTTCTACACTTCTGCCAGTGCAGATTTTTCCTTTACTCACTGTGAGGGGGGGAAGTTCTTTCGCTTGACCTGCTGCCGGCGCTGTAGGCTTCACTGGGCAGCCACGCAGACACACACACACCGGAATTTTCACCTAATGGCACTCATATGTCTTGCGCAGCTAAAGTTTGGGAATTCTTGAGACAGAGGGTATTCCATGTCACTTTTTTGGATAAATTCGAGAATGCGGAGCTCCGAACAAAGCTCTATCTTTATTTGTTAATTTAATTATACTGCTGACCCTTCATCTAGAGCCATGAGTGGGAGATAATACAAACAACATAAAGAAAACAAAGGTACATGAGGCATTTTATTGACAGGTACAGAAAGAGAATATCAAAATATCAAATAGCACATAGTGAACGGCAAATTAGCTGTGATTATCATGACTGTTGATTATTATTATACTGCACTGCTTCACTAAAATAAATTATAGTTATTATTGTTACCTTTGGTCATTATTATTATTATCACTATTTTCCCAGGTAATTAATTAGCTCCAATTTTTATTGCGCCAGGGCTGCCTGACATCCATGTCATCGTGGGCATCGACTTCTCGGCCAGCAATGAGTGGCAGGGCCGGCGCACGTTTCGTGGCGAGAGCCTGCACGCCTTGCGGTCGGGCACCCAGAACCCGTACCAGCGGGCACTGGCGTCACTGGGCTCGGCGCTGGGGCCCCTGCTGCACGGGAACCCTGTGCCGGCCTTTGGCTTCGGGGATGCCGTCACACGGGACGCCGATATCTTTCCCCTCATTGAGTCGGGGGCCTCCTGCCTGGACTTTAATGACCTCATGTGTGCATACACGCACACCGCCCACAAGGTGAGCTCCGGCAGCCGACGTTAATCCTTTTCTAAAGAGAATAACACTGAGGACAGAGGGAGAGTATGCAAGAAAGGCACTTTGCCCTTTCACCCCATTCTGTTTCCATGTTGAAACGTCGTACTAACCAGTGCAACTCAGCTCTACTGCAGTCATCCTCGTTAATGCTGATGTTGTGGGTGCCAACGAGCTGGTACACAAGTGTAATTCAGGAATATTGGTGCGGCCACTCTGGGATTGGGCCTTCTCACAGTCAGGTTGCCACTTCCTGGATCTTACACTGAGAGGACACTTCAGAGCACAGCTGTTAGTCCTGCTGTATCCATTGTCGTTGGCGTAGCAACGTGACCTGATAATGCGGCTGGTCACATGACCAGCGCCGTGACATCGCCCACGTTAGCACTTCATGTGACTGCACTGCCCGTATGACCCTATGCCAAGACAGTGATGTGAATGGAGCTGTCCTGCATGAAGCCCTTTTATTTACATTTATTTATTTACTTATCTTGAAGGCTTTAAGCAGGCTTAAATTGCCTGGCTTGTCTGGACTGCTGTAAATCTGCTATCATCTGTAAGCCTAGTCATTGCAGTGCCAAGTTCATCCAGGCCAATGGGCTTTGCTCTTTCATCAGTGAGGAAAGGACAGAATGACCAACTCCACCGTCTACTTTTTGGTGTATGTATTTGCTTCTTGCTTTCTTGACAGGTGCCAATGCTATTCCACCGCATTGACTCTTTCACTGACTAGAACATAGTTTGTGGACCTTTGCTTCTTGAGTGACATGGCGCTGTTCTTTCATGTCAGACCCAACACTCCGCACTCTCACTGAATGCACAGTGCAGTTACGCACGCAGGTTGCGGTGTACATTGAGCTCGTTTATCTTCAGATTCAGCCCCAATGAGAAACCAACGAAATGGCCTCACATTGTTCATCTTATCCAAGAATTCGTCTTAACCAAGTTTGTCTTTATGGGAGTCTAATGCGGTTTGCTTTTGAAATCTGCTGTGCTTGATTCGTCTCCATGCTATCATTTCTACATATCAGTTTCAGTAGTACAGATATGGCAACATCAATAGTGGGAAACAGCCAATGTCGACCAGTGACATGCAGAACCAAATTCATTTCTAATGAATCTGACGGCAGCTCAGAGTTCAACATCAAACATTTAACATCAGCATTTAAACATCAAGAGCACAGCTTGTTGGAGCCACCACGGTCAGTCATTCGTTGCAAGAACATCAAAATAATGAGAAAAACTAACTCCTTTATGATGTACGGGCACAGGTGCTTCCCAGTGTTTGTGAGCCCAATTTAACAACTGACAGCACATTTTGAAGATCTTCGCTCAATAGTCGGTGAGCTTCGTTTGTGGGATGTGTTGTGGGGCATCTGTAAAAGACATTTCGTGCTCTCCTTCTCTTGGGCCACCGCCTTGGTACTTCACCACCTACTGGTGTGGCCCCCCTCATGTCTTCTCCGCAGGTACAGCTGTCTGGCCCAACGAGCTTTGCGCCGCTGGTGCAGAAGGCACAGCAGATTGCCGTCGACAGTCGTGAATTCCATGTGTTGCTGCTGCTCACGGACGGACAGCTCAGCCCTGCGGGCGAGGCATCATCCAGGAAGGCCATCGTGGCAGCTTCACAGGTATGCTGTTGGATGCTGCGGTTAGCACCTTAAAACCTTCATAATTGGATCTGAGCTAATTTGAAATCGGGGGCAATTTGTAGAACTTCTGCTGTCCCATAATTTGCATAATTTGTAATGTAAATTTTACTTGAGCTGGCAGCATGCACTGGATTGCTTAATTTGAAGACCTCGGCCTGTATTCTGGGTTTCTGTCATAATTGAAACCAGCCACACCGGCCGCACCTGATTGGTCAAAACGCCAGAAGAAGATGTGGCAGCTTGACTGCAGTGAAAACTGTCGAAGAAAAGGAACAGTGACGTCACACACATAGCGTACGCTCCACAGCTGATGTTTAGGAATCCCAATAAGATAACAGCCAACATGGCGGCGTGCTCTGAAGCGGAGCCTGTTACTTTGGAGTGACCTTGTCAGTTTTGCTACGTTTTTCGGCACGTCAGGTGGCTATAAATTGGGTATGGGGCTTTTTTCTCGTCTTATCTTGCCCATAACAAATCGGATGGAAAATAAATTTGGCCTGTTTTTTATTTCGTTGGATGATTCGGTAGCTATAGGCCTAACGAAGCACAAAGGGGAGCTAACACGAGACTCATGGAGATGGCTGTCCCTTCCTGACGCGTGATGCTGGGTGCCGCTGGGCACAGTGCATATACCTAGCAGGTTTCCATGGGGTCGCAGCTGAAAAGCACCAGCTGCGCACTGACATATTCGCAACTAATGAGGGTCGCAGCTTTGAAATCCCCAAAAAATGGCCAGAAATTGATTTCTTGAAAATACCGTATTTACAGATTGTAAGTCGACTCGAATGTAAGTCGACCCCCCAAATCGCATGTCCGGAAAAAAAAAAAGTTGGCACGAATGTAAGTCGACCCCCCCCAATCGCATGTCCGAAAAAAAAAAAAACACTGCTGGAGCGCTTCAAAAACAAAAATTTATTGCATAGATGGGCTATTCATCCTCACTTGAGTCATCTTCAGTGGTACTGCTGTCGTCGTCGTCGCCGCTGCGATCCCACAGCACATCGTCCTCCATGGAAAGCCCGCACTTCCTAAATGACCGCACCACGACATCGCGTGGAACGGCCGCCCAAGCGGAAATCACCCACCCGCACACAGCTGCCAGGGAGGCTCTCTTCACGCGCCCCATTGGCGCAAGTTCCTGCCCTTCTGCCGCCAGCCACTCGTTGTACTCACGCCGGAGCAAGTCCTTGAATGGCTTGTTAATGCCAACGTCTAGCAGCTGCAGCTGCCCCGTCAGACCGCCGGGAATCACCAGCATATCTGTATCTTCTCTTCGGAGCTCTGCCTTCACTTTCGCGGTAAGGTGGCCGCGAAATGAGTCCAGCACGAGAAGGGTCGGATTGCGATTTTTGAGGGATGCCCCTGGCCTCAAAAGCCACACCCGACGGTACCAATCAATAACTAAGTCGTCCGTCATAAAGCCTTTTTCGTTCACTCGCACAATCACACCTTTCGGGAACATTTTCTTTGGCATAGTTTTTCTTTTGAAGACGATGTACGGTCGGAGCTTTGTGCCATCTGCCAATCATGATAGCATAACAGTGAACCGAAGTTTCTCGTTTCCTGTCGTGAGAAGCTTAACCTCGCGAGCTCCCCTCACTCTCACTGTTGTGTTGCTCGTCATGTCGAAGTAGACGGGAGTCTGGTCCGCATTGCCGATTTGGCCGAGCAGGTATCGCCGCGAGTCGCAGAGCTTGAGGTAGTGCCTATGGAAGGCGAGAACTTTCTCCTCGTAAGCAGCAGGCAGCTTCTGGCATACACTAGTACGCCGACGAAGAGAGAAGCCAGCCCTCTTCATAAATTTCGAAACCCAAGCCCTGCTGGCTTTGTAGTCTGTTCGGAGTATTCCAGCTTCCGCAGCAAAGACCCGGCCTTGTTGCGTGATCATTTCGCATGTCACTGGAAGGGACCGATCACGTATTTCGGTGACATACGCTGCAAGCTTGACCTCCATCTCCAGAAAGCGTCCCGACTTCGGCCCGCGGAAACCTCTTCGCTTGGAGTCGCAATCGAAAATTTTGTCTCGCTGCTTCCGCTACTCCCGCACCAACCGTTCAGAAACGTCGAACTTGCGGCCCGCCGCGCAGTTGTTGGTTTCTTCGGCGTAAATGATGGCCTCCCTCTCGAATGCTGCAGTGAATGAGCGCCAAATGCTTTTCAAACCTGGAGAGCTCATGGCGAAGCACGCGGCAGGCAGTCGTGTCAAAAGCACCAACTCCAAGCACCACCAAACAAAGAGTGATCGGTGTCGGTGCGTCGGCTCTTCCAGCAAACATCGGCATTCCCCAGAAGTGCCGCTGTTACGCATTGCACAACCAACTGAAATAGCGGCTCTTCCATCAGCTAGCGACACTCCCGGGCGCTGGCGCAGACTCCACGATTGGAACAGCGAGACAGCGGCCCTTCCCGCGAGTGAAATGAAATGAAATTGGTTTTGGGGGAAAGGAAGTGGCGCAGTATTTGTCTCAAATGTCGGGGCCGAAACCCAGTTGTAAGAGAAGAGATAAAGGAGGGACTGAAAGAAGAAAGGAAGAATGAGGTGCCGTAGTGAAGGGCTCCCGAATAATTTCGACCACCTGGGGATCTTTAACCTGCTGTACTGACATCGCACAGCACACGGGCTCCTTTGCGTTTTGCTTCCATCGAAACGCTGCCGCCGCGGTTGGGTTCTAACCCGGGTATCCTGTTCAGTAGCACTGAACCATCGCGGTGGGTAACGGTGTGTGCAGTAAAAATAAAAAATGAAAAATCCTGGCCAAAAAGCCCGCGCAATACCTGAATGCCACGCTTGGAGCCGTAGAGCAAACAAAAACTTCTAACATCGCAGTAGCGTCCCTGATAGATTGTTTTTCTTGCTTTTATAGGAAGTTCAAGGTTTCGTTTCGATTGTAAGTCGACCCCCCCACTTCGGAATTTTAAATTTCAAAAAAAGGGTCGACTTACAATCGTGTAAATACGGTATTTGAAGGCGCTTGTATGCCTCGTTTTTTTTTATTGTCCTAAAGTTTTGCTGCTGAAATCGACCAGGAAGTAATCGAAAAAAATTATTTCATGTACCATGGCGGTTCTGCATTGCGGGGAAATGCTCAAACAATGGGTCTATTTCTCCATTATAGTTTTCTCCTTAAATACACACGTTGCAAAGGAGATTTCTTTAAGAATGTTTTATCTATTTTAACCCCATTTGTTTTGTTGCACTCCTAGTACCATTTTGCAGGTCAAGCATTCTGTGTTTTAAAATTTTGAATATCAACTTTCTAGTATGAAATTTTCTTCCTACACTCCATATGTCAGCAGACACTGTATCTCAAAATTCAAAATGAAAATTTATGCTTTTCAAAAAAAAAAATTCTAAGAATGTCTTCATCTGTAGCACGCCAGTATAAACGGAGTGAATGTGTTGAACCATTCTTCTGCCACATTTTCTTAACTCTGCAGCCTTTTGACAAGGTTCAGAGGAAAAATATGTGTTAGAAAACAATTTTCTGGAGATACAATAGTGAAATTTTGTGAGAGTAGTCATAAAATAATTTAATCCGCTCAAAAAATTTCATTAGATACTAGGGGGGTGCACATATTCTGAAATTTCTGATAGCAAATAAATATCTTTCTATTCAGTTATTCAAACGAATAAAATATGGTAGTATATTCAAAATTATTCAAAACGAATTGACTATGTTTTAAACTTTTCGAATACTTTTCAAATTACTGTTTTGAAGTTCGCATAAGACCCGCCGCATTTATCTTCGACGGCTGTTCCAAAAACGAGTCCCACACCGATGCCGCGTGCTGTCATGCCACTATCAGTATGCATGGGATGGTGGGATGACGGGTTCATTGCTGCGACGTGCTCCATTAGTGTGGTAGCTTTGAAAATGTTTGCATGTGACCTCTAGCACGGGATGAGACCTTCATGTCCAATCTCAAAGACCATGGCTCATACGTAGCTGTCGTCCACTTCAGTTTCTCTTTCCTCAACAAGAGCAAAATGCGATTGTCCTGTACATATCACTTGACGGCCATAGAGTTAATATACTGGCTTCATTTTGTGACCCCTTGGTGGAGATAAGTGTTGCGCCTTTTAATTATAGCACCATACCACAACACTTTTGCTGGTGCTTCAGTGTTTTGCACGATTGCTTCTTTTGTACTAATGTTTGTACAAGTAGCGAATATTAATGCAAATATTTGTTTCGTAATCGATTCGGTTCTGCAACTATTTGATTCATATTCGCTCAGTTTATAATTAAACTATTAGTACTTGATTCGGTAGCGAAGCTACACTATTTGTATTTGATTCAGTAGCTAAGCTACACTGTTCATATTCGATTTCGGTTTGAAAAAAAGGACTCTTCGCATGCCCCTAGTAAATACGTCAAGATATATAAAAATTTTTGTTGAAAGCTGCATCTCCACTTAGGTGCAGCAGTTGGAAGTCTCGCACCCCACAAATACGTCAGCACCACATGTAGGTCGACCTCCCAATTTCCAGCGGTCATTTTTGCAGAAGGTCGACACAGCTTCAGTGAGTTTCACAAAGCTGCAGTGCACTTTTTTTTTTCATCTCATGGCCTTGTGTGTAAAAAAATGCATGATGTTGAAAATGTTTATTGTGCTGTCCAACATTTTTTGTGTGCCAGAAGTATTCAAACTACAGTAATCCCATGTTACAACGAAATCGCTTTACTCGAAATATCGTTTTATTCGAAATTTCTTCCGGTCTTCACCCAAACGCATGCATTTTAAGCCGTATTACTCGTAGCGCACGAAGAGCTTGGCCAGCTTGGAGCGAAGTGGCGAGCGTAGGCATCGCCGCCGCCAGGCGCCGGCGACCCTTTTGTGCATGCAATGTCAAATTAATACTGCCGGTGAATTAGTCTCATCCTGGCACAGAACAGGCTGCAAAAGCACCAAACCCATGACCGATGAACTGCTTGTAAAGGCCAATTCACGCGACGGACCTTTTCGCCCATGGCCCACACATCACGTGTTCGTGCGTCACCAAATTGAGAGGTGTGCTGTCGGCCCACGGACTGGACAACCAAGGAAATTCAAGTGCCTCTCCCTTCGAGGGAATTGGCGGCGGCCCGCAAAGACACGCGCGCTAGCTCTGGCAACCACCGCTCTTACCAATATTTCGGCTGCCGTATTTCGCTGAGTGGCGTTGAGCTGGTGCTCTGTTTTGACAAGCTGCACTGCATTCGCTACCATCACAAAGCAATCGACTGGGCTAGCAAGACGGCCCAGGCCATTGAGGAATTGGACAAAGGGCAGCACCTACACCATTCAATCGCAGTCACAGGTCGGGAGGAAAAACCAGTTTGACCAGCGTTGCCAAACGGTTAAAAATAATCTGGCAACAGTGGTACACCCAGCGCATCGTCTGCTCTTTTGGTCCGTCGCATCCGCTTGACGTCATCGGATCGCAGGCCAGTTTTTAGTGGCGCATGAACACGTGATGCGCGGGCCGCGGGCGAACAGACCGTCGTATGAATCGACCTTAACGGGTACCAAGCGAGTGGCGAGTGTCCTCAGCTGTTTACAGCGGAGCGAATGGAAGCTGTCAAATTCCATGGTGCAGTGCGCCGGAACTGTTAATCTTTGTTGCGATCGCATCGCTGGAGTCCCCCGTGATAGAATCCACACGAAAATAAAGTTTTCCTGACATTTTGCAATGCCAGAAAACCACAGTCACTTGAATGCGGAAAAGTGGCCAAAAGAGCGCGGGCAGACTTGCATCCTAGTATTCTATGGGGTGCGCTCTAAAAGCAAAGTTTTATTGCTCTAAAGAGCACTTCTGGCGCTGAAATGTGCCAAAAAGCACAAAAGAAGTGTCCCTCCGATTATGGGCCCATTCGCACTTGCGAGTCACAGAGGTTGTGCGACTGTTTTCGTTGAAAAGCGACAGTCACAAGCGGTCGCATTGGTTGGAAAGCGAAACGACTGTTGTAGGACAGTCGCCCAGTCGCTCGCTGCTCGATTTTCCAGCATTGTGACTGCTAGTCGGAAGTCGCTGAACCAATCGGCGAGCTTTCGGCAACGACACCAACTGTGGACGCGCCGGGCAACAAACTGAGCTGCTCCCCGGCTGCCGTAGTCGTCGCTAAGCCTAACCATTTCATATCGACCAAAGCAGACTAAACTCGAAAGCGCACAAACAGCGTCATTCCTGAGAGTTTTCGCTTCAAATGAGAAGGCGACCCGCCGGTCACGCTTGCAAATGTGAACAACGGTGTTGTGGAGCTGCTGCCTGGTCACGTGCCCTTTGCCATGTTCGACGTGAGGAGCTACATTAGCATATCGGGAAGACGTCTTCAGGGAAGCTGGTCTAGAAATTTGCTTTCCGCTCACCATAATTGGCATGCATCGCAATAAAACTCCGCCCCTAGCTTCATTGCACTTTTGACGGTGCAAATCGACCGATAACTTGCCGAAAACATGAAAAATTAAAGCGTCGCCAGCGGCGAATCAGGCTGTCAACGTGGCGAGTCAATGCAACCATGGTATTTCCCCGGCGATTTTCTCGAGCTGGTCATGCTTGATTCACGCCATTCGACTAGACAAACGGTCTGAATGCGTGGTAGCGTCATTGAATTTTCTTCCTATAAATTTGTCAACGGCATGGACGCGATGTTGCATGAACACCGACACTTGAACCGTAGAATTAGCACAGTGTTGTCGAAATGGTGCGCCGCGAAAAAACTCGTTTTGTGAACTTCACGGCTGCACACCCCAAGAAAAAATTGCCCAGTAATCATGCAAAGCCCCTACTGCAAAACCGTTCAGTTTTTACGATTGCGCTGCGTACCCACAATGAGCGGCTAATCATTTTTTGTGCACAACGAACACAACCTCGGACTCGAGCCACGGCATTTGCAGCGCTTTCCAGCGCGATACTCTTGTAGTCTTCCGTAACCCCCCATAAAAGCGGCCACTGCCTTCGTGATCCGAAATACCTCGAAGGTGGAATGCATGGATGGCAACCATGGCCTCGTGCAATGCTTGGTCAGATTTGAGCAGGGGTTGCACGCGCCCTGTAAGAACTTGAAACAGCCAAAGCTCACTGCCTTTTTTGCACCTGAATAAAGTTTTGCTTACTGAACACATTGTATCTTTACTTCCTCGCAGTTGCGGCGCAATTAAAGCTCCACTGCTTTAGCTTTTCTCAGGTGGTCGCTTATATCGAATTACTGCTTATAACAAATTTTTTGGCCATCCTGCTGACTTCGGTGCAACGAGGGATTACTGTATTCGCTTCGAAATTATTCAAAGAAAATGGCTATTCGCTTCGAATTCACTTCGAACCAACAAGTCACTATTATCGCACACCCCTACGAAAGAAGCATACTTGATTTCAGAAGCAAACTACCGTATACATATACTCTTGTGAGGGCGGCAGCCCCTACTTAGCAGCTGGTAATTAAAAAAAAAGTGACCCATCAGAATTGTTTCATGTGTACATAATTTTGCCCTCGTGGTACATTCTACCGGGGCCTAAAAGACAATAACTGCCTGCAACTCTCAGTATGACCACGGACGTGTTGTCTTGCGTGCCGGACTCCGCCTGGAACCACGAACACACAGTGCTTCAATGCTGCTAACTCATATTGCGTACTTGGCTTTCTCACCAGAAAGGACTAAAGGTTATGCTGCTCAAAACATACAGTGATGTGCACCCACGCTAGCACATTTTTGTTGCGGTGTTGCAGTGCCAGCCAGGCTCAGGTGCCGGCACATTGTGCGCCATAGAAGTGCACCGTTCAGCCAGTGCCTCTACGCCTAATGTGCTTCGCATCGAAGCTGCAGCAAAAGTGCTTTGAATCTAGTCACAGTTTATAATAAAATATAACCTTGGCACCAGTTTGGCAACACGCAATAACCTCATATTAAAGTGAACGTATAGTAGATTTCCGCCCGTCCTTCAACGATAAAGCGCATGGACAAGCAGGCAAGCTGAAGGCCACCTCTCACCGACAGCTGCAGGTATCACACATGTAGCGCCGCTTTGAACCTTACTGTCAGTCATGCCTCGGATCTTCAGATGACGTTAAGAACTTAGACTTACATGATCTTTACCGCCACACTGATCTCGTAGCCTGTTTTACATTGTGCGTTTACTTCGCATCAGTTGTCAGGTGCGCATTCTATCATCCATGCTCTCAGTGCATTATGTATTTGAAGGATTCGCCAGGGCTGCACTTAGTCATCATAAATATTTATGTCGCAGCATAAGAGCAGGATGCGTATTCAGGGCTCTGCTGCGGTCGGAAAAATTTTGCAGAGAAGTGGCGGTCTCATGTAAGAGCCACACCCCATCAAAAACTACAAAAAAAAAGTGCAGCCCTTACACGAGTATATACCGTATTTATGACACAAACTTGCACACACCAGGAAAGAAACCTGCTAGGGCTGATAAAGATCACCTTTAGACACATAGTTAGTGTAGAGGGAATGGTGCTGCCTGCAGACAGCTGCTATTTGGACATATGTTTGTTCAATTGTTCAGATAGCACCTTTTGTCCTGTTTCGGCCAGTTAAAATCGTGAGCAGCAAAATTGTCCTAGTGTTAGTCTATTTTTTTTTCTGGATGATATGCTCTCATATAGTGTAATTTCTCAGTAAGTATGCTCTTAATTTTGTCAGACTCTGTTTGTATAACATATTTAGCGACCAACAGGAGATTTGCTAACGTATGGGCCACTTGAGCATGGGCGGCACGTGAATTGGGCAGAAATGGTGCGCCAGTCAGCTGCCGCAGAGTCTTTTGTTCAGTGCAAAAGTACAGTGGCATGAATTGTTGAAAAATGATGTACGTGATGATAAAAAGCATTTGGCTACTTTCGCTGTTAGCGTCCCTGATTTGGATGCATTGCGAAGTTTCTTTCACGCCTAGGACAGCACAGTTGTGGATAGAAGTATACAAGCAAAAGAAAAGCTCTGCAGAGTTTGCGCCAGTTGGAACTGACTGGCTTTTTAAGCCTTTGAGCTAGTCTTGAGTCACACTTTTCAAAATCTAGTGGTTTTGGATGATACCTTTTCACGGGTAATAAACTTCTCTCCCGCATTTTAAAAAAAATTGTATTGGCTAGGCTCTGCTCTACATATTGGCCAGAACTACATTTCAAGAAGAATGCTTCTGAATCCCTACAGATTGCACTGCACATACACGGTGGTGCTATGTCTCCTCTGAACTGCAGGAAACAGCCGCGATGTCAGATTATTAATGCACTGTAGTCCTTCTAGCATCTCCTTGAACCCCTGCAATGCCTGCTGTGTGAACGGAAATGTTTTATGAGGCAATGAAAGGTGCAGTAATTGCAAAAGCAGCCTCGTTGGTCACCTCAAGCACACCTGTAGGCAAACTGTGAAGCAGGAAGCCAAAAGAGGTAGAAAAATGGAGATGCCATAGTGAAGAGTTCCCGCTCAGTTTCAGCCAGCTGGGGTTCTTTAACCCGCTTTGACACTGCAGAGCACTGGGCTGGTTTTGCGTTTTGCCTCCTTGAAAATGTGGCTGCTCTGTCCAGGCCCTGATCCTGGGACCTCATGTTCAGCAGTCTATGCCAAGTACGCTGGCATTATGACATTTTAAGTGAAGGTGAAGTAGCAAGCTGTCATCATTTTGATGTTTGCATGTGTGCACACTTTGCCGCATGATTCACATTTATCGTCTGTGAAATTTTTTCTATAAGGTTGTTGTTTTTTTCTCTGAGAATCCTTTTTGTGCTTCGAAGCAGAAATTCCAACTGGCAGCAGCATGCTGTGGTTGGCCAGTATGAAGTGGTATGGTCTGTTCTTTGCAGGTGGCGCCCCTGTCCCTGGTGGTGGTTGCACTGGGAGACGGCCCCTGCCCAGCACTGGTGTGCTGGGATGACGGCCTACCCGAGCGGCGCTTTGACAACCTGCAGCTGGTGCGGCACGCGGAGGTGACACGCGGCTGCCGACACCCAGACGCTGCTCTCGCTTTGCATGCCCTCATGGAGGTACCCGACCAGTACCGTGCAGCTGTGCAGTTGGGCCTGCTCAAGGGTGGCATGTCGCCGTGACCATTTATCTGGAAGAAAGAAATAAGGATACGGAAAGGAAGTGATGGCAGCTATTTTTGCACATTGGACTTGTGCACATCGGGACCTGCGCCGAGGACGCCATATGCAGAGGTTCTTGAAACAGCGGTGTGTCTTTTATGGCTGCTTTGGTCGAGAAATTTGAGCTCATGGCGTTCAGCGGTGAACAGATTTGCCGAACATCCAACTAACTATGCAAGACTCGATGACTGCACGTCTGTAGTGCATTAGCATTTGTAGGCGAGCTAGTTGGTGCCTTTTCATTCTAGCAAGCAGTCTGGAAGATGGAATAAGAGAAGAGAAAAAGACGGGACGAAATGTGATTCAGCACTGCGTCCTGTCATTTTGTTTTCCTGTTTAATTTTCGTTCTGTTAGAACAAAGCACTTGTGTGCAAGAACGAAGATTTCTTCTTGACCAAGCTTTGAATGTTCGTCAGGCTGAAATGCTGCATTTTGGGTACCTTTTATTCCTTTGATCACTGCCTTTGCAGCCCAAATGCGGAGACGCTAGGTGCTAGGTGTACCTGCATCTGCATTTATACGTTTTTGAGAATTTTTGTTGTAGACCACAAGGACAGGCTACTTGAAAGTGCATCGACAGGTGCCTAGATGGCATGCCTTTGTGTTCACTCCATTTTTGGCATTCCTCCTTGTGACTGCGGTGATGGTAGTGGGTGTGACTTTTCTCTTCTGGCCTGCCGGCATTTCCTGGCAACATTTCTATGTCTGCTAATTCGCGAGAATTCCGCGGCAGGTGTGAATGTTTTTGAAATGCAGCACAAGTGGAGGTTGCACATCTGGGTCGGTAGTCTTGAATGATTGGGAAACAGTTTTGTGTTGCACAGCATGATCTAACATAGTGCCTCAGTGCAGTGGAGGACATTTTCTGTTGGACAGCATATTTCTGTCGGATAAATGCTACGCTGCATATATCTGGCATTTTCTGTTGTATGGAGTGAACCTCCATTTCCTCAAAAGTCTCTTCGGATTGATACACTGGATGTAGCTTATGAGGTGCGGTAGTAGTGAAAGCATTATTCTTGTCTATTTGTCCACTGTTGAATCATTCATGGTTTGCAGGGAATTACTCCTTTTTTCTTCTTGGAAATTGGTTCATGTGAGATCATTGTCAGATGAACTTTAGCAGCGAGAGTAATTCTGCATACCAATTTGTTGCTACATCTAGTTTTGCTGCTACGGCCTGTAGGGACTCGGTCCAAGCAAGGTCACCGAGAATGGTTAATTAAATCCATAATGCATGCCGCAAGCATTTCATAACTGTTAGTTCCTTGCACAGTGTGGGGATTCTGTGGGAGGTTAAAGGGGTACTGCACTGTGGCTAAATAACAGTGCCAAGGCAAGTTTTGCAAAAGTGCACCTTCGGTGTGGATTCACCAACTTTTGATTTTGGTATATCTTGGGGGCAACTATTGTGAATGTTGTGCGACATTCAACACATACATGCACGCACGCACCGCACACACATGTACACATGTGGCCCCAGCAATGGAGGGGCTAGTGCTCTGCCCTTTTGTTTTATGTAGCTGAGTTGTGCAGCTTGAGGAGTCTACACATCAACACAGCACACGTATCACATGTAATGTTTATGGTTAAAAGCCAACCCCCATTCATGGGGGCATGCTTCATGCATGCATATGTAAAATGTAGGGAATATCTGGAACACCAGAATGGTGCTTAGTACTTGAGTTTGCTTGAAAAAGCGCAATCCTTTTCCAATACAACAAAGATACACGTGTGTTGGAAAAGTGTAGTGAAAAAGGGTCCAATGTGGTTCACACTTGGTTTTTGCATGGGTCCCATTGCCCCAGAGCTTCACATCACTTCTCTTGCTGTCTTGGCTTCACTTTCTGGCATTACTAGCAAGCGTGGACAGAATAAGAAACATGAATTCTCCTGCCAGGCAAAAAGTGCTGTTGTCTGATGCACTTGTCAATCTTGGAAGTTGACTCCATGACCATACTTGTCCAAAGTGCAGGACCTTTGCTGGAAACTGCTGAAGAATCTGTAGTTCCTTGATGTTCCCATCAAAATGTCGGAAGGTGTTGTTGGACCATTTTGGCGGTCTTAATGTTCTTAGGGAGGTGTTTGCCACTGATGTAGCTTTGGATTCTCCTCAGCAGAGCCTTTATTTGTTCCGCTACCATCACTTGCAAGGTTGCTAAAAGTTGGTACAGCAGGCTCTTGCACTGCTTTCTCCTCTTCAAAATCGACAGCAGTGTTGGGCTGTGGCACCACCATGGGAACAGGTCCTCAGCTACAAATTGTGAGACCTGCCTCACTACCCAAGACAATGAACAAACATATACAACACGGTGTGAAACAGCAAGCAAAGGTTATTACATTGAAAAAGGAAATTTCTACAAAACCTGACTGTAACAAGAGGGCACACAATTTCAACAAATCTCATCGCCGTAGATAGTGTTGAACATTACTTTGCTTTTTTGCATGTTAATTTTTAGACCCACCGTTCTGCTCTGCCTATCTAACTCATTGATCATGATTTATGTATTTATTTATATTCAATACCCTCAAGCGCCGAGGTATTACAGAGGGGAGTGGGGGAACAACAATGACTTTGTGTGTATGCTGGAATGTTAGCTTTATTGCTGTAGTGTTAAAAAGGCAAAATGAAAACCTTCCATCAAAGAACCCAAATTCTTACTCTGCTCAATGCCTGCTGGGCGGAACACCTTGCCAGCAGTGATCACTGTGAACCTCAACCTAAGTAATTTCTTTTTAGACTTGGAGTTTGTCTACTGGCCGAACATCTTCTGCTAGGCATTCCTTTTGTACTGCCTAAGTCCTTTTCAGCAACAGTTAAATTCTGGCTGATGAAGTATGCAGGACATCTAAATCTTCTCGAAGTGAAGTAGCTGCAGTTGCAGTCCTGTTGGCATTCGTCGCAGTGATGAAAGGGCATTAATTTTGGCCTCGCAATTCTGAGAACTGCTGTTACTGAAATCTGGTTTTTGTAGGCAGCTTCCTGGTGCAGCACCAGCTCCAGTGTCTTCTTCCACAGAAGGGACTTTAATGGCTTGGCTGTGAAGAAAAGTTTGGTAAGAAATTGTGGTAATAGTAATGTAGAAGCTTGATATAAGGCGGTGAAGGTTATTTGTAACACCTGAAATTTGTGTGATCCAAAAACAAGGGGTGTCCACTGCTGTCTCATGGAGAACTTTGCCGTCAACTTTGATGCCAGCTGTTGTGACCTCTTTCAAGTGTCAAGTTAAAAGTTCTTTTGAGTTTACTTCTGACTTGACATGGTGGGCTGTTTTCAGTTCTTTTCAGTTTATGCCGAAGCATTGCACATTATGCGTTCCTTCGTATCTGCTCTAGTAACTCTTGGGGAGGTCCAAGGATCCAGAACAGACCAGCACATCATGGAGGAAAGCCATGCAGTTCTTAAGGGGAAAACCTTTAATGGCTCATACTCCCGGTCGAGATCCTGTCCGTCCGTTACATCGCCAACTGGAAGTCACGACAACGGAAGTGACGTCATACTGTCCGTCCATTACGCTCTTCAACTCGATAAGAAAAGAATCTTTATGCACGATTGGATTCAAACCACCATCCTTCCATTCTGCAGCCGAGTGTGCTAATGACAACGCTACTTCCTGCCAATGCATATGTAATTTTCCTTGTCTAGGAAGCTGGAGAGTGTTTGCGGAAAGGCGTTGAATCAGACGGATGCTTCCCAAATGCCCTCCAGTGTCTCCAGCATTTAAGATTCACAGACAATTGTGTACTTAATCAACATCTTAACCACACATCAGTGACACAAGCAGCAACACCGCGCTAAAGGCTTTCTCCTCACCGCACTTTAGGTCAACAAAGTGCCCCGTGAATTTTCATGCTTGATGCTGTGGAGTACCTCGTCTTTGAGCATTTGGAAAGTGGCTGGGGTTCCAGCCAGACCAAGGAGCACCTGCTCAAACAAGAACACTCTTGGGCAGCACAAGAAGGCAGTCTTAGGTATGTCCTCCATGTGCTCTGAAGTGACAGCAGGGATCTGGAAAAAGTCCTCTGACGAATCAACATTTTTGAGCCACTGTGCTCTTTCTAGTTGGGCAAGCACCCAGTCTGCTCTCACCATTGAGTACACTGGTGCATGAAGTGGCATTCACATCTCTATAGCAGTCAATTATAAGGCGATGTCCACCTGATTCTTCAGGGCTACAAGTGGTGCACTTGCCCAAGGGCTCGTACTGTGTTCTATGAGTTCTTCACTAGGCATCTCTATGAGGGATTTATCCATGAAATCTCTTTTCTTTATGTGCACTGGGCATCGTTTGCTGTGTTTGTTGGTTTGTCGTCGCCTATTAAAGTCTCCTTTTGGCAAGGGTGGTTAGCCAGGGCATTGCTATGAACGTATACTTGTACTCATCTAACCCGGTCAGCACGTGTCTGTCCAAGTCACCTGCATGGCTGCTTACCAGCTCTCAGTAACCTGCTGTAATGCCTACGCTACTTACGCTAACTGTTTTAGGCTGGGAGTCCTCATACCACCACTCCTGGTGCAGTTGGTGCAGTGGTTAAGCGATGCGCCACTGCCCTGTGATGGAATGTGCTGCCACCGGTGGGGCTTGTGCAACCCAGGTTGCTCTTCCTCAGCGACCAATCATTAGTAAAACTGCCACCTGCCACGATGGTCAGCAGTCACAATCCGGTGGGCAGGTTGTGATGACGCCACAAGGCCATGTGACCTGACCTAGGTGGCCCTCCTAGGCTGCTTCTCCGGGGATTTTTTGCTCACAATACCGACGACACTGGATCTTCTGCACAATGGGAACCTTATCACTGTTTTGTTAAGAAGCATGTATTTGGAATGTAGCTTGGAGTGATGTTGGAAGTAGTGGCCACAAAAACGGAGGGATGCCTACAGCTGTCTGGCAGCTTTGTCTGCTTACTTTAATTGGGAATACGTGGTGGTTGACAGACGCCAGATCCTGGAAAACTTGGGTACTTCTCGGTGGGGTGGCAGGTTCGCTGTGGCACCGTTATGCCTTCTCCATCAGTGTTCCTTCTGCTTTTGCCATACTGTGCAGGCCCTGATGGTGCAAATTCAATGTGAAGTCTTGAAACTGGAGGCACATGAGTCTCCTCACCGTGTGGATGTCCTCAGTGTTCGAGATCGGCTCCCCAGGCTGGCTGTACTACTCTGCTATGACGTGAATGAAGTGCTGAAGGTTCTCTGCTGTTGCAGCTCCATCTTGAAGCACTGTTTATGGTCCACCAACACGAAGTCATTCCATTCCATTCCATTTACTGTTAGGGCTGGTTCGCTTGGAACTGTTCCACAGATGTTGACCAGGTCTCGAATTTCACAGCGAACCACAACTACGATTTCGCACTGTCTTACAAAGATCCCGGGATCACTTAGTTGCCAGTCTGCACAAACCACATAAATGCCACATTGTTCTTCCAGTCACCACAACAATTTGTCTGGTAGTTGGCTGACCTTGTAACCGGAAAACTTGGAACCTCTGAGCACTCAGTACTGAGTCTTCAAGGTACGGGCACTGCTGTCACAGTACACCGGTGTCACAGGAAGTCCTAACTGTGTTGCACTACCGGCTGGGCTGGCATGCACTACTGTCTGCAGTAGAAGATTGTGAATCTCTGTCAGGGTCGTTTCTTTGCGGGCAGTAATCCGTCCATTTGTGAATCAGGACTTAAATTACGCTGGAAGCCACAGCGAAATCAATCTGGCCCCTTGTTGTTTTGGTTGGCGCAGTCGGTTGACATCCTAGCATTTGTGACGTTTGGCACAAGTCTCCATTTGTCCACCATCTAGCCCATCTACAAGTTTTGGTGAACTAGAGATGAATCTCGTTTACTTAGCAGCAATCAGGAACTCTAGTGGTACAGCACAGTCATACATGTCTGAAATGTCTACACCCATTCCCACCGATGTGGAGGTGCCATCTTGTAGCTGTTCTGTCAGAATTTTGTCTCTTTCTTTACGGAAAGCTGGCCAGCAATAGCTTGGGGTTGTGACTCTCATCACCTGACCGCACTTCCGGCGACTCACAGTTGAACGGAATATTTTCTTGTATTGTTGCTTGAATCACAAATGAAGTTCTTGTCTACTGAAATGTGACAACAAAAAAGCAAATATTTTACTCATGTACTTTCACATAGTTCTTCTCAGTGAAAAAAGTTTAATATAACAGTTGAATTCAGTAATTACAAGTAAGCTAACTAAATGTTATCATGAAGTGACACAAGCTGCTCAGCGTGTTCTCAGAATAAGTAGACTCGTGATATTTCAAACTCTGAGCATTCGCACTTTCGATTAATTAAAAAAATTTCAAAATTGTGGTTGGCCGTGTATTTTCAGTGAATTTTAAAGCCACTTAATACGTACTGTGGTTTCCCTTAAACCTTAAGGCACTTTGTACGCAATTGTGCACATAATAACTAACAGCTTTTTCTGAAATTTCCACTGATTCTCTGTTTCAGGTGAATTTCGCAGCCTCCATGTTGTTAATAAGAATTGTCTTTAATGCCATATAGCGGATACAGTAAGTAATGTTTCGTAAAACAGTGTGTAGGGCAGCATGTCGTCCCCTGTTTTTATGTAGACAGATTTCACCGCCAGCAATAAAACAATTTTTTTTTTCACAATTTAAGGCAGACTGTGCATTTTGAAAACAGGAATTGATACCACGATGCTTCGGGTGTTAACATACAAGTCCTGGCATGTTGACATTGCTGTTTCCATCAAATCTTACACTTTGTGTGAAATTGTGCACATCCCTGTAAAAAATTCCCTGCTGGTATTTTATGCTGGATAACTAAGAAATTATCTTTCTTGCAGCCTGAATATACCATTTAGGCGGGAAGATATTTAGTTTCAATGGAAACGACAAATGACACCTGAAAGAGCTAGTTTCGCTTAATTCAAACCTTTTGTCTCGCTTCAGTGCCCTTGTCGCATGAGAGAGCAGCGGCCGAGGTTGGATACATCAGGTTGCGGTGCTGAGTGTACTGAAAATTTGGCCCCTCCAACCGGTTGACTCGGATGCGGCCCAAAAGGGGGGCTGTGTCGAGGTCCGATTGGCACCACAAGTGATGAGAGGTGACCCACAATCGTTCAGTTTTGTTTTCCGAGCTTCGCTACCAGCCCGCGGTGACCACAGCTACAGCTACCACAGACCACAGCGGTGATCACAGCTAGGCACCGTTTGGGACTCTGGTTGGCGCATCGCTGGCCTTTGTTCTTTAATAGAAGTTGTCTCGCTGTTAAGGTGCAAATGTGCATTCCCCTTGTCAATTCTAGCCGTGCAGTTCTTCCTGTGCACCGAAAATGTGTGCTCATCACTAGCTGCTCGTTGTTTGTGTGGTGAAGCCATCCTTACATGGTGCTGCCGCTTGTGTGGAGACTCCGCTTCTACCGCATGGCGCCTGTGAAGGAGGCCGTGGAAGGCATTACTATTTTGGAGTAGTTCTGGTTGATATTCCCAACAGTTGACGTGCAGTATATGGAATTTTGGAAAAATCGACATTGTCACTCAGGTTTCACTTGAAAGCAGATGACCATTGTCCATTTTCACTAATAGAATTGGCTGTGGTGCGAAACGTTTTTTTTTTTTTGTGGCCATTTGATGATTAGACCTTTATATAATTCGGACGTTTTTTTCATTCCCTTGAGGTCTCAAATAATGTGGTTTTACTGTGGAAAATAGTTCATTATCTGCAATTTTTTTCAGCAGCTCAAAGAATTTAACTGCTGGTCAAGTAAACATAACAGAGGCTTCCACCTATATTTTATGTTGTGGTTGTTTGTAGCAATGTTTGCACTGAGAAAAGGTTTGAAAATACAATTTGTGTGCACAGATATATCCATAAAGCAAACCATGTTTAGTTTCAGATCATATTAAGGGGCACCTGTGATAATTGAAACTAAAATCTCTGTACCTTGAAGAACGATTTTATGGAAGTCTGCTGTAGGTATGCACTTCTTGAGTCACTAACGGTGGGTGTCCGCCATTCATTTATGCAGCCTAATTGTGTTGATCAATTGCTAGTCACTGTGGGCTTTAAAGGTTCTGCCACCTGTGCAGATGTACAACAGGAATAATTTTCCAGTTTCTTCCCCAATTTATAATGTTTCATCAAGCACCATTCTGTGACTAGTTGGCGCAGCACCTGATAAAAAGTGTGCCACTTTTTCAAGATTGCAGTTGACAGCATTTTATTGCTTTTGCGACTTGCCAGCTCTCTTCAAGTATTGTCTAAGTTTACCTTGACCGTCTTGTGTGTGCTTGGACGTGCTCTGATTGCCTTGCCCTTGTCTATCCTCAATATTGCCTCCAGTGTAGGTCTAGTGTGGCTTTGGTGAATCACCCCTGGTATTATGCCAGTGCTGGCCCTGCTTTGCGTACTTAAGGTGGGGTTACTAGTGCTGGGTGGTCACAGCTATCAGAGGCAGCTGCAGACAGCTGTGCTACCTACCTTGAAGAACTAGCGACCCATCAGTGATGGTTCTCAACCATTTGGCTTGTGGATCAGCACACTCACAGCAGCGAGGGTGCGAATCAAGTCCATTTACCAGTGCAAGCCTACTGCACAAATGAATTGCGAATGTTACAAGTGTCTTCAGTGCCGATAGGGGGCACCAAGGTTTCAGTGCGTTTGGTCCTGCGAACAGCTTCTACCAAACAACTGTTTCAGTGCCATCCATCACTGTTGTGGTTTTCAAATAGTGACCAAGTGAAAGTGCTTGAGGTGATGTGATGTGACACCTTAAACGACGCTTGTGTGCAGGAAATCTACAGTCTGAAGACGGTTCACATGTGAAAGCTTGGACTTTTCGAAGCCCGTGTTGATGGAACAACCTGTGGTGAACAACCTTGTGTCCACGTGCATTTCCCTGCATGTGTGCAGGCTGTGCTTTGTGTGTGTGTGGGGGGGCATAGACAATGTGCATTCTGATTAGCTTTGAACGAGGTATGACTTCTTTAAGGCACATTTCGGCATCCTTTCCTCATGGGAGTGCTGTTGTGCTTACTCCTATGCTACGAAGTGCGCACGTGTTCAGCTGAATCTCATATGTGATGATACCGTACCATTTCTCAGGCAACTGACTGTGCTGCATTCCAGACATGTGTTGCACACATGCACTGTAGCTAACAACCCCCCACCCCCACACACTGTTGACTAAACCAAGGGGGGTGGGAAGGCACTCTCCTTCTAGTCATTGTAGCTGCTGTTGCATGGTTCACACGCGGCCAAAGGCACTTATCAACTGTGATGGCTGATTTCATGGTCAAACCCAGAAATGAGGGTTGCTTTGTCAGTCCTGCCCTTATTTCTGGAATTCCTGTCACTGTGTTGTGGAGGGTGTTTCAGTTAACTTGATCCAAGCTTTGAAAAAGGTGGCACGCCGATTTCAACTGAAGATAAAACTGAAGTCTTCTAGTGCATATAAACGTACTCGTAGTTTATTAACTGGGCAAATGCACAAATCCCTAATCACCCGAGGTACTCAAAGAGTACCATTTGGAAAGTTGCAGTGCATCACAAGCAACCTGAGCAGAGCAGCAGCTCTGCTCAGATTTTAGAGAAAAAAGAAACAGTCAAAACCATGTCCATACAACTCGAAATGCTTGCTTAAGCATGTGGTCTAAAAAAATCTTGCGTGAGTGTTTATTGGCAGCTGCCATGGTGCACCCAAAGTGGCACAGCAGCGCTTGATGCTAGTGTGCACCAACAATTGCAATCTCAGGCAGTTCAGGGTTTTATGCACTTGACTCACTTCATTTTGCTTAAGGCCTGGAGTGTAAAATAGGTGGCCATTCTTTTTTTTAATGTTCAGGAAATTGGGTTCCAAAGCATGATTGCAATGACTTTGCCGTGTTTCAGAATATTACGCCACCTATACCAAAATTGTGTTACTCATCATGCAAAGAAAATAAATGGAAATTGGCTAATGCAGATTTGAAAATAAAATGTGGAAAATGTGATCCAAACGGCCCTAATTCGCCCAAAGAGGCTCCAGATTCTACCCTTCTAAAGTTCGCTCTATGTGACGGCAATCTTACAGACGTGCACGATTCATGAACATGTGTGCAACTTACGTCAGTGCACATGCTGAGGAAGTATGGTGAAGAAATGCACACAACCAGTGCTGACTCTCAACCAGATCATTTATTACAGGCAACATCGAATTAATGTGGGTGGTAAAATGGTGAAACTAGAAACCAGTAAAGAAAACATAAAGGAATTAAAAGCTGCTTTGGTTGCACAGCTCGCATCTAGACAGGACAGTTTTATGAGAACACTAACCTAGGGATATTTCGGTTCTTGGCAATGATGTAGGTTTCTTCATCTTCCCATGCATGCAGTTCTGCCATGGTTAAGGGCCCTAGTTCTGCGAGATTCCATGCAAAATAGCAGATTTAAGCATTTTTCACGGAACTTTTTGTAGGCAGCCCAATTCTCGTTTTATTTATACAGTTGTTACAAACATCAGCAGGAATGATGGACCAATGGTTTAATTTCTTATCTGCATGAATACAACACAAGGGGGAGCTTGAGACCTCAGGAAAATTTTAAAAATATATTATTAAGAGTACACTAACAAGATCCAAAACCATTCAGGCCAATCATAGCCAAAGGAGGATCCGCTGCAAGTCAGGTTTCTACCACTAAAAAGGTATGAGTTAGCAGGCGTGCCTAGACTTAAGTCAAGAATCCTCATTCCTAGCTGATGAGTGACAAATGTACCTGGAAACCGATTGACAACTGAAATCTGCTGACAGAAACCTTGCACGATTGCTTTCAACCAAGACGAACAAGGTGAAGAATTCGGTGTCCTGTCTTTCTTGGCTGGTGTAGAAGAGGTGACCCGAACACTCCCTTCCACTGCAGTCGTTATGGAGGACTTCTATCAAACAGGCACCATTTTTTTTTAATGAAGATGATGCGAAACATTACTTGAAGTTGAGCTACACCAGCCACTTTTAACTTTAGAAGATGCACCTCTGCAGCTTGTGAGGTGTGCGGTCATAAAATAAACTTGCATGCTTCATGCATCTCTGCTTCCTGTGGAATTTCGCGGATTTTTTATACTGTACCTGCAGAATTTGGTATTTTCCACCACAGAAAGTTAGGGGCCTTAAACAGCGTCTGAATACTACACTTATGCGTGCTACACCTAGCAAAAAGACTGGCTACATTTCAAACTGTTAGTGTTTTTACAGTATGGTCCACTGTTAAAGGGAACATGCGATTGCATGGCCGCCGCGCTTTGCAAAACTCTGCCACGAGAGTCAGCGAGAATCGACGGCTCGTTGCGCATGCACAGTAAGCACTCCCGTTTGCTGCTGCTGCGCATTCTTGCCGGCTCCTGGCGGCGGCGCTTCGCGAAGCGGGGAGGCCACATGATTGCATGTGTCCTCTAACGGTGGACCGTAGTGTACATGTTCGTATGTTTGCATCGTCCTTTTTGACCCATGTGGGAAGCATCACTTGACAAATGGATGTGATTGATGAACAATGCCAGTTTTGCATTGAACATGCAGTCAGTCCCGGATATATCAAATTGTTGCCTATATCAAACTGTCAGAATATCCCATGCAGAAGTATAGCAGTGTTCACGTTTATCGAACTCCTGTTCAACAGAACATTTGATATATCGAACTGGGCGCCGCGCCCCTGCATATTTTTAATTATTTTTAATGCGGTACTGCTGTAATGCAGGGAAGCCGGCTTTCAGTGCACCGATTGTCATGCAGTGAAGCCAGCCTAGCTGACTGAAGGCTTGCGGCGGGTGTCGCGTGGCCTGCTTCGCTGCTGAAGGCAACGCAGAAATCAAATTAGTTAACATGTTGTTGCATTTACAGTGTTCCGTTAACAGAATTAAACCTGTCATGATCGGCGATGCAGCTTCAATGCGAAGTGAGCTAGGCCTAGCGACACCCAGCAAGTGCTTGTGCTGCCAGTGTGCTTGCAGACAGCGTGTCACTGCAGGAAGACACCGCTAGCGTGAGCGCACTATATTTACGGTTCTAGGTTGGACGTAAGCTTATCTGTTGCCATGCTTGATATATATATAGAGTTGTTGACATATGGAACTGATTAAAAGAATGTTACTGTGCTTCAACAGAGACAAGGACTAATCGCGTAAGGAACGAAGGACATGTGCAGTAACGTTCTTTCAATCATGAGCCAGTACAGCCAACTTGCTGCTTTACTACAGTATATGGAACAATTTTGTGATCCCCTTCCAGTTCGATAATTCGGCTTTGACTATATTTTACAGTGTGAGGAATAGCGTACAGTTGGGGATAAAAGTCTCTGGATCACGTGTTTCTCAAATGACGCCGATAGCTCTGCTATTAGCCAACGGCTGGAGGCCACACTTGTTGAGATGAAAGCCAAAATTTTGTTCTTTCATATCTGCATGTCTGGTCTCCAGCCGCCAGGTAATAGTAAACTATCGGCTTTGTTTGAGGAACACGTGGTCCAGAGACTTTTGTCCCCAACTATACCTCTCGCACTACTCAAACTAAGTAGCCTTACTCCCTTGTATGCTGTTGTAAGCCGTGGAACAATACCAACTTGCCCCATATGCATATTTCTAGATCACATGCATTTTTTCGGCACAGGAGGCTTTGTTGGGCAAGAGATTCTGGGCCACTTTCCGTGCCAACTCTTGAGAGTAGAGTGAGAAAATAGCCTTCTGTGACATGGCTTTTTTGAGGTAGCTCCAGTTACGACAGATTTAATGCAGCTGAGTGTGCCGTTCCTTCTGGCTTCCTTGACACAGCACTGAAAAGGAGTACTCAGGAGCTGTACATCTGTGCTTCACTTTGTTCGTTCGCCGCAGGAGCTGTACATCTACGTTTCACTTTGCTACAGGAGCTGTACGTGTATGTTTCACTTTGTTTCTTCACTGCAGGAGCTGTACACCTGTGTTTCACTTTGTTTGCTGCAGGAGCTGTACATCTGTTTTATTTTCTGTTCGTTCACTGCCCACTGGCATCATCTCACACAAAATAAGTCCCACCTCATGAAAAGCACTCAATGTCCAGTTGCAAATTGAAGCCTCAGGGAAAGGTGGCAGCTGCTGTGACAACATCATGAACTACCACGTGGTGCGAACTGCACACCTTGGCATCTCTTGTTGAGTGTTTCCATCTGGCATGACGATATTGAAGAACTTCAATGTGGTGCGATTCAGGTCTTGGCATATGTGCATGTACAGGATTTGACAAAAGCTGTTCATGTGCAGTGCAAGATGCAGATCTTGAACGTAGTTTGTCTGTTCAAGGTTCCTGTGCTGTTCAAGAATGTGTAGCAACAGGTTACTGTTAATAGAATTGCTCGGTAGATTGCAGTGGAGCCTTGTATGCAGTGTAAGGGTGTGGACCTTAGATCTATTAACAAGTATGGACAGATCGTGCAGGCTTAATAAAGGGAAGCTGAAACGGCTTTCAAATTGCATGAAACGCTGTGGTTGGGAAAAAGGGACTTTGAAAATCATGTGTGTAAATTTTTTCTCGATTCTGTTCGCAAAATGAGCCGATATCGCTTGCTAAAAACCCGCCGCCGACACGCCCTCTTCGCTTCCAAAAGCGCCGAATGGGGGGACGAAACTGGAGGAAGTGACGCCATTCACAGGTAGTCTGCCGGCCGTCCTGCTTTGCATGCTGCTTTTCGGCCCGCGCTTTGGTAAACGACAAATCCATAATTTGCAAAACGCAGCTCTCAAGCCAGCTGAAGCAACGTGCTACGCAGCAACACAGTCGGTGCTGGCTTGAGATCCCCTTAGATGATGTCACAACGATCCCACCCATTCGCGGCGCCCTGAGACGCTGGTGCCCGTTTTCTTCCAAAAAACAGCTTTTTTGCGTTTATTTCCACCCTTTTCGAAAGCGATATTCTTTTTCAGCGGACTAAAAACTATAAAATGCCGCATGGAACTCAATTTTTTTCGAAAAGTGCTTCAGCTTCCCTTTAAGTTGGTAGCATCCCTGTTGAGGGATGTACGCTACTTGCACGACACTCGTGCTGCTTAGCATAGACTACAATGTTTTTGTCTACTGTGCCAGCCTGTGTAGATGTGGCAATTAGCTTGTTAATAGCTGCTTAGGTGCAGCCAGTAGTTGGAAATAACATGCACAGGAATGTGCAGTCTACTAAGAAAGCTGTGCAGTTTACAGCTGGGTCTGTGGTTCCAGTCTTAGTTTGGGGCTCAGGCCCAAGGCAGCCTTAATGTGGCTTCACTGGTCCATTAAGTTTGAAGGAGGGAACAGGTCCGCAGTTCTTAGCATGCGAGGGGCCAGCTGTTAATTATTACTGATACGAGAGGGAGGAAGGATGTAATTTAATGAAAGGTGGAGAGGTCGGCCGGCGGTAAGGTGACCCTGGCCTGTTACTCGACACTGGGAAAGGAAGAAATGGGCTTGAGCAGGGCATGTAATGCGAAGGCAAGAGAACTGCTGGTCTTTACGTGGGCGGATGAGATTTAGAAGTTTGCGGGGATAAGGTGGCCGCAGGTGGCACAGAACAGAGTTAATTGGAGAGATATGGGAGAGGCCTTTGTCGAACTGATGATATTCTCAAGCAGTAGAAATGGGAAGCAGTTTGACCAGAGAGGTTTGTGCTGTGCCATACATAAAAAAAAGTGCAGTGTTTGTCACTTTGCATTTTGCTGTGTTGCGAGAAAGCACTGTTCTACGCTCCCCCTTTAGATTCCTTGGCTGTCGCATTTGGTGAGCACAGCCACCACTAACGTTCACGAGATAGTCAAGAGTCATTTTTGTGAAGCATGCTTTGTTGTTGGCTAGTCATTTTGAATGCCACGAACAGTAGCAGAAACACCTGAAAATTGTGACTACTGTGCTAACCAGTGAGCAGAATCTCTTAGTTCTAAGAACTCGGGTAAAGACTGCTTGAGTGTCTACTGCAAGTACAGAATCGCGTCTGAATATAGTCGGGAGTATTTTGGGTACAGGTTGTCCCAAGATCATTGAAGGCGCAGGAAGGCAGCTTCACGTGCCAGTTTCTCAAGGCACCCTTGCAAGTTTATTGCAGCTTGCTAGTTTTAATATTGTAATATGCTAGTTGCAGCGCATTAAAGCAAGTGCTCGAAATTTGGTCATTGCTCGTGCTTCTGTGCAAAGCTACTATGAAGTGTGTTGTGCTCTCGGAGCTTCTTAATTTGCACATCTCGCAAATTAACACTAGAACAAGTTTATTCAATTAACAAGTAGTTTTCTTTTTGCAAGCTGCAGCAATTGAAGTATGATGCACAAGAGGGTGTCTTGCATTGAGAGGTGGAGCATGTTGTGTTGCTTGTATAATAAACAGAGAGCTTCCTTCTTCCTCTGAAACCCTACCTATCCTTCTCTCTATCTGCACGCCGGCAGTGGTGGTGGTGTTTTAACACCAGTCACAGGCCCGTGCATTTTCCTTTCCTCTTCCCCTTTCATCCACTTACTACTACTACTATGTTGCCACTCATTCATTTACCCTTGCATGCATTATTAACAGCCCTTGAAAAACTGACTTTTCACAAGTGAGAGAAAATCCACGCTGGCAGAGACTGACTGAATTCCAGGGTAATGACATTTGCATCATTGTGGCTGAGGAAGTTGGCACGAGTCTAATATCCTAGCAGAGTAAAGCTAGTCTGCATATATTTACCACACCTCAGGTCCCACAGGCATAACAGTGGGCAGTGGTTATGAAGAAATGTTAACGAAGAGAAAAAAAAAAACTGCAGTGAAACTATGATAGATATTCAGATGCTGGGGTGCGATTATGAAAGCTTGAGGCATACAACAGTATAGTACGTAGGCCGGTACACTGGGGTGCACACGTGAAAGAGTACAAAATAGGACAGTAGGGGGCCACCTTTCAAGTAGTAGCGTCTGTAACACTAACCATTCCCTCCACATATTCTGGATAGTGGAATTGAGCAGCCCCGGATGAGGTGCATTGTTTTTGTCTGCCCTTTTTCAAGCTCAACCACATTCATCAGCATCATAACTTGCATAATCCAAGCACAACACCAACTAGTCAACTACGTTTGCACCAATGTCTGCAGTCATTTGTATCTGTTCACTGAGCAAATGAACTGTGCATGCACTGTGTATGCAGATAGGGCGAGTACGGTACTACCAATGTTTGCATGACAGCCACATGGAAGCTTAGCCTGCATTTTCACAAGTCTTTGTGCACATCGTAAATAGCAAATGTCACAAAGACTGCATACATATCAACAAAAATAATGTGCTTCAGGTGAGAACGGAAATGACCTTGTAAACTACGACCTTTATTTCTTCCAACAGCATTCAAATACAGCTTTCTTCGTTCTTTCTCATACCTTTCTGTACAGCAAAGTGACAACAGACTCACACAGCACTTTGCACAGTACATGTGCACCATAAGTAGCACAGTTTTTTAGCAAGAAAAAAATGTCTGCCTATGCACTATACAGCAAAGCTTTGCTACTGCCAAAAAGGCAACGTATACGTGTATATATTACTACAGCCACCAGCTCCAAGCAGCCCAACAGTCCCAAGCCGAGATGGACAACTCCGCTTGTGTTTAGTACGCAACAATGACCGCAGCAACAGCTTCGCCGCAAGTTCAGCAAAAGTAAAGAACACCACCTTCAACAACGACAAAAGAAATTATGCTGTTATCAACACGAACTAAACGTAAAAAAACCCCACATGCCAAAAGTGAAACGTACAAAGTTCAAGATGAACTTATTGCAGACAGATGCTGCAGCTGATGCAGTGCCCTAAATGTCGACAAAAACCTGAAACCCCTGAAATTATTGCAGTCCTACAAGCAGCAATTTAGCACAGCCAACGTCCCTCCGCCATTGAAGTGCTAACAGTTGAAGCAACACCAACTGGTAGTTTTTGCGACGAAGGACAATTTCTGCACATCTGAACATTGGAAGTTACACAAGCTACAATGGTAAGGGCCACAGATTCCAACGGATACTCACATTTACGTTCTAGCCAGTCCAAAAATAGCTAATGCACATTCTTCATTGGCAGACGCTCAAACGACATATGGGGAATAGACGTGGGTGTAGAGAGTTGGAGGGGGTGGACTCCGTTTTGTTGCATTCAAATTTCAAGATAGGCTCCAAAGCTAAAAATAAAGAAAGAGTGGTAGACCAAGGTACAAGGACAGTTCAAGAGTCAATCATGCTACCAAAAAAAAGAAGACATGCTGGGCATGTATGCACAAATCTGCCACCTGATCCACAAATGTACGGAATGCAAGTGACCAAGAGTGCATTTACCAGGGCAATTGGCTCCCTAGAATCCCAGAGAGCCTAAAAGGGCTGTCACAGTGAAGAGCCATAGTGAGAAAAAACAAAAGCAGTAGACAGGTATGTTGATCTCTGTATGGGTACAAAATCATGCTTTCAATGTGGCACGGTTTTAAATGACGCCAGTACCAAGCCTGTGAAATACGGGAGGAGTTTTAGTCAAAATTTCCAGGGCTACCGAGTTCAGCTGTGCATAAGAGACATGGAGCAATCACAATGGCCTGAAGAATTTTGAACAAAACCGTACCCTCCAATGGCCTGCAAAAACAACCGTCAAGCGAAGTTGGACGCGGGGGGGCAAAATGCGGGAGTAGGAATGCTCCCCCAGCACCGGACAGAGGCACGCACTGGAAGAAGTGATTGTCAAGAGAGAGAGGTAATGCCATCAATCAATAGGGCATTGGAGATACTTCCTGGATGCACTATACGAGTAAATGGCTTCTGAAAAATGCACGCAACCAGCTAAGAAACATGCTTCCAAAGGTCTCGACAATGCAGAGGAACATGGATTTAAATGCTGTGCCAAAAGCATTCTTTTTAGTCAAAAAGGGCGCAATGGTATTGTTCATCTCGGAGCATCGCGTTTTTTTTTTCTTCTCGATACGATGCATGAAACACACGAAACCAACTTAGCCAACTTCACGAGGAAACGTCACAAGGCAGCCAGAATGCACCTTCCAGACTTGAATTCCTGTAACTGCTCGCTGTTTAAGTGACTTTGTTAATGTCCAAGCTCAAGGTTATTCAATATGATGATATGGCACGTACGACAGCTGCAAAAAGGTGTTTTCAAAATTTCCTGTATAATATAGTTTGAACTCCGTGGGCGTTCTTCCACCTTGCGTTTGTTTCCAAGTGATAACAGTGGGGCACTGCTGTGCAGGAGCAATCATTTCTTTCATCAGCTCTAAGTACAATGACTAGAAGCAGGTAGGCTCCAGCATCATTCGCATCTGGTGTTCCACAATGGCAAACTACCTGCCCATCATGCTTAAAAAAATGCACTAAAAATAGATAGCATCACTCAGCAAAACGCATTATAACTGAAGTTAGAGCACAGAAACTATATATAAAAAAGTCTCAAAGTGAGTACGAAAATAATTCTTTCTTCTTTCAATACAAAAAACACTAATGACCACACTCGCTGACCACTGGGAAGGATCATGGAAACCTGCAGAGTACTGACTGTTTGCGACAACCTTGGACTTGTGTGAAATCAAGGTGCGACCACCAGGACTTGCAATGAGAAGATTGGCTCAAACAATCATTACTTACTACTAAGTGCACTGTTCTTCCCTCAAATACATGCACACACAGCAGAAATGATTCAACAAAGTGAGGTTAAGAAAAAACAAGTCCCAACAAAGACGTCAAAAGAAAAAAAGAAAGCAGCCTTCCACTCAAAATTTAAAACTCCAGGTGCGTCATGGAGGCGTTACGAACATGGGCAGAGCCGCAAATCAGTTTCAAAGAGGGTGGGACTGATGCATCTCTGGCTCTTTGTAAAGAAGGCTGTGTAAGCACTTGTATACATGGCATCGACCACGTTTCAGGAACATGAGGACTTCTGCAGCCCTGCTATGCCAACAGCCACATGCAAGAATGGATTCAGCACTGTCCTGTTCACTGAATAAAATAAGTTTGCGAAAAAGGCTTGGTACACGAGTTCACTGCATCCCTACTGCAATTCAGTGTAATGTAGAATGCAGAGGAGGCAGCCATCGTAACTACAGTCGAAGAGATTGTCAAACGCAGTACGGCGCAACAAGCATCAGAGAGTAGCCACAATTTCCCGCACCAATGGCAGTCCAACTTAACAGCTCAGCTGACTGCAACACTACGCTGAGCTTGCATCTTCGTTTTCAAGTCGGCTGTAACTGGCTGCAATGTACTCAACACTGCTGGGATTTGAAGGAACACCTACTGGGAACCCAGCTGGGAAATGTACTGGCATCAAGCCACAGGTCACCAACCTTGAGCATGAGAGTGTGCCAGCCAATAAGCCAAGTTAATTAGGTCAAATTCACCAATTTCTGTTCCAGTAGCTGCAGCTGGCCTCAGTGGAAAAAAAAAAAAAAAAAAACTCTGCTTAGAACCCAGTTTAAGCTGCTTGACACTGCTTCCTAAAAAATTAGCTGAACATGCGAACCCATCCCAAGCCCACAGTTAAACGGAAAGCATTCACTCGACACTTCACACAAGTAGCAGTAAGTGGATGAATCGTCCACATCAGCACTGTTGGCAGGCATCAAACGAGCAGCAGAACAATGGTGCAGGTACCAACAAAACTGCCTGTACCAAAAGTTACAAGACCAGCTGCCAGAACAGAGGGCCAAGCCAATCCCCAGCAGTGCATTCGATTCTTCATGCAACTTTCCTGACACCATTCAACAATACAAAAAAAACACTAACATGGCACATAAAACTCGCTCAGGTGCACACATCACATTTGCCACAAGAACCCAGGGAATACGCGGGACCAGAGCACTACTATTCAACCCTAAAACTTGCAAACATTTGCAAGCAGCTTCTTCAAGACACCATTCTTCCACCTGCTCAAGTTTATACCATATTCAAGCACTAGGAAAAGCAGAAAAACAAATACTGCATCACAGCATAAAGCACTGCCATGTAACTGCAAGTAAATGACCCTTCACATCCTCATCAGCCATGCACAAAGAAAGCTTAATTTGTAGCAAGCGTAATGCATAAGGAGCCACTGACAGGACAGTTTCTTCCAAGCTCACTGGGAGAGAATAAGTTCACAACAGAAGGCAGTCACTTGGGCCTTCTGACAAGCAGAGTTAACTGTGTGCTGCAAGCAAAGAGATAGATAAAACGAAATGGAAGAAAGCACAATTCCAGAGGGCAGACAAATAAATTAGTTTCTCTGTGGCAGAACACGTAGGAAACTAAGGGATCGCTGACAAGCTTTTCAAAATTCTGCGAAAAATGATTGAAACAGGAATGTGCAACCACAGGCCATGCTCCCACAAAGCTTGTCAAAGCCACGGCAACTGGAACTGAGAAAATAGTGCCGACAGCATTGTTGACGAAGCAGAAACTGCATGGTGTTCGCAAACTGCAGCAACGCTGGACACGTATATAAATTTTTTCCAGTTCCATCCCATGATTTTTTTTCCCATTTCTTTGTGATGGGCTAAACCAATGCCATGCCCCGTCATCACCAGGCTTGAGCCAATGGCGAAAAAAGAATGCAGGGCATAGCTTTGCTTGAGCCAATTACAAACAAGCAGGGAAAAGAATAAGATGGGAACTGCTGTTGTTATACTGGCCATGATGATGACGTCCATTCTTTGCTGTTAAGCCACAAAAAAAAAAAGCACCTGGAAAGATACAGCTCCTCAGAACAAAAACAGGAAAACTGCTCAAAATAAGAAAGAACAAAAGGAATGCAAACAACCAAGGAGATGGAAAAAACGCACCTTGGCTAGGTGGTCCAAAATAAGGGAACCCCATTCTTATTTACTGAGACACAGACAAAGATTCTTGCGAACACTGAACTCATTCACGTGCAAACCAAGCTGGTGTGGGCTTGTGCTTCAAGATGAAAAGTTCACCGGAAAGAAGCAGCAAGGAGTACGAAACCCTTTCACATGGCGGCTGCCAGTACACGATGGGCCAGGCAACAAGTGCCACAAACATGCAAAAATTACTAACTTCCAAAAATATGATCTAAAATGCACCAACTTGGAACCCAGACAACTGTGGAAGTCATTAAATCTGACTCCTCTTTTTCCCAAACACTTGCCAAAACTTGGGCAGATAGAACTCTTGATACTGCCAAAATGCATACAAAAAAAAAAAGCAGCATGCTTGTAAAAAGCACCACACTCAAACAAAAACGACAAGCCTCGCTGAAGCAGTGTATACATTGTTTCTGCTGACAAACAAACCTGTAGCCAGAATCCAAAGGCAACAACTTGGCTCAAGATTCAAGCAACTTCCCATTCAAAGGACAGCCTTCATAAGCAGGACCCTTTCAGCCGCCAGTACAAGCAGTTTTGGCAACAGCCAAAGCTTCAATGGCACCAGATGGGGATGTAAAGAAAGTTTTGGAGGCTTCAGGCCATTGAGAAGAAATGCACCACTCGAACAATGCACATCTAACACTTCCTTCCTTGAAAAAGACTCCAGCAGCAAAATCACCGATAAATTGAAAGGATGCTTCCATCCAACCAAGGCAAATCAATATCCTGGTGATGTACCAGAACAGAAACCTTCCGACACCAACAAAATGAGGGGGGGAGAACAGCGGATAGTAAGTGAAATAATAGTTATTGCAATCGAGCAACCTGGATGTGGCACCAGCACTAGTAATTTTACACCATTCCTTCTCTTGTAGGAAAGATTTCATGGACAGTCTTTGACCAGTGACACTTTCTTCTTTTCCAAAGAGGCCAATTCCATTTCACCCTCTCGGTGGAACTATCGCCACAACGACACCAGCCAACCCCACATTATTACTGCATTGCCCCAAGGCCCTCTGGAGAGACGAGTACACTGCTACACCTGAAAACCACAGGGATGTTGCCAAGGCCATTACAACAGATAAAAACCCACAGTGAGCAGCTGGAAACAATGTGCTGCGCAAACACTATAAAAGATAAGATAGGAGGAAAGGAGGCAGTGCTGTAGCCCAGGCATCACCGGAACCCATTGCTGAGTGTTGACTCTGAAGACCCCACTCAAGATTGCGCCCTTCATCACCGGTTGCACTCTGAATAGCCAAGACCCATGCATGCTTTGCGCTGCCCCAAACTTAGCATTGATTTATCGCCTCCTCTTATCACATGGACCAGGCATGGAATGAAGGTTCACTGTTTAGGCTCGAATGACAAAAAAGAAAGAAAAAGCAAACAGAGAAAAACTGAAGAGGGGGTCACGAGAGCCTCCACTGGTGTGTGTCATGGTTGCCAGAAGAGACATTAGCAGGTTTGCATTGTTGAGGAGGTTGTTGCGAGAGGAGGAGATGGGGCCTTAACTGGTCTTCCAGATCTTGTTGAAAAGGTCCATGAAGGAGTCGTAGATCATAAAGGTGATGGCCACATCCAGGCAGACCCTGCTCAGGCGTGGAATCGTGCCCTTGTAGAAGCTGCGAAAAAATGGAAAAAGAGAAAAAAGTTCACATCAACTGTGCGCGGGGGTTAGCACAGAATGTGCAGGAGAAAGTGCCCTTGTAGCTGTAAATGTCAGCATTTCATTGCAAACAGTAGTAGCATCAGGCCAGCGGTTAATGTATGAAGAATCACCTAATGGCCCGAGGTACCTAATGGCCCCGAGTTGAAAATTGAAAATTGGTTGCTGGGGAAAGGAAATGGTGGAGTATCCATCTCACATCTAGGTGGACCCGTGCATAAAGGGAGGGGATAAAGGAGGGACTGAGAGAAGAAAGAGGTGCCGTAGTGGAGGGCTCGGATAATTTCGACCACCTGGGGATCTTTAACCTGCACTGACATCGCACAGCACACAGGCACCCCTGCATTTCACCTCCATCGTAACGCGGCTGCCGCAGTTGGGTTTGTACACGGGTACTCCCGATCAGTAGCCGGGCGCCCTAACCACTGAGCCACCGTGGCGGGCCTCGTACGTTCGCCATTCGCTGTTTTGCCACTTGGTTTTCTCTGACCACGTCGACTGAGTGGTGCACCGTCTTCACGAAGTTACATCTGTTCGCCGTTTTGTGAATGCGCCCGGCGGTTCCATCACTTTGAACGAAAAGTGCTTTGTCTTTGCGTGTGTTTGACGAACGTTGTGGTGCACACTCGGGTTGTGGACAACATGGCCCCGCCAGTGCTGCCTGATCCATCAAAGAAGCACGGGAAGTATTCAACTAAACACCGGGACCTTGCTGTCTAGCGTATACAGTGAAACCACAACTTTGGCGCAAATACAGGCACAAATCGTCACCAGCAAGAGAAATTTTCCGCAAGGTAAAGTCAGTGACCTTCTTTAAGCTGATTTTATCTCAATAAAGTGATTTTTTTGTACTTCACTGATTTTTGGGACTGTGATTATTCGGACAATTTTTCAGGTCCCTTCGAGTCCGAAAAATAGGTCGGCAACTGTATCAAAAAAAATAATATCCGTGTAAGGGCCGCACCCAAACTTTCCACGACCCACGCAGGAATAGCCTTCAAAATGCACGCACCGTGGCCTTCGCGATCAACTCCGGCTATGAGCAATGGTGCACTTAATCGCGGAGGCAACGCATGCACACAGGAGCTTCCAGGTGCCACCCAAGGATGGCGTCCGAGACTGCGGCTCATCATCGTCATCGTCAACTTTTTCCTCCGCCATGAGCTCCCACTGTCCATATCGGCATCAGTATCCCCAGCTCTAGCTTTTTGTGGCTGTCAAAAACTGTCAAAGGCACGGTAGTTGTTGTAGCGTGTTAGTTCACTGTCGTTGTGGCTTTAGTGTGCTGCCGCCGAGCGTTGCAGTTTTAGCACGATGGGCAAGCACCTTAATAGCTTCACGGCTGGAAGTTTGCTGTCGAACGCGGAGAGCGTGCAGCGGGCAGGAGTTTCGACGTGGCCGTGAAGTGCGTCCGACAATGGTGCAACCAAAGGGATGCATTCAGGAACATAAGCTGCAAAAAGCGTGCTTCTCGAGGCAAGCCATGTAAGTTTCCCTAACTGGAAGAAGAGCTGCTCTGCTAAGTGATGGAAGCGCGGAATAACGGCTACGCGTCGACAGCGGACATGCTGCGCAACTTCTTGTGGGGAGCGTGCTCCAGAGCACAGCACCAGGTTGAAGTCAGAATAATCCGCAAGTGATGATTAACGTAGAATAAATGCTGCTCATTTCCTGACTGGTGTTTTTACTTCAAAAAATTAGTTTTTTTTTTGCAAATTGCGTGTATGGGCCACATCTCGAAAATTGCCCCTCAAATCTGGAAAAAGAAGTGCGGCCCTTAGACGCGTTTATACGGTTGCCAAAAAACAAAAAAATCTGTCGTTTTCTGCAGACTGGTTGTTCTTTTTCAAATTGAAGAGACCTGTATAGTAGCCGACAAGATTTTCAGGCTCCGATAATTTGGACTTTACTGAGGAACAATCATGTGTCTCACAGGAATATGTACACACCAGCAAGCACTATTTCAGACCCTGTGGAGAAAAAAAATTCCCTTTTTTTTTTTCGACTAAAATAGATGCCAAAAAGACTCTGTGAAGTCCGAAAGTTCAAGTTTTGGACCTAAGATAGATGTGAGTGATCATCACTGCAACATTCAGCGGACTTTTCTTTCCTCTCTGCAAGGTGCCATCTCAGGTTCAAAAAGATTTAGTCGGATGGATTGGCTTGGATAGGCTTGGCATTTCTGTAACTCACTGTTGCCACACGAACTAACGACATATTCTTCGTTCCAATCAAGATCGTGAGAGTCAGGTACAATCACACTAATAACAAGCCAAGGCGGAACCTGCTGCATCTCGGACGATGCTGCTCTCAGTGCAAGGATGACGGGAGAAGGCCGAGTTCCCTCTCCCGGTCTTGACTACAGTAGTTTCCCATGGAAACACAGACTCCCGTCTTTGCCTCATGCAGTGCACGGCGAGAGGCACGCGTTGCAGCAAACAAGTGCAGAACAGGTTCGTGGCATAGCTCGCACCTCACATTGTGCCTCCCATCGTGGTGTACATTTCAGTATTGATGATGCGAGGTGTAGTGTGAACACAGAGAAACTGCGATCCTGGCTCAAATACATAGAAGCTACTTAATACGGTCGCATGCAAGCGAAACATCGAAAGTGATGAAATTCATGACTTTTCAAACTGGTTTCTCTTAGCAAACTAACTGTACTATTTTGGACCATTTTTGGACTTCATGAAGTTCGAAAAATGAGTCGGCGACTGCACACCTACCATAACCACTGGGTCAGCCAATTGCAGATGAGCTTAATTTAACCCAATGCCACACAGCATAGCACAACACAGTAAAGATAGTCACTAGTATGCAACAAAAAGTAGGGCCCAGTATTGACTCTTGCGCGCGGCCTTCAGAGAACACACATGCCTTACATTTGTTACTCTGCATTGGCATCTGCTACTGCTGCACATCTAAAACAATTTCGGATCAGATGCATGGTCACAGGGGTGCTAGCTGAAGCAGGCCAATTCCATGACATTTATTTCACAGTGCTAAAAACAGAGCAACACAGTCCGAACTATTCTTCAAGCAGCACTGCCCGCAGAGCCATAAAACACTAGTTGAGGCTGAAACTTGAGTGTCCACTTGTGCAAAAATGACAAAGCAGTGTTGCCTTCTCGACCAGGCTACCATTCAAGGAATGGAGACTAGCATAGCCGCACCAAATACACATCCAGAAGGACACGAAATAATTGAAGCATGGTTACCAAAGCATAACGAGAGATTCCGTCACAGCTGCGTGTGGTGCTGGATGTGATATTCCCTCTGAATATAATACCTTGAAAATACATTATAATAGTATACATGCATGTGCATCAGTGTATAATAATCTCACGCACACTGTGGTAGTCGCATGCGCACATAACCCAAGTATGCTGTCACTTTGTTCAGAGCAATCAGCGCGGCATGCTGCAGCTGCTTCTCCCCTTTCCTCTTTGCAATCTGTTTTACACCGTCAACGCCGCAGACATTGCAGAACTGGGCAGAGTGCCCTTAACAGCTGTCGCTGCAAAAACAACAAAGGCCAAAGGCCACTCACGCTGGGAATCCTTCATGCCGGGCAATCTGCAGCATGCAGTCGAATGTGTTCTTGTACTTGTGTGCCTCCAGGCCCTGCGAGGAACGACGGTGACAAATTGTGAATAAAAACTCAATGCAAAAGGCCTCTGTCCTACCAACCAGCCATGCAGAAACATGGATGCTTCGAGCTTGACCACACTGCTTTATGCGATGGCCGCCGATATGAACTAAACAAATGTGCATCAAGCATTAAATAATCACGCATGCTGTGACGGCCATGAAGAAAGCCACAAAAAAAAATTCAGCGTGTATTTTTCCTTATAACATACTCATTTCCCAATGCTACCTCGACTGACAAATGCATACAAGATCCAATGGGTGAGTTTTTCAAGAATATCTTTCAAGACTGCGTACACTATGAAGACATTTTCAGTAGATAAGCAATTTGTGCCAGCGAGACAAATTTTTCAAGGTTAGCAACGGGATGAAAATCGCAGGATATCCAGATATCGAAGTTGCTCGTTTTTCATGACCACCATTGTCCAAAATACATGCTTTTCCTCTGTTTAAGATAAGCCACGAGTAGGCACCCACAGAGGGTTGAAAGAAAAACTGGTAATGGCGCAAGAAACGGGGACACAGAAGGCACACAAAAGACAGGACTGACGCCAACTCAGACTTGAGTATCTTGCAGACGCGCCTGACGTGCCCCCAAGATGGCTGCAGAACACCGAATAATGACTGAACCTCCAAAGGAACTATTTTCCGTTTCAAGCAGTAGGAGACCACTCGAGACTGGCACGTTGAGACGGCAATCAGGTTGAGACACGTAATGGCAGGTTCGGTGCGGAAGCTTCGAAAGAGGAAAGGGCCCATTGTAGGAGAAATATGGTCAAGTAAAACTCTAGTTTGGGCTAGTCGGTTCATGTTGAAAGAAAGGTTAGTTGGTCGTCAAAAGGGGGCGCTAATCAAGCGCATCCAGTAAATCAAATAGTCCGAGCAAACGTGCCCGCGTGCTCCACTGCCAGTGGTCTTCTTGCACTTCGCTGGCGCAGTATTAAGGATGGCATTAAACATTCAACACTGTCTGTGCCCAATAAGAAATAAGTTAAACCACATACACAACTGAGCCACAAGTCACCAAAAGTTGTGCAGCACTCTGCTTTCTAGAAGAAAACGCATGATGTGTCTCTGTGGTGCACCAACAAGCCGTTGCTACAGTGCCTTATTTACACAATTGTAAGTCGACTCGAATGTAAGTTGAACATCGCATGCCAGCATAAAAAAAAGAAAGAAAAAGAACGGCATGCCTGAGGGCACATTCAACGAAAATGTACTAGTCATTGGACTACTCGTTCGCACTTGCGGCACTGTCCTCACTAGTGCTGCCGTTGTCATTGCTGCTTCAGTCCCAGAGCATGTCACCGTCCAGAAAAATCCCGCACTTCACAAACAACCGCACCACGACATAACGTGAAACAGCTTAAAATTTTGCCTCGCTACAGCTGCCACGCCTGATTCGCCCATTCCGAAACATCAAACTTACACTGAGCCTACGGTCATGAATGACCAAAGCACTAAATTCCAACATTACCCATATCACAGAATCACGAGTATCATGACGGTACCTGCCAAAGCTCCTAACTTGAAAGCGGTGTTAAAATGACTCGCAGAGTTAAGGCATGCACGTTAAAGACATTTCTCATGAAAAGGCTGCAGCCCAAGACAGACATATTGGCAGGATGCATCAGTTAGAGGCACGACTACACAGTTACACGTGGAGCACTAAACATGTCAGTCGAGCCAGAGAGAAAGCGGAGTTTTTCCTCTTTACTCCTCTCTGAATACTCCTCTGGAGGAGTTATTTACCACAGCATAATGCCCCAGCCTGCAACTCCGCTGTAGAGAAATGGGGAAAAGGGAGAATGACAAGGAGGTGGCGAAGGTCTTTGGAAGGACTAGGGACTTGCCTGCATGCGTGTCTTGACGACGTCGATGGGCGTGTTCCCAAACACAGAAGCGGCCCCTGCAACGGCCCCAAACATGCCGACTACCAGCTTGTTGACGTGTTTGTTAGGATCCCCACCCCGGTACCAATCCTTGAGTGTCTCCATGACAAAGAACCGGATGGCCTGGTTGCTGCCCTGCTTCATGATGGTGGCTGTCAGACCTTGATACGTGCCCTTGATGCCTGCAAAGAACACACGGGTACCTCAAATCTACAACTTCATTGTCTAAATGCAGCAGCACTTAGAGCAGTGGGACTTCGAAGAAACCTTGGGTTTCAGCTTTCAGAAGCTGTTGTCAGTTCTCAAGGCCAAAAAGGTTGAGAAACTATTATTTGTACCCACAAGGACCCAGGAATCATGTCCTGTACAATAGATAGCCAAATTCAATGGTCACAAGGGAAGGGGTGGGGGTGGGTTGTTACGAGTGGAGGCGGCGAAAAAGACGGTACATGTGCGGTTTAGTGTCCCTAACTGAGTGACACATGGGCTATGCAGGACACCGTAGCGGTGGGCTCTACATTAATTTAGACCACCTGGGGTTCTTGCGCAGCGCATGCTTGGTTTTGAATTTCGCCTCCATCAGAATATGGCCGCCGTGGCCGGGATCGAACCAGCAATCCTGGGAATAGCACCCGAAAGCCGCAGCTATTGAGCCACCACAGTATGTAGAGGCACGAAAGGAAGCCTCACCCTCGGTTCGGACGATCTCACGTACGCCATGGAAGAACCCCTTGTACTTGGGGTTAGGGGAGGCCTGGTCGTTGATGAACTTGACCTTGACGGTCTCCATGGGGGTCACGGCCAAGATGGCCTCTGAAACGCCTGCACCCAGACCGCACAGCAACCGCATGTGCGGCGACAGGTTGCCCCGAGAGTCGACGCTACGTTTCTTGAGGGCCTCAAACGCACCAAATCTGCAAAGCGCATGACAGCAATAGGTTGGAAAGCTAAAGTAAAGAAACCTCAGCTGGTATTTAGGTACTGCTCTTTTCTTCTGATTCCTTTCCATTTATGCAGTCTGCTGGAATCAATTAATGGCTGCTACTGCCATCATGAATGACAACAAGGTGGGACTAGTGCTGGAGGCAATAAAAAAGTTCAGAAGAAATAAGATTGGAGCAGAAATAAAATTTCATTGCTGAGAAATACTAGCTAAGATTAAAGAGTGATGTACAGGGGTACTCATAATATTACCATTCATAAATACAATGAGGCAAAGCCAACTTCAGGCAGCCATCAATCCTCTATGGACAAAAAATTTGCAGGATAATCCACGCCATACCTAAACTACTCTACTGCAGGAAAGCATGCATGCTGTGTCGTGTTTTGTAGTTTGCAAAGCAGTTCCTCCTCTCACTGCTTGCAGAGCTGATCGTGCTCCTGGCGATAAGCTGCAGTAGCAGTGGAAGCCTCTGTCAGTGTTGAAAGCATTTGCTTATGATGTGCGTTACTGCTTCAGCTCACGCTCGTACATTAGCAGAGACGTTGGCTAGCATCGCCTTTAGAGGTACGTCTCAGCCAATCTCCTTTCTCGAGGTCCAGGAAAAGTGGGGCTCGTAAACCATTTTTTACCTTTTTTATCCCCTTCTTTAAAATCGGTTTCTGCTAACATTCACGCTGGCCTAAGTTCTCCAGAAAACCGCCTTCTTTGAGACTTAAAATTTTCAAGGTTCTGCCCTTTGGCGACACCCAATGACTGTTACAAAATGAAATTTACCAAGTGCTATATCGCTACTATTTGCAGAAGCCAGCGGCAATGTAAAGAGGGTTATGTTCTTAGTTTCAATTCCACTTTTGTGCTGCTCGACAAGTCATTTCTCTCTTAAAAGTCATATGACAGCGCTGACGAGCTCCTGCTTTGTTATAGCAGAATGATGGTCACTGGTTTATGTATAACACGATCATCTTCAGAGATCTGGAAGCCCATGATTATAGGTAACATCACTCCATCAATGCACTTTGCAAAAGCACACTGTAGTAATGCTTTTGTGGTTCATGTCTCATCGTGAAGTTGACTTGGTGAAAGTAGCATCCTGCAACATTTCCCCGATATTAATCTGATCCGTGCATGAAACATCAGCACTCAACTCCAGTAAAGGACAACATCTATGAAACTCGGCATGAATTTTGTGCTAAAATTAAAACAAAAATTTATCTGTGCCCAGAAGCCTTCAACAGCTGCATTTAAACCAATTCCATGCCCTGCAGCACAAGAACTGATGCACTGAATAGCAGACATGCAGATGAATGCTAAGGCAATAGGTACAACAGAAATACAGCACACAATCAATTGAGTTCCTTTGTGTAGCACCAGATGGCACAGGCTACTGACCTCCAAGCATTTCACATTTCACACTTAAAACTCCCCTAGGTAATGAGGTGCAGGCTCTGTCAAAAGTTTACAGCCCAGTAGGTTTGCTCCTAAGCCGTGCAGCCGTGCGCTGGAGAAGGCAGGACCAAAAGCCTTCTTACCTTCAGGAGACTTTAATCACTAAGGATGCATTGAAGGCTACAAGGTGCGGCTCAGAACCAAACACCCTGGCCTCTAAACTTTGGACAAAGGGGGTACATTGACTTTACTGCGCTGCTAGCAACAAATGCACAACTCCTCTCGCCCTAGTACTGACCTGACAGCTGACTTTGGCACAGATCCGTAGACGAGCACACTGAGCCCCCGGTAGAGTCCCTGGACACCATGTGAGCGTACCGTCTGGCGCACCACGTCCGCAATTCCATTGTACCGCGGCTTGGCTGACCGCTCATCCAGCTGCAGCTGGGTCTTGACATACTCAGTTGGGAAGGTGATGCAGATCTCAATGCCACCCGTGATGCCACCTGTGTATGCCATGCAGGCCAAACTTAGAGCAATGCTTAAGTATATTAATTACTTGGACTGCTTCAGCTTTGCCCATTGCCACCGTCACCTCTGGTTATTCAGAAAGTGATCTGCCTGTTTGTTGCTCCAAAAGCTTTTCATTTTAAGCTGCAATATTATGCGAACGGCACTGGAGTGGTTTTGCAGTGCATACCCATTGCTAAAACAACTGGTCTGTTCAATTTGTCTGCACTTGCTCCACTGGTTCATAAGGTGCAGCAGTTTTTCTAGAGCCACACACACATATCCTTCACATGCACTAACCACAGTGGAAGTGTCAAAGAACAAAAAGCTGGTGATGACCATGTGCAGGTCATTGAAGATATGGCTGCCTTCTTAGAAAATTGGTTTTGAGGAAATTAAAGGCCCCGTAACAGCCTCGCTTCTGGGTGGACATCTTAATGTAAGGGAAGGGAGGAAGAGAAAGCAGAAGAGGTGCTGTATTGGAGGGCTCCGGAATAGTTTCGACCACCTGGGGATCTTACAGATATCGCACAACACTTAAGGGTGCCTTTGGCTCAGTAGGCACCGCCACCACTACAATGGGTGACTGCCTTCCTACGTGAACAGTGACAGTTCTTTTTGGAAAAAAGGAGGTGGACAGCTGTTTGTGGCAGCAGAATTGTTAACCTGATCAACTGAGTCCTAGAGGCTCAGTGCAAATTTGTAAATTGTGCACATATAACACATGCAATGACTCTGTTCAGAAAAAGGATTTCCTGGGGCTAGTGGATGAAAACATTTCGCCACAATCTGCCATGCGAAATTCCTCCATGCAGTTTGTGCTTTCGGTGGCCACCAAACCAGGCGAGCACTCGCTCATTTATTTTGCAAGCAGCTGCAGACTGCTTGAGCGAAGCTCCATTTGAACTACCTGAAATGGTGCTGCACAATCGCAGAACCACCAATGAGCTTTACCGAACTACTTCTGCAAAATCAAACAGACCTATGCATGTGCGTCTGCGAAACATGCGCACACCACAGCACTGCTCTCCCACTCATGTCAAAAAGTCTGGCTTATCAATAAACCTAAACCTCTGGCTGCTAGCACCACTTTTTTTCACTTTTTCTTCACAGTAATGTCTTTCACATATCACTGCTAGGCAAGGGGAAACACTGAGCTGAGTTGTTTTTCAGTGAGACAAATTTCGAATGGCAGCTCTGCCTGATCGACATAAACATCATCACCAAAAAGAACTGAGATTTAAAAGCACCTGACCGCAGCTGCTCTAGTTCATGCAACTTGTCAAAGCCGCTCGAGTCACCGGCTCATGTGTTTTTATTTAGTTCTTTGGTTGCTGCCAGCTTCTAGGTTCCCGGGCGCCATGCGTACAATGGCGGCTCCAAGCTCATGCCGAACTCCACGCGCGGACATAGGCTGATCGGGGCCCTCCGGCCCTGCGCGCCGGCGTACGCAAAGGTGTCGCGACTTCCGTCAAGGCAGTGACGTCAAAAGCACAAAGAGGCGACGTCGTGACGTGCGCGAAGGAAAACACACACCTTACGCAATTCGTCGATTATTGATCAAGAAATCGAGGCACTGCAGCGATAAACCCTTCAGTGCTGCACAGGTCGGTATTCGCCAACGGCCAAGGAAGCCTGAGCCGGGCTCAAGGTGGTGGTGATAGGAGAATGCTTAAGTCAACCCAAACGGATATGCGGGGATGAAATAAGAAACGAGGGGAGTAGAAGAGAGGGGAATAAGGAAAAAGTAAATAAAACGCGGTGACGTGAATGCTCGCAAGGAAATCCACTCCGAAAAATGTCCTCGGTTCAAGGAGCCGCCGCAAGTGCGAAGGACGGTCGGCGAGCGCTGGGTCCTGGCTTGTTAAGAAACAATAATTAAACGGCAGATATGTCACGCTGCGCACATTGCCAGCAGAGCAAGACGGCGGTAGCATGCCGCTATTTTTACGTGTTCAGTTAGTAATTATGCGGGAGTCCTTCCGCCAAGTTACTGAGTACAAACTCCCAGAAATAATCCTCACGTCGACGGTGCAGCAGGCCCAGAGGTCCAGAAATTCATCGTCATTCGCGCGCGATTTCGGGCGTCGCGCGACCGCGGACCGGCGTGATTACACAATCGCACGGCACGGAGCGTTCAGACAAGAGATAAACCACGATGACTTGCGACAGATACTAGGCTGAACGAAAACACGATGGCTTCCAGACGGCGGGAAGTGATAAAGCGAAAGTCAGAACAGTGAACCCGCACGGCAGCTCGCGCGACCACAGGAATGCCTTGCATCTTTATGCGCTCCTACGAAGCTTATTGGAGGTTGTCATTACGGACGGTCAAGACACAGCGAAAAAATGACTCTCCTCGATGCACGCGAGCCAAGTGCCAAGAACGTTCCGCAGTTACTGTACGCAAAGGCGTTGAAAATTGAGACGAACGGCAGTGTTCGCTGCGTCGAGCTAGTTAAGGGAAATGTCTCGCTACGGTTATGCGCTGGACGAGCCCGAACAGTCTTTCGCTCTCCGCACCGCGCACCCACCTGCTACGATTCCTTTCGTAGTCTTCTGTGAGGGAAGAAATGACGACGCGGCCAGGGCGGCACCGCTCGTGGCCATGCCCGGCCTCCCAAACGGGCTGCGAAATTTGGGTCCGTCCTTGTCCATCCTTTCCCGTCGTCGCCGCACCAAACACCTGCGATACACAAAGCAACAAAAAAAATGCCGCTCGTGTCAACGGAAAATGCTTTTCCACCACTGCAGTACTTCGTTTCCGGCGCGGTCACTGAACGTATTTCATTCCGGAAAGCACGTACCGCTCTGGGACTCTCCGACCGGCGGCTCAACACGCACGCACTGCTTGCAGGCCGCTGCTACTCACGCGAGCGCCGGACCACCACCGCACAAACGAGCGACGGCGACGGGACAACACACGATCAGTTGATGATCGGCCAGGAGTCGAGCCCCCGGAACGGACCAATCACGTGGCTGCGACGGGCCGGCAGTTTTCTGAAAAATGTTGTAGTCTCACTCTTACTCTGCATAACAGCAGCAAGAAAATCAAGCTAACCGCTGCTATCAAAGTGACGCTAGCATCGCTAAATACTAAAAAGTAATTAATAAGTTTGCAAATAAATTAAACAAAAAGTACAAAAATATTTACAAGCCATTTTAACAATAAAGTATGAGCAACTTTGGCAATACTAGTGATATTAAAATTATCTGTCTCACTACTGTCTGCAGCGCTACGGTACCCCTGGCGACAAACGTTGAGCAGCCGTCTTGTAAGAGCAAGTGGGCGCACTGAGAGCTGTTGGTAATCTTCCGAGTACGCTGGCGAGGGCGCGACGAGTCCGCGGCCGGACCATTCGGCAGCCGCACGGCTGCTTTGACGGCGGTGTGCTTCCTCTCTTCGTCGAACCCTCCTCTCGCACTCCGAGGCGGTCGAGTAGCTGGAAGAGAGGGCTCGAAAACGAAAGCGGACGGGCGGCGATAACGAGACGAACTGTCTGCGATCGCCGTTCGCTCTGGCAGACGCCGGCGGTGTGTGCTGCAAGTTCGACACCGCGAGCGTTGAGTCGGTGCGCGTGCGTGCGTGCAGTCTGACCGAGTGTGCTTGTGTTCGGCGTGCGCGCAACTACGCTCCCGCGTGCTCTGCGCGCCTTCGTGGTAAGCCGCGAAGCTCTGGGCAGCCGTCGATACATCGCCGAGTGTGAGCGCGGCGGCGATCATCACCATGACTTCGTCGGCGACCAGTAGCAAGGGCGGCTTGGTCCTGGGCGTCGACCTGGGCACGACCACGGTCAAGGCCTGCCTGGTCTCGGAAGGGGCCGACGGCCGGCGTGCCGCGGTGTCATCGCTGTCACGCGAGACCAAGGCGACGCTCGCCAGCGACCTGGGCTCCCTGGGCAGCGAGCAGGACGCGCACAAGATCTGCACCGCTCTGCAGTTCTGCCTGTCGCAGCTGCCCAAGGAACAGCTGGCCCGCGTGGCGCGCGTCGCTGTCTCGGGACAGATGCACGGCGTGGTGCTGTGGCGCCAGGACAGCGGCTGGAAGCGCAACGCGTTCGGCCGCTTCGACGTGGACGTGGTGAGCCCGCTGTACACCTGGCAGGACGGCCGCTGCTCCGAGGGCTTCCTCGAGTCCCTCCCCAGGCCCCGGTCGCACCTGCGGCTCAGCTCGGGCCACGGCTGCGCCACGCTCTTCTGGCTGCTTCGGCACCGGCCGCGCGACCTGGAGCGTTTCGACCGGGCGGGCGCCGTGCAGGACTTGGTGGTGGCCATGCTGTGCGGCCTGGACAGGCCTGTCACGTCCACGCAGACGGCTGCCTCGTGGGGATACTTCGATACCGTGGCCGGACAGTGGAACGCCGACCTGTGAGTTGGAGTGTGTCCTATCTCGTCTCTGCCGCGCCGTCAAACGCAATGATTAGCCGAGCGGTGAGTCCGCGCTGGACTCATCGACACCAAAGTTTGCTGCTGCCGCAAACGCAATGGTTAATGTCTTCCGCGATGAGGAGTCCCCGCACAAAGCGCAATGATCGGTTGGTGGTCACCATCGCGAGTTCGCGCGGCACGTGGAGAGGCGCACGTGTGCGCGAAGTGGGCAGGTGCGCTGCGGTGAAGTGTGACATGGGGACGCTTGGTTGGGTTTCTAAGCCGTTCGCGGTTTCTGTAGCGACACCTTTCAAAACGCCACCAACATTGGCGCGTTCTATGCCGTGCACTGTGTCTACTCAAATGGTGCATTCGCGGAGGTCCTTGGAGTTGCGTGCTGCTTGGAACGCTATGCATCGGTTAAGATAACTTCTTTTTATTTATTTATTTATTTATTTATTATTATTTTATTTGAACCTCAAGGGTCCCTGACGGGACATTACATGAGGAGTGGGCGGAAGAACAGCGGTTAACAATGAATGTTACATGGGAATCAAGACGATGACATGGCTTCCTCGATGGCAGTCTTGAAATGGGCTGGATCAGGGATTAGTGCGAAGTCGGAGGGAAGGTCATTCCAGTCGCGAACTGTGTGAACAAAAAATGATTTCTGAAAAGTAGTAGTGCGGCCACGATGCGCGATGACGCTGTTTGTATGGCCTGTGCGGGGTGTTCGACGTGCTGGTAGAATGAGCTTGCTGTCACGGGGTGAACAATGGAAAAACCTGTGATAAAGGCAGAGACGTGAAATTCGGCGACGGGAAGCGAGAGAAGGAAGTTTTAGTTGGATCTTCAAGGCGGATATGCTAGAGTATCGCGAGTAGTTTGAAAGGATAAAGCGAGCGGCACGATTCTGAACAGATTCAAGGGCTGAGGTAAGGTTAGACTGATGGGGACCAAATATTGCGCAAGCGTATTCAAGTTTAGGTCGCGCAAATGTTTTATAAGCTAGTAATTTTAAGGAAGAAGGTGTCATGCGCAGGTTACGCCGGATATACCCAGTTGCTCGATTAGATGAGTTTATTATGTGGTTAATGTGGCAAGACCATGATAAGTCACTAGCGAGGTTAATACCAAGATACTTAAAAGAGTCAGCGGAAATAATATATATAATAATTGGTTTTTGGGGAAAGGAAATGCCGCAGTATCTGTCTCATATAACGTTGGACACCTGAACCGCGTCGCAAGGGAAGGGTAAGAGAGGGAGTGAAAGAAGAAAGGAAGAAAGGGGTGCCGTAGTGGAGGGCTCCGGAATAATTTGGACCACCTGCGGATCTTTAACGTGCACTGACATCGCACAGCACACGGGCGCCTTAGCGTTTTTCCTCCATAAAAACGCAGCCGCCGCGGTCGGGTTCGAGCCCGGGAACTCCGGATCAGTAGTCGAGCGCCCTAACCACTGAGCCACCGCGGCGGGTACGGAAATAATGGCAGTATCGTTAATTTTATAAGTAGGCGGAGTATAATTTCGGCGGCGGTGAAAAGAAATTTGCACGGTCTTTGTAGTATTTAGGGACATTAGCCACGTAGTGCACCACTGCTGTATGTTATCCAGGTCGTTTTGGAGGATGTAAGCATCCTCGGCGTTAGTTATGGGGCGGTAGATTACGCAGTCATCCGCGAAAAGGCGGATGCTAGATGTTACTGTGGAAGGCAAATCGTTAATGTATATTAGAAAGAGCAAGGTGCCAAGAACTGTGCCTTGGGGTACTCCTGAAAGAACGTGTGAGTAAGATGATGAGAAGCCATTAGCGGAAACAAATTGCATGCGGTCAGTTAAAAAGCTTCGAATCCAGTTCAAGACACTAGGATGAATGTTTAACAGGGACACTTTAAGTAGAAGGCGGGAATGAGGCCCTTTCTCGAAATCTAAAAATAGCGCATCAGTTGGGATGTTGCGGTCAAGATAGGAATGAATGTCATGCAGGAACAAAGCTTGTTGGGTTTCACATGAGTGGTCTTTCTGGAATCCGTGTTGGTTTGGATGAAAAAAGTTGACCGATGTTAGAAATGTGGCAACGTTAGAGTAAATGACGTATTCCATGATCTTTGAGCATACACTGGTAACCGAAATATGCCGGTAATTACCTGGGGATGATCTGTCACCTTTCTTAAAAACTGGAATCACCTTCCCAATTCGCCAGTCATGTGGAACGGAGCCTGTATCAAGCGACTGTTGAAAAATGAGGGAAAGAATAAGACTGCAAACATGTTTAGTATTCTTTAAGACTTGTTGGGCTAGTTTGTAACTGCTGCAGAATGACTTGTGTCTGAGCTGGTTGGTGTGGCATACTGGACACCGACAGACAACAGTCAGCCTCGTGCGTGCGTGTTTCTTCCTGAGTGCGTCCGTTTATTGGCTGTCGGTCTCCAATAGTTGGTAATTGATTATTGTAGTTTAAAGGCGCCAAAAACCGCACACCGTTCTCTTCTCTCGTGTGTGTGTGGTTTTTGGCGCGTTTAAACTACAATGAGCTATATATCCTACTGCGGAACTTGTGAGTGCTGTGCAGGAACAGTATACTTTCATGAACTAAACTGCCGCTGCCGACTTGAAGGCGAATTCTCAGCCTGTCGGATTTTGGCGTGGCCCCGAAATGCGTCAATGTCAAGAGTGGATTTTCTCATTTTTTTGTCCTTCCTCTTCGCGATTCTGCACTGGTCGTGATTGGAATCACGTTTGCCTTTTATTTTTCCCCCGCTTTCTCTCTTCTATACGTTCGCCTTTCCGCCGACATCATTCGGTGAGGAAGCTTCGGAATTATCGCTCCCCTTTTAACACCGGCGTCGAATCGCGCAATGTATTTCCGCGCGTTGCCTGGAAGTAGCACTTTACAAAAGACTGCGACAGAGCGCGATGTATCGTCCAGACGCCGTTGAGCCCCCTCCCTCCCCCTTCTCCTCCGTTTCGCTGTTCGCACCCCGAAGAGGGCTTAGCGGATAACGGTCTGCGCGCTTGGCAGCAGATGGGCCTCTTTTGTGTCCGCCGAACGCTCGGCCCGTGCTGTTGCCGCGAGTTCTGAAGACGGATCGCTGCGAAGCAGAAACCAGCGGAAAAGGTCGCCACTCGAAACGTCTGGCAACAACAAATCGTAGAGAACAGAAGCTGTGTGCGTTTTTTTTTTTACTTACGTGAGATATGAGGTGCTGGCATCCTTTGCCGGAGCAGGCTGCTTCTCTCGATATATGATGAATGCGTTGTCAGAAGATATGTACAGAATGGAACGTTACCGCAGCTCTCAGAGGTATAAAACGGGCCCCCTACTGCTTCATCCGCACAAGCTAGGTCTCTACGCACAATGTACAGTCTCTGTCTAAAGTACACAACCCAAGGGATCTGCTTCTGAGCCCTGCAGCGCAGCTCCTCTTGCATACTCAGGGACCGTAACCCCACGAAGGCGGGAGGAACTTATGTCCTCAACCCTCCGAAGCTGTCAAATGTGCTAAGAGCCCCGCGACATGACTTGGAACCAAACTTCTTGGGCTGTGTATTTTTGACAAAGACTGTACATATACATGCCACATCCGTCACACATGAGGCGCATACACAACCATTACGCTGAGTCTCCTCTAAGTATGGAGAACTACTCGGACTATCTCTGGCATAGACCCTGATTATAAGTAAATGCTGCCCCGGAGAAAAAAAAATCGACATGCAGTCATGCCATCTGCATGCACACGTGCACACATGCTGTAATGGGGTGCACTCTTCGGCGCGCTTGCATCGTTGTATTTATTATGAGGACTGTTCCCTTTGGCAGAAACTGTCTGCGGGGTTCGTTGCGCATGTACTTTGTGCACATATTGTTATTCATGCGTGGCGTGCTGTCCAACTGCTGTGCTATGAACCATGGCAGCTTCGAAGAGTGTGCCATGGCGAAATGGTAATGACGCTCCACGTGCACGTGCGGCGTTTGCAAACACCTTCGGAAGTTGCGAAACGAGCGCGCAGCGCTGTCTCGGCTTGCTATACGAAGGTCGGCTGCTATGGTGCATGGGTAGTTCTTATAGCCATCGTAGATTGCATGCTACGCTACTGAAGGAACTCGTGGTCCAAAGAATTACTGGATTAATATTTTGCTCACTCTGTTCGTCGCCTTTTCGTGAAGACATTCACCTGTTCCTGGGGGCGTGCAGCCCTGAAATGTTTGCTTTCGGAAATAGAGCTGCGTGACGAAAAGTGAAAAAAAAAAAATGGAGGGAACGCTTAAGCTGCGCCCTAAGGGTATGACGCGATAGCGTCAATGGGTGGACTGCCCAAATGTGTGGAAGTGGTCATTCTCTACTTTACATTCACATATCTCTGGGAGTCCTCGTACACCACTCTTGATGCAGCGGTTAAGCGATGCGCCACTGCCCTGCGATGGCAGGTACTGCCACCGGTGGGGCTTGTGAGACCCAGGTTGCTGTCTCTGAGCAACCTCTCGCGACCAATGGTCAATTGAACTGCCTCCTGCCACGGAGGTCAGTTTTCTCACCAGCCCGTGGGCAGGATGTGAAGGCGCCACAAGATCACGTGACCTAGGTAGCCCGCCAGGCTGCTTCTCGGGGAATTTTTCGCTCACAACGCCTACGAACAGATCAGAATTTCTCCGCAATGGGAGCCTGAACGCTTTCGCGTTAAAAAACACTCGGCTTTAACGCAACCATGCAAGGGCAGGGGAATGCAATGCGCGTACTCTAGCATTTGAACGAGCTACTCACAGCCAGCTGAAGATGGTGGGTTAAACAAAAAAAAAACAACTCGGCGAATGCGGCATCGAAGTGCTGAGGAACGAGTTGTAGCACTGAGAACACTATCGCGTAGAAGCCGAGCTCGACAGATGTCAATGCGTGGAGATTAGGTAAATAACTTTTGTTTGTTTCCTTGTTTAATGTGGTCCAGATCATTCGTTAGTAAGGCCCCAAAACACAGTGGACGGTCACTCTGGTTTGTTTCCTCGGTGCCTGTCAACATGAGTGGCCACGAGTTGAATAGCCGCGACACCGTTGTGGGCTGAAGGACGCCGCGCCCTGGTTTACCTTCCCTGGCGAAATTGTGCGTGTATCTGCGTAAGCGTGCAGGCGTGAAAAAGATTGAGTGAGGAGATGAAAACGTTAATAATAGATTTGCAAAAGTTTTTTTCCCGCATAGAGAAGTTCAAAAATTTTCAAAAATTTCAGTTCCAAAAATTTTTACTGGTACGATGATGATGATAAATTGTAACAGCGCAAAGACAGCCTTGGCTAAAGAGCGCCGTGGCACCAGTTTTTTTTTTTATTTACGCAAGGTAGAGCAAAGACCCATTTTTCCAAGCATATTCCACCCCTGAGAAGCCGGGCGTGAGGCTATAGGGTAAAGCTTGTACCCGTTGTCTTACCGGTGGGCACGCAGTGGCACTGGGGATCGCACCTCCCGCATGCGAGGTGGATGCTCAAGCCACTAAGCCGCCGCTGTGGTTTTACTTGTACGAAACGTTGTTATCCTGAGCCGTTCACGATGGCCAGCGAGGCCGCAGCGCAGTCGACAGACAGCATCGGACAGCAGATGCCGTAGAGGAGCTTTGCGAATGGATGCCGGGAGCGTCCGGTCTCAACTCCTTTATTCCTCAATAATGAGGGCACCTTGCACCGGATTTCGCCGTCAACATCATGTGAAGCAGGCGATAAAAACCTTAACAGTCCTCTCTATCGCAGAGTAGAAGCGCCCTCTCCCAGGGATTACGTCGTTGTCTTAGGCATAGACATGCCCAGAGGGGGATAAAGGGAGGCTGTGGTTTCCCCCAATCGGCATCAGGAAGTGGGGCGCGGATTTTGTCCCCTATTGCTCACTGCTACCCAGAAGACTTGAAGAGGCTCTACCATGAATGTCGCCCTCCTCCCCCACCCTTATGGAGAGGCGTGTGTACGCCTGTGGTCTTTTGTGACCAATCAGACGGAGTGATATTCCTACCACGCACAGGTGAGGTGCTGTCCCTTGGCAATCCTGCAAGTCAGAGCAATGTGTGCTGCTCTGCTCGTTAGGAGAGTAGAGTGTTCTTACACTGACGCTGCATTGGTTAGCCATTGGGAGAAGGGGGAATGCGAACAGTGATGCAGCAAATGTTAGCCTCAGTATAGTACACCGCAGAACATGGGGCCATGTGCCAGTGACCTCTGTTGGTCCCTGTCCTGACCCCAGATGCAGCCGCCCTCTCTCAGCGGGCTTCCTATGCCGCCCTCTATATAACCTGCTGCGCTTGCCGGTCTCTTGGACCCAGCTCGCTTCCCGTGGCAGCGTGCCCGCTGCGTGCTCATTTCGCTTTCCTGGCATGCGCGCGGGTTCATTGGGAGGACGGACGTACAAATTGCCCCCCCGAGTGAAACGGACTTTATTGCATTTCGTGCTCCGCTTGTCGTCGAAAGGGCCACTCGGGGAACTGCCTTCTAAGAAGAAAGTTCATGCCGGCACAGCTGTTACTGCCGCACCGAGTTCCGGGGTGAATGATGAAACCTTTCGCGGAAATTGTCCCTCATCCGTCAAGCCGCTCGAGCGATCGATACCGTTCGTCGTTCGTTTTAGTTGTGCCTATTCCCTCTTCGGAAAAATTCATTTTAAATCGTTGTCCGTGGGAACTGTGCGCCTTTCACCACGTCGACGCCGGAGTGGATGGATGGATGGAAGATAGGAGCGTCCCCTTTGAAAGGGGTGGCGGCAGTTGCCATCATGCTCGGCTTTTTTTTATTTAGCTGTGTTGTAAATTCGTCTTAAAATTCACCATTTTCTTTAAATACGTTTTCAGTCCTACACTTTTAACCTTATGTCACCTCTCTCCTTTCGAGCCACCAATCTTTCACTCGCGTTTTGCTAACTTCCACCGCAGATTTATTTACATGACTATTGTTGTCTCTAAACCCTAGGACCTCAGGCAGAGTGACCCTGCCGGCATCGATATCCGGATGGATACCATCACATTTCAGTATGAGGTGATTAATCGTTCCTATATAGATTGGCCACACACAGACACGTGTCATCTTCGTTAAATTTCTTGCAGCTGAGCGTTCTAGTACACCCTGAACTAGCTTCAAAGAGTAAGGCACTGCCTCTTGAGTTATCATAGAACTATTCCTTCCTGATCTGCCTTTTCCAGCATCGAGTGATTTGAGGCGCTCGCGCCCCCTACCGCCCACTTCTTTTTCACTCTAAACAGCAATACGCCTGTACGGGAGTAGCAAGGGAGTAAGCTGTTCTCTAGGGCACTCCCTCTTGTGAAGTGGAGTGGGCTAGAGGACGGCTTACTCCGTTGTTACTCCTTTCTGTGTAGTGTTCTTCAGACGGTTTTCACCTTAGGAGGGCGGTAGATTTGGGCGAAGGGGAACGGTGCCCACAGTGCGAAGCAAATGCCATCAGAAAATACGTGCAATGTTCGAAACATTGCGAGGGGAAAGGTTTGATTTCAAACGAAGCCGGTTTCTCCATATAGCCGAGCACGCATTTCCCCGCTGATATCTCGAGTAAAGTGGCTGTGAAACCGTCGGTTGCAACGTCACGGGACGGGCCCCTTACTCCGTGCGTCGTAATGGACGTGCGACACGTGCACGGTCAGTCTGGCTAAGGTCTCCTTGCCAATATTAACAAACACCTATACGATTATTTCTCCTCAGTATTGCGTTCGACGAGCGCAGCTGTTTCTGCCTTTTGCGATTAAGTGAAGAAACTGCACTAGCATCACTGCGGAGAGCGCTCGGGCGGCTCTTCGCTGCCGGTGACGTCATGTGACCTCACCGGTCTCGTTAGGTCACGTGAGCCGCGCGATGTGTTACGCGAGCACTGGTCGCCGACGCTCACGCCACAGGTGGGCCATAACAGCTTCGCTGTAAAGAGGTATGAAGTGAGACCGTTGAACCGCCAATTTCTTAAACTTCATTATTAGACCTCATTAGCGGCACGTCGTGTAAATGTTCAGTGGTACAAGAAGAAAGAACAGCAGTGATGTGCCACCCCAGATGCATCCGCGTGAGGACGCTTGTGAATGGGGTTACATTTGGTGTACACGTCACTGCGAACGAGTTATTTCGCTGCGTTAACAGCGCGAGCTGTCAGCTGACAAGCCTTTGGCAAACCATTGGTCCGTCGGTGCGTGAGAACAGTACGGTTGCCGAAGCCGTAGCCTCCTGCGCGTTGCTTGCACTGCAGTGCTGCAAAAAGGTAGGCGGTTAGAAAAACAAATCCTCGGACGCTCGCTCCTGTGGTAATGCGAATTTCAGCGAAAGCTGAGTATATGGAGTTTAAAGTGCGAAGGTGGTGTGTAGAATAGGCGTGCGTCGCCCTTGCGTGACGCACAGCCGCTCATATCCACCTATAAACCGTACGTATAGGTATAAGGCGGGTGTGAGGAATTCGTCATTAACAGTGTTGGAGTAATCGGGTGCAATAAGCAATCAAGCCACTGAAGCCGGGATTTGATAACGTGAGCTTGGACTCAGAATCTAAATGCCAAAGCCACGTACTGTCAAAGCCAAAGCCACGTTGGGGGTTGGGATTTTTATGGATGGAAAGTGGATTTTGCAACCCAGGCGGACCTTGCCGTCTAGTGCAGCAGTAGTGAAGGCTGTATGACACCGAGGTGTGGAGGTGCGGCCTTTGCGGACGGCGACGACACCCATGCGGCTGCTTCTTTAAGAGAAAAAAATGCAGACAAGAAAACAGGCTGGGAACACGTGGCATGAAGGCATAGAGCGTGTGGCACCAACCAAGCGATGACCAAGCGCATTCTCTCGGAGAACAAATGGCTGCGGCTTTCGCTCCCAGCGAAGCCTGCTCTGAGGGCGCCTCACGCACTCGCTCTGATGTGCGAGTGTCTCGCCCAGGAAATGTGCACACTTCCGGCCAATGCGAGCTTCCGGTATGGCCGAGGCCGGGGAATCGCGCACAGCGTCTCGACTCTAGTGTGCGCGCGTTGCGAAGCACGGCTGCTGTGAGGCAGTCAGGGAGGCTGCAGGGCAGGGTTGCCCTCTGCACCGAAGCGTGCTGTCGTTTACGGTAACGCGAGGCGAGTTTGAAGGGAGTGGTCAGATCTGACAGAACCTCGAAGCCTGTGTTGCGTGTATCTGTGCACCGGTGTACAAGTGAGGTCATAAGCAAACAGCAGGGCACTGATCAAGGTGCACAGTGGAACAGAATGCAAACGTGTCATGAGGAAAGGAAAGTAACTGTCCCACGGACTTCTCGGTGGACACTACAACCGTGAGGTGATGGAGAAGGGATGAAGGCGGGAGTGAAAGAAGGGGGTGAGAGAAAAGGGGGCCTAAGTATAGGGCTTACGATTAGTTTCGACAATTTGGGGCACCTTGCCGCGCGCTTACATCGCACAGCTCAGGGGCGTAGTTGAGTTTTGTCTCCATCGAAACGTGGCCACCGAAGCCGGGACCTGACAACGCGAGCTTGGGAATCTCAATGCCAAAGCCACGTACTGAGCCACAACGGCGAGTCGCATACGGGCAATGTGTTTCAATAGCGAAGGGATGATGCACTGTGGCGCCCTGAACAATGCGGTGCACGCTTGAGTGTTGCAAGCCTCCTTGTGCTCTAGGTAAAGGCGGTAGAAACGGGCCGTTTCTTTGCGCGACCGCACCAGCGGCTCCAGCAAGCATGCGGCCTGAGTTAAGTGTATACATCCAATTCTTGCTATGCACTGCTTGAAAGCAGTTAGATCGCCGAACCGTGCTCCGCATTATTACGATGGCAACCAAGAGCGGTGCCTCTCAGTGCGTCAGAACAACACGCCTTGGAATTGCCAGCCCGAAGGCCGTTGCATAGTTACTTCTAAAAGAAAAAAAAAAACGCTTCTTTTCCTTTCGGCACTGCTCGTGGATACTCACCGCACGCTAGTGTACATTTCATTCTATGCGCACTTTCCGGCGCCTTGCTGTGCACGGAGCTGGTGAGACGAGACGGTGCCGTGGCATGAATGGGCTCAGACGAAGCGCCCATGCACCTCGTCTCGCCCATCCTTCCTTCCTTCGTGGCGTGGCGTCTGTGCAACCCCGTGACGATCGCGTGACGAAGATCGCGTGCGCGGCTGCAAGCCTCATTAGGCACCCTCCTACGCCTTCTCTTCCGCGGCCCGTATGTCTCGAGAGCCCGCACGGTGGTGCGGATGTTTTCGGCTGCCGTGGGTGCCCAAGAATATCTCTCCATTCGGATTCCTCCTCTGTCTGCAGCAATGTCTTCCAGCGATGGTACGTTGACGGTAGGATGCACAACAGAGAGAGAGAAAATGGTAATAAACTTAACTGTATAATGAATGCCGGCTAATGAGCGCCGCGTCTGCCGTGCGAAACAGACCGCGGCCGCGCTTCGAAACACAGCGCCCGCCTTGCGCTGAGTTGAGCACACGGGAGCATAGCGAGCCAGAACCATACCACTTACTAGTACTCGCGTAAGCCGTGTACCGTCAATCGATTGGCGGCAGTCGAGGCTTAAGCAGCGCGTGTCCTGTTTGATAAACAAACCAACAAACAAAAAAGATGTGCTGCATGGCTTCTTGACGTGCCAGCTATATTTAGGGCACAGTTCGAAAGTCTGGCGTCTGCTTTTTGCCAGTAGTAGTGCCGGCGTTCCCTAATCTTCCTGCAGTGAGCCCGAAGCAACTGTGGGCGCCCTCCTCTTTTTCTTCCCCGCCAGTCGTTAGCGTGTATGGAGACACCGTTTCGGAACAGCACTGCATCGTCGTCACCATAAGGAGGGTCCTGCAGTACCTCTGCTCAACCTGTGCCATAACGGTGCCGATAGGGACTCCCCACCACGCCCTTCATCGCTGGCAGGCTGTTCACGCGAGGGGAGAATCGACGCTGCAGCTGCGTGAGGTCGAAGTGTTCCCCACTCTCTCTTTTGCTTACCTTTCTCTTGTTGCCGCCGGCAGAAGCAGCCAGTCAGTCGTGCACGGCTTCCCTTCTCTTTATTCCATGGTAAAAGAATGCAGCGCGAAAAATGCAGCGCGAGAGCTTAGTCGTTTCCGGAAGAGGGCTCATTCGGGCTGGTTGGTACATGTTGATGGAAACGATTGAATAGCGCTGAACAGACGGGACGGGTGTTCTTCTCTTCCTTCTCGTCTGTTAGCTCTGTTCAGTCGTTTCCATCAGCTTAGCGGAGCCGTATTCTTTTCCTAGGAATTTCCCCCCCCCCCCCCCCCCCCCCAGTTTCGTTACTTTAGCTTCTCGAGGGTATTAGCCGGCACCTGTATATCGGACAAACCGGGCGCTGTATCGTGAGATGTATCTAAACATTGCGCTCAGTGCGAAGATAAAAAGAACTGTAAGGCGATATTTGAAAAAAAAAAAACCGAGGTACTGTATCGGCACCAGGACCAGCGTACCAGAGAGATTATGGAAGCGTTTTTTATAAAGAAGAAAATTATCGTGGGCATCAGCCAACCTTCTATCACATGCATTATTTGATGCGGAGAGACGGTTCTGGGACAATACCTGATTTGCCATGGGTCATAGAAAAGGGCGCCCCGCGCTATCTTTTCAGCTTTTGAGTTGGTTCCTTGCGTTGACTGCCTTATGTGATTGCTGACTTCGCCGTTTTTTCGGTCGCTTTTATATGTGCTTTCCTCCTGAATAAAATTTTAGTTGCGAGACAGCGCTTGTGTTGTATACCTCTTCTTCGTCCGTCGTCTCTGCTCGCGCTGTATTTTTCCTTTAAAATGAACGTAACCCAACTAGCCCAACTTTCCATCCTACCTCTCGTGACGTCAGCGCTAATAACTGTAGCAAACAATATGCGTACACGGCTTTGGTGTTGGAGGCGGTGGCGGCCAGTGACGAAAATGTCAAATAAAAAGGATTTGTGCGCAAGGAATCGGCACAAAATGTTCACTCTGTCGCGCCTGCCACAAGCCCCAGCGGCTGCGATCTCGCGCTTTTTTTTTTTTTTTTCACTTTGTTTCGGAGTAAGCCTCGCGTGACTGCAGGCATCCGACCCGGCCAGTGGCGGACTCGGGCATCGCGGTCTGGTTCTGGCCGTGCTTTGTGCCTGGCGTGGCCTTTTGTTCGACGCTGGGCGCCCACGGCAGCCGAACTGCGCGGGAGAGGAGATTGTGACGAAAGGAATGGGCATTGTGGCGTGCTCTCTGAGGGCGGCGGAGAGTGGACTTCGGCCGCGACTACCGAAGGGCCCTGTTTGCCCACTGGTCTGGTTCGCACATCGTGCCGGCCTTCGGACTTGGGCGCCGACTGGCTGTTGTGCGCAGGAAATTTTGGCAATCGCCGACGGTGGACCTTCGACGGTACGCAGTCAATAGGGTTGGCAGGCGCCACATTTGTGGCGCATTTTTGGAAAAAGAAAAAAAAGGGGGGGATGGATTCTATTGTAGAGCGGCTCAGACGCAGGCGCGCAGAAACAGGAGGAGAAAAAAACAAATAGAAACAAATAATACGAACACGCTCTTTATGTTCTCGCATCCTTTCCATATCGGTTCAATCGTGTCCGAAAGAAAAAGGAGACAAAGTGTTTCGTTATGGTTTCCTTGGATTGCGGCCAACTATAGCACCGCAACAAGACTGGTTGGGAGAACCCCGCCCGCAGCCGCGATGAAAGTGAGAAAGAGCAGGGACACGGCCAGGAGGGTGACTCCTTGCTCCAATGCTTGTTCCTCGTGAAATGTGGACGGGCGACGAAGCTTACCTGTCGCCACGTTGAGGGCATGTTGTTTCGCTCGATTCTTGGGCGAGGAGCAGGCTGAAAAAAAAAAAAAAACATTGCGCCAGCCATTGGCAGAAGGTAGTAGCGCATTCGGCGGAAGAAATTCGCCGAATGCGCTACTACCGGGGAAAGAAAGAAAAAAAATAAAAATAAAGGCGCGAATGGCGCTTGTTCGCTCTTCCGCACTGAAACGTTTCGCCATTTTTCAGGCGCTGTGGCCTGAGTGTGCGTGACGTTCATTTTAAAACTGCGAAGAATTTATAAAGACGCGCGCCTTCATAAATGGGTATTTAGGGAAATTTCTTCTGAGCGTAGACCATTTGTTTGAGACAAGCAAACAAAAAAAAAGTCAGACTTTTCGCCGTCGCCTCGCGACGAATTAGTGACAGCGATCGGCTATGCCACTCCGCTTTCTAATAGAGCTGCCATTCACCGGCCCAGGTTGAACTTGTGCGCTGTGCCCGTCTGGAAAGTGGGCCATCCGCTGCTGTCGCTGGGCAAATGCACACTGAGAAATCTTAAATGAAACGCTGCCTTCCCACTCGAGAACCAAATTCATTGAGAGGTGAACTGCACAGAATAAAAAAAAAGAATTCCCTTAAAATGGAGTGATTGCCAATTTCGTGCCTGTAAACTGTTCCAGTCGGCACCTGTACTATAGTAGAAAGTGCAGAACATGCCTCTATAAGCACAAGGAATGGATGCAGGATGTTCCGACGGGACTTCCGATGGGAGTTGCACGCTGTCGTGCGGGGCCCAAGTCGCCCCGTAAAGACATTCACTGCACTCATCGTTAGTTTTTCCATCAGTTATCCATGACCGACCCTTCTGGGTAACGGACCCACTCGTTCCAATGTTGTTGTGTTTCTTGTTTACATACATATACGGTTGAGACCGGCTTACTGTACAAGTCTGGTGGCGGGTTGCACGGACGCGTGTTAGCGTGCATCGCTGCGCCTTGGCTCGCACTCGGAGGAAGTAGGACGTTGGCCTCTAAATATATGCTTCGCCATTCTCATTAATCTCCTTCATTCTGCTGTTTCCTCAGACGGAGTCGACGCCGTTCGCAGAAGCACTGAGGATACCCCAACGGCCGTCGTGGCAGCAGCAGCTGTCGAGAAATTTTCTTACTGTTAGTACCCAGCGTGTATCTGTTGAGGAATACTGCAGCATCCCCCTGATTTGAGTTAAAAATGCACCCAACGTGAATTGCTCGTTCGTGTCGAGATTGTTGCGATCTGCGAGGGTTTTGAGTGCGCCATTTGCGCATGCCCTGCAGCGCTATACACAAGCCTCACCATCGTCCCTAACGTGGCTGGAATGCATCCCCGCGTCGTAAGCGTCGCATAACGGAGCTCAGAGCCATACATGCATGCTCTGACGGAGCTAAGGTGTCTGGCGGGCCCGTCGCTGCATGCACGGTGACTGAACGTGGCTTCACCGCTTCCCTTGATCTCTTTATCAGTGTCAGCATGCCATTCCTAATATTGGAGATGAGTTTTTCGGCTCATTTAGTTGCAAGCAGCAGTCTCTGCGTGGCATCTTTGTGGACGCGGCTCTGAAGCCTTCGGTCAATACCACCATACCGCGAGCGCTGTAATGGGTCATTTTTTGTTGCCGAGTTTATTGCCTGTGTAGGGTACACACGCCGCCAAGCAAACGCCGGTGGCCGCGGTGAGCCTTCCTGGTGATAATGTTCGCGCATCTTTCTTTTCTTTTGTTGGCACCCTTACTCGTTTTGTTACGCTTCCCTTACCAATGTGCACATCCTCTCATAATGTCATTTGATATTTCTCTCACCGTTCGTTCCCTCTTTCCTTTCTGTATCCGGTGATGTAGAGGTGTAGCGAACAATTTTACGCAGAGTTGAAGAGGAACGGTGCACAGGATTTTGTGCAGTCATGGCGGGGAGGGGGGGGGGGATACTTTTCTTGTATCATCATCATGAGCAACTCGATTATGGCCAAAGTGGGGCAAAAACATTTTGCAGTGATCCCTGATTAGCCTTGTACTGAACTTGCGGCGGACAGCATATCCTCGCACAGTTCCAGATATCACCCTCCCCACCCCCAGCTCTCTTTCGGGTGACAGAGGCCTTGAAGGCAACGGAATGGGCTCCAGGAGAAGGCAAGCTCAGCAGGGGTGGCAGCAGAAAATTAGGTGGGCGGACGAAATTAGGAAGTTTGCAGGGACGAGGTGGCCGAAGCTGGCAAAGGCAGGCTTAATTGGAGGGATATTGGAGAAGCCTTTGTCCTGCCGTGGACGTAGGTCGATGATGATGATGGCGTCAGTCTTTGCTGACCCCCTGCGACATTTGCCCCCCCCCCCCCCCTTTTTAGAAACCACTGCATTCGGTTACCTTGCCTTCGCACTACATAACACGGCCGAGCCCATTTCTTCTTGGTTTCGCCCTTTAACCCGCGTTGGATCCCTGACCCACTCCGCTCTCTTTCTGTCTCTTAAAGCTAACCACATTGTTTTCATTTCCGTTTGGCTTGCACCAATGTTCGTTCGTTTGCGTGCGGTGTACTTCGTTTTAAAGGGGCTTGCCTATAAGAGATGTGGCGTTTGAAGCCGAATAACGTGGCTAAAAAAAAAATCGAATCTATGTCAGAAATCGGCAAACTGTGGTTGCATTGGAAGTTATTTCCTCAACTTTCCCTTCGTTATACCCATTCTGAATGACATACGACATTGCACTGCCTTGACCAGTCTGCTCAATTGGCTGCCCGCGCCTGATCCGCTTATGGCTGCACCAAGATCATTCCGGTCGTTTCATCGGGGATTGTCCTCCGCAGTCCTTTGCCGGCGTGCTCCGGTCCTTTTGATTAGACTGCATGAGGAAGAGCTTTGTTCACTTCTCTTTCAGAAGGGCTCGAGTGACCAGCGCCTTTCGCTTCCTAGATTCTTGCGCGTGCCTCTTCCTCCTTTTTGTGTCTACTGGGCTCTGGCTTCTGCTGGCGGCTTTAATTTGATGTCCTTACCACTTTCTTCCATTGGCTGTTCTGGACCTCTCTGTTTTGTAGCTGGAGCTGGCTCCGTGCGGAACTTTTGTCTATTCGGTTGACGGCTTCGTCGGCGTCTCGCTCGATCTAGCTAGGGCTGTGTTCACGGTAAAGCGGAAGCCGTGAAGGGTACAGCACATAATGGCAGTCTTCAGCGAGGTTTTGAGTGTCTCCAATCGCCGGTGCAATCTATTTTTCTTGCTATTTGCCTCCTTTGAGGTCTGTTTGTTTGCACAGACCTACAGTTCACAGCGGCCTGCGAATACTCTTCGCGTTCATGGTATGGAGGGAGCCTGAGCGTAGGAAATATCCATATCCACACCTCCGGTTGCGTTGCCGTTTGCTGGGCGATCGATCATTGCACGCCACCAGCGCATAAGGACCGTGGGATATCGGCGGCTGCATATGAAAGACGAGCCGCGTGGCGCTGCTAAGGCGCACACTCCGCCTGCCCGGAGTGCGTCGCCGGGGCTTGACGGCAGCTGCGCTACATCCTAGGCTCAAATTCTCCAAGTGTCACGTTCAGTCGCTGTTGCTTGCAGTGGCAAGAGTGAAGAGTTTGGATCACCCGTACGTATAGGGCGGTCTCCGGGTCGTCCCAAGTTTGCGCCAAAAGGATTTGTAGCCCTGGCTTAGCTATGTAGGGACCCGCATTTGTCCTGACTTGAGTTTTTGCGGTCTGGCGAGTTTCACCAGCAACCAGAGCGTACCAGTTGCTCGTGCGCAACCAACATATACCATTGGAACTGCACACATTTCGTCAAGCTTTGTCGTTTCTGTACCACTCGGCAATGCCTTCATGAGAGCAGCGTTTTCTGTTCTGAAAAGCTTAAGGCCAGATAAGAGAAGTCGGAGGTGCTTCCGGCTTGCGGTTTGCGCCTAAAATGCGGGGATTTCTGCGAGTGAATATTCATGTAGGACAATGTTTTGCAAGAGGCAGTAAGTGTCAGATGGGTAGTTTGCTCAAATAAGACAGTATCACAAATAATCGCTATGAAAGTGGTAAGAGGGAGATGTTACTTCAAATCGTGGTACTCTTAGTAGGTTCCATTAGTTAGGCGTAATTATTGCTTTCTTTTATATTGTAAACTACCCATCACGTATATACCCAGTCCGGACTTTCATCGTTGGAGTGTTGGTAACCCCTATATAGCTCCGCGGTCCCTTTCAGAGCAGTCCACGCTTCAGCGTTGTCCGTGTTCGACTCAGTGTCAGTGCTGAAGTTCGACTCCTGTTCCGAAGGCTGGCCCACACGGTGGAAACCGGCCTCGCGCATTCTGCTCGCCTATCGCTGTCCTCGCCACCCACTCCGCCCGCCAGGCAACTTCCTCATTTACAGGCAGTTACGGTGCGGACAGTGATTATTCCGACCCCTGTATGCCCCGTCACTTTCCTCTGCTATTCCATCGCGACGCTGTGAAGTTCTTTAGTGGATGTTCTTTTACAGCGTTAGCTGTTCTCAGCTGGTGCTTTAAAAGCGTGGCGTCGGCGGCGCCGTCCGCATATATCCATCCGAATCCGTAGTGAGCGCCCTCTGGTGAATGCACCTCCAATCACCGATCTACCGGTAAAAATGCTTTTCCTACCTACTAGCTCAGCATATATCACTCTAGCACCTCCTGCACTTCCCAGCACCTGCCGAATACGATGCCGACGCCCTAACCCCTAGGCCCCCTCTGCGGTGGCCAGTGGTTGCAGCGTTAGCTGTTCTTAGCTCTTTCCTCAGTTCATGAGCCGTTGGCGTCGCCGTCCGCAAGCCCACAACCGGGCACACTTGAGTGAAGCTGCTACTTCGAGCAACCAGCGGTAAAAATACAACCTCCGACGTATGAGCTCAGTACCTACCGCACGTCCCGAATGCGAGGTGGGTGCTGTAACCACTAGGTGACGGTGACCAGTGGTTAGACAGTGATTTTGATAGCGAATAAAAAATGTTTCTTTTTTTACATTTTTGATATTCAGCCAGATATTCCTTGTCAAAAAGCACATTTTCTGTAATATTTTGGGACCTTACATGAATTCTTGTCATGACAAGATTTTCAGTAGTATCGCGCAGTGCCCTGTCGTAACGACAGAGCGATTTCTGTCGCGGCAACAGACAACTTAATTGCCAACACTGTAGAAAAAGCGGTCGTAACGACAGGACGGCAAAAAAATTTGTTGCATTTTAGAACCGGCTCTTTTGTATGTCTTGACTGGGTCGACTATACACTATGTGTATATTCATAATCATTAAGCACATGTTGCGTAATATTACTGGTGTAGTAGATGCGTCACGTGTTGTAATGAGACTTTTTACATGCATTGCAGTTTCGCTAACTTTAGTTACGAAAAACTTGAAAGAGCGTGTAAGGAAATGCCGCAAAATTTTAATGTGTCATTTCTATTTACTGTGAATGCATCCAATTAGTTATTTCTGTCATTTTCTAAATTTTACTTTTTCATGAAATTTGGCAAGTTTGGCACACACGAAGTTTTCTTTTCATAACTTTGAAGGCCTTTATATAAGAAAAGAGATAAAGCTATGGCAATTTTACACGGGCTGCAGTTTATGCACAGTTATTTACTAAACTATGGCAAATTTGCTGATATATTCTTTACGGATAAGGAAATACTTCAAGAAACCACAGAACAAAGATTTAGGGTGAGGAATAAGTGAAAAATATTCTTAATAAAATTTCCTATTCTGTGCAGGTATTCCGCGCTATATAATTATTGATAAGAGTTGTATGCACGTTGCGTAATAGTGCCGGCAGATGAAGCACGTCTAATGTGGACCTTCTGTACTGCTCGACACACCTTGCGGTTGCGAAGGAACCCATCTTTTGCAACATGTATAAAACACCGGCAGCTTCTTTTTGAACACAGACAGTTAAGAGTTAAACAAATTGGCAACATAATGTGCGAAATCTCCATAATTGGCGCGTTAACTTTAAGCACTAGGTGACAGGTCGCCAATTCTCCGACTGGCGTAGCACATACATCCGGAGATTTACATTTCTGTCGCTCAGAATGCAGGACAACAAAGACTCGAAGACAAGCGTGACTCTTTTAACGCCTTGTAGTAGTGTGCCCAGATCTCGCCAAATTCCTGGCTTCTCCTTGCAGTAGCAACGGACGCACCGTACTGCGGCTAATTAAGCAACAAAACTGCGACAATCAGCGCGCTTTAATGCCTATGAATAGTCCTATAATTCCGACCAACTGCATTTATGACATAAAAATGACGTAACCCCCCTCCCCATTTCTTAAATCGTAATCCAAAATCTTCGCAGTTCTGTTGTTTCTTGAAGTTTGCCTAGTAATCATTTCTTATCGGCAACAGGCATATCAGTGAATTTGATTTCGTTTAGTAGATAGGTCTGCATAAAGCGCTTCGTAAACTAGGTAGTGATTGTAGTTTATTTTTTTTACACGATAAAAATATCCGAACACAGCAAAAGCTGTTTCCGTGATTCAAGTTCTCGGAATTAAAAAAAAAAACATTGAGGAAACGTCAAGAACAACTGGATGCAGTGTACGCAAATATAAATGCACTGTACAAAAGTTGACATTTTTTTTGGTTGCAAAGATATTTCAAGTTATTCGTAACTAAAGTTGGCAAAAACCGCAGTGTGTGAAAAATAGGGCCGCATTAGCTGTACCTGCTACACCAGCAGTATTATGCAGCACGCATTTAATGCTTATGAATACGCATATAGTGCGAAGTATCTGCTCTGAATATGAAAAATATCAAAGATGTCTTTCTCACCACCATTCTAAGTTCTTGTGACTCCGGGATAAATTTGTTGAAGTTTTGCGAATAATTATTTCGCCATCTGCTAAGGTATCTGAAATAATTTTATATTATTTAATGAGTAAATTCGTGCAAAAAGCAGCGTTAAATTTTCGTGGTGACAGCTTATATTTCTTTGGGATAAAGCGATCCACATTTAGCAAAAAAAAACAAACAGTCCGTTCGTCATTTTTAGAAGTTTTTTGGAAAAAGAAGAAACGTAAAAAAGCGGCCAGAATAACTGGGCGTGCACTGCAGCAGTGACAGATAACCTGTTTAAATTTTCGGGCATCTCCTCGTAATAATAGATTTCCAGTTGCCGAAAGGTTGGCGAAAACAACATGACCAATAATTTTTTCAGCTTGAAGATAATTTTTTTTTCCTACACTAAAATATGCAGATCCTTTCTTTTCAGACATCCATCGATTTATATATATATATATATATATATATATATATATATATATATATATATATATATATATATATATATATATATATATATCAAGTAAAGACATTGACCAGTCACCCTTTGCATGATCTTATCTCAAATCGCCCTCCATCGAAATGCGTTCATGAAAGTAGAGGTCATGAGGGCTGCAACGCAGGGCGTGTCCGTGGACCAATGGCAGCTGCCGAACAGTGATTATTCGCTGAACCCTCAAACACGTACCTTGATGTCTTCCGTCCGCGCGCGTACAAACGCGGTGTGGAATGAGGCCGTGTCTGCATGGGTGCGGAATAATATAGGGGGAATATAGTATAGTGCCACTTGCGGCGCAAAAGCAGGGCAGTGGCCCGTTTATAGAGTGCGTGTCACCGTCGATATTAGGTGTGCGAGCCTTTCTCGCCCTCACCAATTCCTGCTTTCGCCATGAGCACTGGCGTTCTCTCGTTATGCAGGTATTTTTTTTTTTCGGATCATTTGATCGCGAAGTCGCAGCAGAAGGACTGCTTTTGATCAGTCGGCGGTAGTTCGCAGAAAGGCAGGTTGTGTCTCTGTGTGCAAAGTGAAGTGGAGCAAGACTTTTCGATGTGCGGAGCACGCCTGGCCGCTAGGAAGAATCGCTCTCGTAAGTGCTTACGTATGCTGGCGACGCGTGTGTTTTCTTCGCGCCCGCTCCCCAAGACCGGAAACATCGGTTCTTCTTCATCGGCGCATCGGATCAGACGAGGCGTGCAGCCCCGGCATTTGCCCGCTGTCTGAGCAGTGCCGACTTCTGCTCGGAGTGTGGTCGGCGCGCGTTCCGATGCGCGCCCAGCCATGAATGTTGCAAGTCACACCTGCTGGAATGCCAGGGGGTGTTGAAAGTGCCGGTGCCTTTGTTTTTTTTTTTATTTGCCGCTTGCTGCCAATATAAATACGCCGCGCGTTTTTCCCTCACGCAACCTTCTTTGCAGACGTCTGTAGCAGCGCGGCGGACGATTACTCTCTCTGTTTATTCCTTATTCGATCTGCTTGCGCCGTAGCTACCTTTAAAGAGCAACAGTTTTCGCGTGTTTCCTGTTTGCTTCGCAATGCGTTCTCGCGGCGGCGTCAGCGAAAGCAGGCGCATGATGAAATTACGCGAACGCTGTTATTCACTTTGTGGGTGCAGTTTCGATGGTGCCCGGCTGGTGGAATGCGTGCTTGTGAATTTCAAATCATTTTGCACTGGCACTATGAGCACAACACAATCGTAGGACAAAAATGTTGAATGGGGCGGAATTTCGAATAATTTCTCAGCGAGAATTGCTGGCTTCTAAGAAATGCTTTTTCTAATTGGCGCCTAAGCACTCTTCCGATGGGTAAACCCCCGGGCAACACCCTGCGATGTTTGTCAGTTTGTGCCAAGTATCTTACGATGTTTGTTGGTTTCTGCCAAGTGAAATAAATAGAAAACGCAACAAATGTTGGTACGACTCGGATTCGAACCCGTGGCGGCGCGAACAGACCAGCGTCGCTGGCCAGTGCTTGGTGAACACTATATGCTCTCAGCGTAGTTTTTTTTTCTTTATTGCGTGTAAATCAATCCCGCTGAGCTACCAAATGCTTTACGTGCGTGCATACAATTCCGCAATGCGGACACACATTCCTAGCTGAGCACGCCTCGTGTTGTTGTTGTTGTTGCCTGTGAAGCGATGGCACACAACTGGAACACACTCTCGGGCTGTGCATTGCACATCGTCGCCTTCATCAACTTCCACCTGCGGCGCGAAGACAGATAATTTTGTGTCTTCATTATCGTCGTTATCGTTCATGCAATGGTGCTTTCGCACGTCAATATATTTTAGGCAAAAATTGTGTCATTTTTTAGTTATCTTAATATAATGATTATTATTTTCACGTAGTGGTGACGGCAATCCAGAGAGCAGAAAGACAGCGAAAAATGGCGTCTAAACGAAGCGCTTTATTTCGTCTGATTTGCGCCCACAATTGACTGAATCACTCGGCGGCGGCGGCATAGCATCAGGCGTGCTTCGATGGTAGTCGTGCAGAATGTCCACCGCTGTCGGCCGTGCTCAATTTAAAGCTGATAGCGAACATTCGAGATAAAGCTGCAAAGTTACTAGAACGTTCTGGAATAATGTAGAGTGAGCTCTGCCTGGATGCAATCAATCGAGATAAATCTAGTCGCGTCTTGCATCGCAAACAAAGCGATAAAGGCGCGGCGCGGTAGATTTGAAGAATGAACAAGGAAACAGTACAGTGATTCGCGGCATTATTATTACATTATGATTAAAGGATGAGGAATGAGTTGGGGCAGCTCGACGAGCGCTTAATTATATGCACCTCAGATGAATATTTATGTGGCCGCTCCATTCTACTTTGCAAGACGACAAACTAAATATGATTCGATTCAAAGAGAAGGCTCCACTGCTGTTAACTTCATTCCGGATTGTTGCGAAACACCGCTCAAAACTACTGCATCCTCCGCTTCTTGCGTTAATCTGTTTGTTTAGTATAGTCGCGACGCCTTTGTTCCCCTGCAGTGAATGGATCCGAAAAACGTGGGAAAAGCGTTAGAGAGCCGGTTATGTTCCCCGTACCAGAGCGCAAAGGCAGATACGGCGGTCGTGTCGCCCGCGACACACTCGTGTCATTGAAACGAGGCACCCGCTGTGTGCAATAACAGAATGACAGTATCGTATTTTACGTTTGCGGACAACAGGGAAAAGTATTAACAAAACGTGCAACAAAAGCCAACAACAAAATGCATACACGGAAAATCGCTCGTGACATGCATGGTGTACGATGCCGGAAGTAACGCAGTAATCATGCTAGCGTTAAATGAATGGAACGTATAAATTTGCTGGCAGGTGCAGCGCACGGAGTCTGTAACGATGGTATTTAGAGTGTAACTTTCAAGGGTGTGTGTTAATATAGCGTTAGAAGGACAATACCCGCTTACATCAGCTGATTTTAAAGTTTGCTAATGCAATGCCGGCCGTAGGTGGTGCGCGCTGCAGGTGAGCTAATACAAGTGCTTTGTGGCTGTTGTTGCTTTTCGTGGGTCGTATAGCTATAGCAAACGTCGCTTCATCGGAATGGTGTGAACGCAATGTACTTGTTGTTTCGTTTCTCAGTGTGATGCTTGAAAGGTGCCAGTCTGTTGTATATTGCACCTCAGATTTGATGTTATAAAGCTTGGCTGAGCACTGGTTTGCTTCGCCCCCATTAGTTATGCGAGGAATCACTTAGTGTTGATATTTAATTCTTTCGAAGTTACACGAGGCCGGCTGTACTCAGGAGCGTTGCACGAGCGTAGTTGTGGCTCGACGATGATGACGCGACGTGAAATGCAACTCTAGGCGCTTTTTAATGTTTGATAAGTCGCGTCCTAATCTAAGCGAACGTAGTTTACTTTATTGTACGCTCAGTGACTTTAAATAATTTTGCAGTCGCTGTGTTCTTCACAAAAAGTGGATGCAGGGCAGGAATTCACATTTCTACGACGAAAAACGTCTCGCCGTGTTTCTTCCTTCTCTACAGCGGTGCTGGAAAAGGCGTCAGACAGGGCCCCCAGTTTATTAACCAGACTGCTCTATAACAGCTGTCCAAGCTTTTAAAAGTGCCTCCGGCCGAATGCATACTACCTAGTATCATCTGGGTAGATAGTAAAAATGACCTCCAGGCTCAAATTCAAGACCGTCGCTAGTAAATGGGCTCCTAAACGTGAGGATCGAGCCAAGCGCTGAGCTTTGAGGACCGTCCGAGGCAACGATAACAGTTGCAGCATTAAAATTCATGGCGCGTACGCGCTTTCTTCGAAGCGTACGCCACGCTTCAGGTTCAGAAGCACGGTATACGAGCTTCCTCTGTTCCGCGCCGAATGCAGTTTATTCACTCTCATGCCTCGATAATATCTTTGGCAATTCGCAACAGAAGGCCTGTCTGTTCGAAGCTACCTTATACATTTCCTCTGCTGTAATCCTTTAGCTATTCTGTATACAGCGTAGCTTTCGGGTGGGTGAAAGCGATCGGGTGAGCTTTATTTCGTCTTGATCCGTACCGGTATACGACATAAACGAACGACGCCAGTGACGACAGCGCGTGGGTCATTCGTTGATTCAGGGACAAAAGAGTGTGGGGCAAGGGTAGTTCGAGGAGGGAAACAGTTTTGGCGCTTTTCTGGACAACAGCGGAAGAGTGTATAGACATGGCTATAAAAAAAAACGAATTAATTTACTTCCCTGTTTGTCGCGCAATTAAAAGTAATCAGGACAACACGCAGCGTTGCGGATGGCTATCAAGTTTGTGTAAACGTCGTGCAAACGACCGCAACAATACTGCCGCGAATCACTGTACTGATTGTTTGTTCATTCTTCAAAGCTACCCGCACCAGACTTTATCGCTTTGTTGGCAAGACGCGACCAGATTTAACTCGATTGATCGCATCCAGGCGGAGCCGATTCTACGCTGTTCCAGAATGCTGTGGTAACTTTGCACGCGTGTCTCGAAAGTTCGCTGTCAGCTTTAAATTGAGCACGGCCGACAGCGGCGGGCGTTCTGTTCGACGACCGCCGAGCACGCTTGTTGCTACGCCGCCGCCGAGTTCTCTTTGGGCGCAAGTCAGCCGAAATAAAGAGTTTTGTTTGAAAGCCCTCTTGGCTGTCTCCCTGCTCGCCGGGCTGTCGTCATCAGAACTTGACAATACGCGGATGGCTTGAGCTGCATGTTAACTGTTCGTATGTGAACGAAATCTCCACAGTATAGAGTGAAATGAAGAAGGTGTCTCCAGGGCAAAAGTGGATCACGACATAGTGAGCTGTCATTCCTTGATCGCATCATCGATGACGCCTTCAGTACGATTGTCTGGTATTTTGAGCAGAAGTGGAAAAGAGCAAAGCATTTCTGCGTGGTAAGTGTCACCCTTTAGAAGCCTGTAAAACGGCTTCCTCAAGCGCAAAATAACTTTTAACGCACCAAGAGCTTTGTGCAGGTAATTTTTGGCACTGACGCCCTCATACGGTGCGGTGTGGATTGGTAATTCGTGGCTTGGTTTGATGGTGCAAAATGGCAGTGGAGAATATGGGCAGTGGCGTGTGACCACTTATTCTGCTTTTGACCAGGTATATTTGCAAGCTTGGGGGCTTCAGAAGGCTTCATATATGCGCACTTGTTAACGTTACGGCTTCTGGCAAGAAAAAAGTCAAATGATTGCCGATGACGCCCTGAGAGCAGTGATAAGTCATGACGGGGACACATACCAGAAGCCGACTGAAATCACATAGGTTAATTAATGACATTGGAGGGTGGGAAATTTTCTCTCCACTCTTGGCGCCTTTCTTATAGGCACAGAAAAAAAGCGAAAATTTTAAATTGCTCAAATTGCCATCCTTCTTCCCCACTCGATATTAATTTGTCACTTAAAGGGTTACACTGACCGCCGTATTCTAGAAGTTCTGACCTAAGTTTCTGACTTAAGTTCTGAATAAACTAAGCGGTGCTTAAGTGTCTGTCGTAACGGCACCAATGCATTCGTTTACGCTGACTTTTAAAAGAGCTGGCGTTTATTTCCCTACCTCGCAAGCCTTTTCCTCATTACTGAACGGAGCCGTTGTGCACTTTGCCAACAGCTGGAGTGTTCGCGTCATCCGCGGTGCCTCCGCAAGTGGCGGATAAGACGAAATTTCGCTTACTCTAAGCCATGGCAACAGAACAAGCGAAATGTCGGGCTTCGTAGCAGCAGTGGCTTCGTCCTGCAAAGCGAAAGAAAAATCGGGGGAGGGGATGAGAAAATATGTACGGAGTTGAAAGAAAAAAAATCAAAACAACACGCACGCGTTACAAATCTGCGTTCGTTGACCAGTGGTGATGCTAAACGAGCGATTTCCGGGACAACCTTTGGATGCGGCGTTGGCCTGTGGTCTTGGCGCAGCCAACACGACTTCACTAAGGGCAGCGAAGTTTATTTCTTGTCGTTGATAATGGACACAGAAATGCACGCAGTTTATTGGTGGGATAAAAAGCTGTATTTGTTCTGGGTACGTCACATCCGCGCAAAAAAAAAAAAGGAAAGACGCAAAAATTACGTGAGCGCGGGCTTTGAGTGTCAGGCACCGTTCATCACCGCGTGATTTTCGCCGTATGGCTGTATGCGTACGCGTTTAGTTGGCTGTGTTTGACGATGATGATGATGATGGCCTCTGGCTGAATGGCACGTATCCATGGTTGGGAATTGGCCAGTGTACATTGTTGATACAAACGCACACATGGGTAAGGAGTGGAGTAATTGGATAATTTTGTGAAGAAGACGCAAATTTGGATGAAAAAAGGTGAAAAAAAAGGAAATGAAAAAGCTGCGCTTACCTTAGACTGATTTGCTTTATCCTTCTTTTTCTTCGCGCAACATTTTTCGGTAGTCCTGTGACGTAGTTCTCGTGCCATCTTACACCTCCTCTCCGCCCCCTACCACCCTGTTTACCCGAGCACTTCTTCCCGTTCCAAACCAACAGTCTATAACCAACCTCGCCCTCTCCCGCACAGACATCGGTTCTTTCCTCGTCGTGGCATATATCTCGGGTCCGAAGTCATCATTCTTGCCACGTGCCTGCCCCATGCAGGGCCAGCCAACACGCTCTTCTGCCTGCCTCCATTCGTCTTCGTCGACGCGTCCTTCCCTCATCGTGCATGCCGGGGCGTCCTCTTTCGTTCAGCGGTGGCACTGGCGTTCGATCTCCGCTTTCTCCCCTTATCACCCGGCGCACTGTCTCCATGAATTACGTTAGTGTTCGTTGCGGTCTTACCAGCGTCGGAGTAAAAAGGATGGGCGAGCCGTCTCGCTATATCGGGGATCGCGTGCATGCCCTCTTGACCGCTAAGCGCGGGCTGATGATGCACCGCAGTCTCCGCAAGAAAAAGAACGAAGCGAGGAATTATATCTGTCAAGCGCGCGCGTGCAGGTCATTTGTTTTCCTATTTAGTCTTTATGCTTTTTGTAACTCGTCGACGTAGACGCTGGCGCCATGCACCGGCAAGATGAAACTGTCGTCCTCTTGGGATGGGTGGGGGCGTATAGTGAAGTCGGCGAGCTTGTTCTTTTCGTCGTGGTCGTCGTCGGTGTCCTATACTGTGCGAGCGCTTTTCTGTTTGCGTTCACGCGCTTCTGCAGGCTTTGCCCTGCATTCCAAATGAGATCTTCGGTGTTTTCTGCGCACTTGCGGCTGACCCGTGCTGGTTTTTCCGCCTTTACCTCGTTGCCTTGCTCCTGTCAGAGCTGTTGCCGCGTTTGTCTCGGTAAAGACGAGGCTGTTGGCGCTGCCGAGGTTGCCGTGTACATACGTTTGTTGAAGCGTTTCTTTTTTCCGTTTTGCGTTAAATTGAACCGCTCGAGGTGGTTTCGCGTCCTGCTGTAGAGCACTGCTCTAAAATGAAGGGGACAGTCTACTCTCAGAAACGACCACAAAAATATTGTCGTATTCTTGTTTAGCTTTCCGATGTCGGCAGTTAGAAGCGCAGAACACGCGGTTCTGACAGGAGTTTGTTTTTAAATTGATAGAGAAAGCCACAGAGGAGCCTGTAGTCGCGAGGTGCTGTGGTAAAACGTTGTCGCTGTGCCTAGCGCTTTTGGTAGTCGGCCGAGAGTGGATATACTACATTTTATGAGGAGGACTAAGCGGAATTACAAAGCCTACAAGGGGATATTTTCATTAGAAGAAACTTGAGATGCGTTAATTTTTGTTTTCTCTTGCAACTATATAGTCACCGTTTCTAGCACGGTTAAACCCTGCCCTTTCATCATCTCTCGAGATATTTTGAATAGGCAGTCGGTCACTGTGCGGGCAATGACGCTGCCATGCTGGTAAGGCAGCGTTGTTACCAGGAAAAAATGGCTGCGGATATATTTTATAGCTGACGAAAACCGCCATTTTTATTTTACGTGTTGTGTTTAAAACTAACCTTGGGCTTTCATCTCGAATTACTTGCCCAGGTGGCGGGCAGCCGTCGCGTCTGGAATAACCAGGTTTGCAGACGCTGATTACGAGGGGAAAGCAACATTTTCATGTCGAAAATATGCATCTTAAATTCTTGTGTCGTTTTCTCAGGCGCACAACTGTTTATACGTCTATTTGACAAAGGAGCTATAATTGGCACACTCAAAATGTACATATATGGCCGACAAAAGTCACTAGCTCTAAGACTTCGTGTTCTTGGTCAGTGCATCTCACTGAGTATTCTCGACGTCGCCGCAGTTTTAACAGCGTTTTCTTCTTCTCTCCTATAAACTTTGGAGCATTGTATAACGCCCCTGATCACTCCAGGCTGGTATGTTGCGCACCGCCATTACAGTAGTCCGGGCTCCTGCCGATGTGCGATTAACCTATCACCACGTGATCGCAGTGGTAATAACAATAATAATTGGTTTTTGGGGAAAGGAAATGGCGCAGTATCTGTCTCATACATCGTTGGACACCTGAACCGCGGCGTAAGGGAAGGGATAAAGGAGGGGGTGAAAGAAGAAAGGAAGAAAGAGGTGTCGTAGTGGAGGGCTCCGGAATAATTTCGACCACCTGGGGATCTTTAACGTGCACTGACATCGCACAGCACACTGGCGCCTTAGCGTTTTGCCTCCATAAAAACGCAGCCGCCGTGGTCGGGTTCGAAACCGGGAACTCCGGCTCAGCAGCCGAGCGCCCTAACCGGGTCTGCCACCACACCTTCGTGCAGTTGTGTAGTTTGTTTGAGGTTAAATAAACTGCAACTTCAAACACTCGAGGTGACGTTGATAACACGAATCTATTTTCAGTTTCAGCTTATTCACTTCCTGTTACAGAGAGCAGCGGACATCGAGGAAAAAAAAACGAGCAGTTTGATTTAGGAGTGGTTTTGCGCTGCCAATAATCTGTGCAGCGCTTCAATGGCAGAGCGTGAAACGTTTTCATGTTTTTCTCTTTTTCTAATCGACATGTTTTACGCAGCGCGCATGGCTTTGCTGTCTAGAACTGTGCCGTCTGCGATGTGAAGTGCTGAACAACGTCTCCTCGGGCCGTTCCCTCTCTCGGTAAAATATACCGGGTAAACACGCGAAAGTGAAAATGCCGAACAAAAAAAGAAAACAACGCCGACGTGGAAAGCAGGCATTGCCTTTATCCAACAGCAGGAGCAGTCGTGAGTGGCTTTAGCGCTAAACCACGCTGATTGGCGGGATGTGCAGCGTAGAAAAGAAAAAGCACATTGAGGAGTCATTCTCTGGAGGCTTCCAACTGGCTCCACATCACGCTGGGCGCGTGCGAAAAAGTACCTTTGCAATGAAGCCTGCGTGCCGTTACAGATTCTCGAAATCTGCCGTCATAACGTTTAAGAAAACGGTTGGAGCTCGGGGAGGACGCGGCGTATTTGAGATGGCGAATCGGGGAGGGCTGACGCGTTTCTCATGACAGAGTTACTGCTGTCGAATCTGCTTTTAAGCAAGCGTTTGGAAGAACTTGCTGGGTGAGTTGACGAATGGATATATAGTTAAGAACGAGTGGCGCGCACATAAAATACGAACACAGGAAGACGATGAAGACGGAAAGTCGGTATTTTCGGCCTCTGCGCGTTTAGCCGGGATGTCACTGAGGGAGGGAACGGCACGAGCGCACGTTGTTTACAACTTCACACCGCAGACGGCGCATGGAATAACACCGGTGGGTAGACAGCGGGCAATTCACGGCGCACGTAACGAGCACTACCTGCAGACCGGCCCTCAAAACTTTCACCCTAATCTTACGTGGCCCAAGGCGAGAACAACGCAGGAACGACCCCGGCACAGCGCACAGAGAACAGGGCCCGCGCAGAGCACCCAAGCCCAGAACATGCGCACCATGGAGACACTTCCTTCACCTCGCCTTCATTCGCAATATCCTTTGCACTATTTATCCTATGTTTATCTAACCTCTTACCCGCACCTATTAAGCGAGTGTTATGGGCGCGCTAAGGTGGAAAATTTCGCGCTTGCTTCGGTATGCTGCACACAAGTGGCTGAGCCGGAGGAGCTGGATTCGATCCCCGGCCGCGGCGGCCGCGTTTCGATGTAGGCCAAACGCGAAAGGCGCCCGCGCGCTGTGCGATGTCAGCGCGCGGTATAAAGAACGCGAGGTCGTCGAAATTAATCGGGAGCTCCCCACTCTATACGCGTCCCTCGTACGCCATTGGACGCCTCGGGACATTAAACCCAAAATTTTACGAATTTGCATAAAGTGCGGAGAAACGGGCGGGAAGGAAATGCCAGTGTTCCCCGCGATCTATGGTCAAGTGTCTCAGCGTCCTGTCAGTGGTTGATTATTGCACAGGCGCCACCTGGCGTTGCGGTGTCGCGTGTTGCAGTCGTTCGAACCCGATCAAATTAATTGTGAATTTGTCTTACAAGAATGAACAATATATGGCTTCAATTCTCTAGCTGGGGTGGCAAAAAACTGGACGCTCGGGTCGCGCTGGTATTGTCTCTGGGACTGGTCGGAGCTAAATGCTGGCAGGTTGAAACCAGCTTAACAATTTCTACTGGGAACCATAGGTAGACGTAGCCTCACGAAAAGGAGACCTTTCGGAAAACAAAAGATCGCGTCATTCACTCTTCGTCTTTTTTTTCTTCTTCAGCGTCGACGCGGCTTGCAAGAGCATGGAAAAATCAGAGCTAGGTCGAGCATATGGTGCTCTGGCGGGGTGGCAGGTTTATTGTCAGGGCAGACGCTTAAATCAAAGACGCCGGGCTGGCATTATTAGCGAATGGAGTCGCCATGTCGCGTTTTCGCAGGAAAGCACCACTGCCCCAAACAATTCCCTCTGTGGTTTCTGATAGCAGGCCGTACGTCTACGTTCAAGCGAGGTGCGGCTGTTGGCACGCGTGAGGACATTCGCACCGTTTCCGCCGTTTCGTCCAGTTTGGGCTCATATTAACATACACCTGCGCAGGTGAATAAGCGGAGCACGCTATTCCGTTCTAAATAAAATGACACTGTAGCTATTGGAAATAATGAACCATTGTTTGCCCATGAGAAAGCGCACTAGCGTCTACTATCTGCCTGCACATACCATAGCTGCCAGTTTCAATTATACACAACTTATGGAAAATATTAGAAGCCAGTGACGTGCTCCATTTACTTTTGTCCGCACCTGTGCAGTACGTGCACTGTGGCAACCCGTAACACATGGCCGGCAGCAGGCCACAATGCATGAGGCGACCTGTGGTGCTCCAGGAATTATGCTGCTGGCTACCCATCTAAGCATGAGGCTTCGTTCTCGGAATTGTGCCCTCATGTGTAGTGCGATCACTGCGCACCCGAATGCTATACAGAGCATCATCATTATCGTCATCATCCGGAGCCAGATCACCTCCTCTCGAAGGCAACGGTCCCTCCAAATGATTTCCAAATACGCCGTCCCGTGCCAGTCGCAGACACGCTCTCCGAATCGAATGCCTTCATTTTATATCATCCTCAGATTTGCCCGCACTCTGCTGCTGCATTTTGTTCCCCTGGAATTCATTCTGTTGCCTTATCGGACACCAAGCGACCGTGCACCCTCGACCAAAGCAATATAGAATATGCTCCGCTCGTGTCTCTGCGCTCGCGCTCTTGCTAAAGGGTCATCAAAAGCCGCGTTGTGCTTTCGAACGACCGTATATGAGCAGTGGCGACGTGATGGAACGCCGTCAGCCTTCCATTCTCTGCTGAGTAAATTTTGAGTAACGCGAAAGATGAATCGTGTGATGACCCCCATAATGCGCAGGTCCACACGGGACGGAGAGGCAAAGAGACACCGTATGGCTCAGTTTAAACAAACAGATATATTCAATAATTATACATGATTAAGATTCAGAGGCTGGGGCGTCCGAGCTTACGTGCCGACGACTTCATGGGGGCGATGGAGTGGCTCCGGAGTTGGGCTCGAGCGGTTGCTGGTAGAAGCTGCACGCCGTCGGGCTTCGGCGCTGAAGGCCCTCTTGGCGAACGATGTCGTCCTGAGCGTCCTCCTTCCGTACTGCCTCTCGATTTTTATATCCTCTTCTCCACACTCCCTAGGGTGAGGACGCCCACGCCGGAGGGGAAGGAGGGGGGGCTAGGGCTTTCACTTGGGCGCACAAACATACCACCGCACTTATCGTCTCGCTCCCCTCACGTGTTGAGTCCGAGGGAAAGAAGGTTGTCTTCGCGGTAGCGCATAGCGTCGGCTGTGGTACGGCGCGCTCTGGCCCGCTGACAGTTCCCGCGGGTCACCGGCCTCCATTCTTCATCCATCAACTGACACTCGCTCCTCAAGGTAAGGCGCGCTCTGGATCGCTGACAGTTCCCTTGTCCTGGAATGGGCTCGGGAGGGCCGCCCCTGGAACCGCCACGCCAATTGGGGAGGATAAAGCCTGTTTCGCCGCGGCGGCGGCGGCGGGTCCGGTTGGGTCCGGTTGGGCTTAAACCCCTTCGTTCTGGTTGTCACTCTCAACGAGCATGGCTGGGTAATTGATGATGCCTGTCATCTGGGTCTCCGTCTACGCCGCGCCGTCGAACGTGGAACCTCGTAGCACACACAAGGAATGTACCTCGTAGCACACACAAGGAATGTACCTCGTAGCACACACAAGGAATGTACCTCGTAGCACACAAGGAATGTCACACTCGCTCACCCTCCAGAAGAATGTTCTCCGAACATTTGAGTCCCTGCAGCTCCCCTTGTCTTTCTGAATCGCCTTGCACAGTGCGTCCGACAAAACACTTTTCGCTGCACTCAACACCACTGCACAACACCATACGCCTCCGCTGTCATAACTGGCGTCTCCATGGGCAGCACTGATCTTCTTTTACAGATAAACATGAAACTCAGCACCCAAGCCTCTCCTTTCTAGTCCAAACTGGACGAAATAAATTTACCACAGTTACAAAGGAGCTCCCACTTCTAGCACGATCACGGCACAGACAAAAATATAGATAACGAAAGGAAGTAGGGCAGGTTCTGCATGCGCTCCGCATGCTCTCCTGTGAAGGTGTTACTTAATGACAGAAAGGTTTAACTACCAACTCCGATAACTTAACACATAAGCACATAGCAATGTTATGAGCTGTGGCATTACACAATTCTAACCAGTTCAAAACTCCGCTCTGTTTACGCCATTAGTCCGACTTAGCTTTCCGATTTCGCAGCGGATATCGGCCTTCATGAGTCATACTAAGTAAGTCTGTGACCCTTTGTCTGCTTTGGGACTCGCGAGGGCTCGTGGCAGGAGCCTCCCCTGGCGTTATCTGCGCGGCAACCTCGCGCGCTTCTTCTTCTAGCAATGCATGAAGTAAATCCGGTGGCATTCCGGCCGTCACCTCTGGCGCCTGCCGAACAAATGCAGGAGAGGGCGTTTCTTGCGAACTATCTGCACGCTCCGCTAAACTTCTGCCCCCATCAAAATCCGCGCTTTCCCTTTCCTCATTTCGTGAATACTGAACCGGTGCCGACTTGAGGCGATTTGCGTGTATCCTTATCAAGCGCCGGTTCACGTCTCGGACTCTGAAGTTTACCGGAGAAAGCTTCTCGACAACCTCGCACGGTCCTCTCCACTTCGTCTGGAACTTACGAGCTAGCCCAATCTGCCTTTGGCAGTTTTCAATGTACACGCTGTCCCCCACATTAAACGGCGCGTCTCTAGCACTGCGATCGTGCACCTCCTTCCTGCGCTTCGCCGCTTTCTTTAAGGCCTCTTTTGCGATGTCCCTCGCCACTTGCAAGCGCGATTCTAGCTCAACCTTATAGTCGTCCAGTGAAGCGTATGGGACACGACGGGGGCCCTCTGGCACTTCACTAGGCTGGTCCGGGTCTCGGCCGTAGAGAAGAAAGAATGGCGATTCGCCCGTGCTCTCGTGTGCTGCGGAATTGTAGGCAAACATTGCATACGGGAGCCACAAGTCCCAGTCCCGCTGGTCGCGCGAAACAAAATGCGACAGGAACCCGGCCACGGTTTGGTTCAGTCGCTCCACCGCGCCGTTGCAAGCCGGATGGTACGGTGTTGTCTGCTTCTTAGCGATCTTAAGCAGCTCGAAAACTCTCCTCATTAGCTGCGACACGAAGTTCGTTCCCCGATCTGTCAAGAGTTGCCTCGGGGGTCCATGTCGGAGCACGATCTGTTCGACAAATGCTCTTGCAACCGTGTCTGCCTTCTGATCTGGGAGTGCTACCGCTTCCGCGTATTTTGAAAGGTGATCGACAAATACTAAAATGTACTTGTTTCCGGAAGTGGTCGTGGGCAATGGGCCCATTATGTCCATACCTGTCCGCTCGAAGGGAGCCGAAACCTCAGAGAACGGCTGAATTGGAGCTGGTCTTCGTCCCTTGGGTGTTTTTCTTTCGAGACAGGAATGACACTTCGCACAGTAGTCTCTAACATCCTGTCGCATGCCACTCCAAAAGTACAAACGCTCCACACGCCTGCGTGCCTTCGCTACGCCAAAATGACCGGCGCATGGCGCATCGTGAAACGCGCGAAGAACCCTTTCTGTCCACGACCGAGGTATGACGACTCTCTCCCAAGCGGTTTTCTCTGGTCTCCCTTTCCTGGTTGGCCTCGTGCGCCGACACAGGGTGCCGTCTTTGTCAATGAAATAACCTAGCTGTTCGGGGTGAGACGGTGCGCCCTCTAAGCTTTCGATTATTCGCTTCAGGTCAGGATCTTTGCACTGCTCTGTGCGTAATTCGGCGGGGTCGACTACGGGGACAAACTCATCTATAGCTGCCACGGCAGCTGTGCGGCTGAGTGCATCAGCATTCAGATGTGTCTTTCCTGACTTGTGCTCAACTTCAAAGCAGTATTCCTGCAGGTGTAGATTCCATCTAGCGAGTCGCGAGCTAGGGTCCCTGACACTCATCACCCATTTCAGAGGATGGCAGTCTGTGACTAGCTTGAATTTGCGGCCGTAAAGGTAGCATCTGAAGTGCGTTACTGCCCAGACAACGGCGAGGCACTCCCTTTCCGTAGCTCCGTACTTTTGCTCTGTGGGGCTCAGCTGTCGGCTAGCAAAAGCAACGGGATGTTCTTTGCCCTCGATAACCTGAGATAGCACGGCACCAACTGCGAACTTTGACGCATCTGTGGCCATAACGAAGGGCAAATTAAAATCCGGGTGGCGCAACAGCGGTGAACTCATTAGCTTCCTTTTCAGGGCCCCAAAAGCATTCTCCGCGTTTTCGTCCCAGCGAAAGGCGACATTTTTGGCTGTTAAGGCGGTGAGCGGCTTAGCGAGCTTGGCGAACTCCTCTATGTGCCTTCGGTAGTAACCGATCAGGCCGAGAAAATCCCGGACCTGGCGGACGCTAGTCGGGGATGGAAAATCCGAGACACACCTTAGTTTCTCAGGGTCCGGTCGCACGCCGTCAGCTGAAACAACGTGCCCGAGGTATTTCACCTCGTTTTTGAGGAATTGGCACTTAGAGGGCTTCAGCTTGAGACCCGCTGCTCTTAGTCGCACCAAAACCTGCTCAATATCGCGCAAATGGTTCTCAAAACTGTCACTGTATATGATAATGTCATCCATATACACGAAGCACAGCCTCCCCAGAAGACCTGCCAGGATAACATCAGCGGTTCTCTGCCAGACAGCAGGGCTGTTGGCCAGACCCATCGGCATTCTTTTCCATTCATAGTGCCCTGAGGGCGTGTTGAATGCCGTTTTCTCGGCATCTGCCGGATCCATTGCTATCTGCCAGAATCCCGCCGCCATGTCCACTACCGTGAAGTACCTGGCAGAGCCCAGCTGAGAAAGCGTCTCCTGTATATTGGGGATGGGGTATGGATCGATGCGAGTTACGGCATTTAGTTTGCGGTAGTCCACTACCAATCGATACGAGCCATCTGGCTTTTCCACCAATAGTGTGGTGCTCCCCAGGGTGACTTTGAGTGTTCGACAATGCCGCGATCAATCAGGTCCTGCACCTGCCGCTCCATCTCCTCACGTTGGGAGTAAGGAATCCTGTACGCACGCTGGTAAACGGGCGATGAAGTGCCGGTTTCTATCCTGTGCTTTATAACGCCACAGCAGCCCAAATCCAGGTTGGACGTGGCGAATACCTCCGAGTAGTCGTTCAGCAAACCAGCCAGAGCCTCCCTCTCCCTGGATTTTACGTGAGAAAGATCGAACGACACCTTTGGAGCAGCCGAAGGACTAGCATGCTCTACAGTTGCGAGTACCGTATCGGTGGGCTCACGTTTCTCTATCGCAGAGGTGAAGAAAGCCAATGTTTTGTTCTTGGGAAGGCTCAGTGGCTGCTGGCTACAGTTAACCACCCGTAGGGGCACTCTGTGGGCGTCATTAACTGTCACGAGGCACGCGGCCGCCTTCAGGCCATTGCTGAGAGAGTCGACCGGCTCAAGCACTCCCACGGCGCCGCTCTCTACATCTGAAGGCACAAACGCGTATAAAATGTGCTCCGACCAAGGAAGGACGACCGCCTCCTCGACCAGCCTGACGGCAACCCGCGAATATACCTTCTCCAATGATCCCACTGTTTGACGGGTGTCAATATCGGTAATGCGAATCTCAGCCCCTCTCCTGTTCAAAAACGGAACTTTTGAGCCGCCCGCATTAACCTCTTCCTCAGAGAATGAGACTACTACCTTCCCTTTTCTCAAAAAATCCTGCCCTAATATACCTGACACTCCGTTTGGCAGAGACACCGTGTCCGGGCATACGTAGCAGGGGTGCTCCAATGCAATTCCGCCGAGAGAGAAGTGTAACCGGTAGAGTCCACTTATGCTAAGAGGATCCCCCGTTATGCCTACAAATTTGGTTGCCATACCACCAGACGCTTCCAACACCTCGCGGTCCCCCTTCCTTCGAAGCGTGTTAAAACTGCTCTCCTTAAGCAATGTCACCTTTGACCCCGTATCTATCAACAATTCCATGCAACAACCATTTAACTTGCAACGCACAACAGGGCATGTCTCGTCGGCCACACAAACTACCACCACCTCATCATCCACTGCTCCCTCCCCACGCTCCTCAGGCTGGGGAGGACTAACTAGTTTTTTGTCTCGGTATCTGGAGCCCCGCTGTAGGCTTGCTTAGGGCGTGTCTCGCCTGCTTCTCTTTGTGGCTCCCTACGGCGCACGTTTTGGCAGAACCTGGCGATGTGTCCGCGACCCTGGCAAGCGAAGCATACGATTTCTTCAAAATCTCGCATACCGCGCCTGTAGCTTTGTGGCGGTCTCCGGTTTCCAGCGAATGGGCGCTGTTGAACGCGCGCTTCAACCTGGCATTCTACCTGCTGAGATAGCAGCTGTTCTAAGCGATCTAACCGCTCTGTCAAGAGAGTAACCTCAGGGTTGAGCACCGCTCTCTCTATGACGCGTGCTCTCGCTGCGGCTGTCGTTAACGCCTCATTTCGTTCCTCATCCAATGCGGCCTCCACGGCTTGGTCGAAATTGCTCGGCTTGCGCGAGAGCACGAACCGGCGCACGGGGTCTTGCAGACCAGCCACGAACAAAGCGGTCATTTCCTCTTTAAGTATATCCTCCGCGTATTTCTTCTTTAGCTGGTCTCCTTCCTCCTCCCTGCTTAACGTATCGCGCGCTAAGCGCTGAAGCCGCGACGCAAACGTTCGCACGTCCTCCCCTACCATCTGTCCGGCGTCACGGAACCTCTGTACCCGCACGTGACGTGGTTCAGTGTCGAAATGCTCAAACGCGAGCTTCTTAAATTCCGCAAATGATTTTGTGGATTTTACTTTTTCGTCTCGCCATGCAAAATCATGAGCAGCTCCTGCCATCTTACACCTCGCCATTCCCAGCATTTGAGCATCAGACCATCCCCCCATTTTCCCAATCTCTTCTAGCATGGAAAAGAAATCGCAGATTGGAACCCCTGTCTTATCTCCCGTAAACGTCGGAATGACGCTTCCTAATGCCAGCATGCTTGCTCCGATGGACGGCTGTGGAGTGGGAGCTCCCTCAGATACAGACATTTTTTTTTTCTCAAGCCCTCCGGTGCCTCAAGCCTCTCAAATGGGGGTAAGAGTCCCACAATCAGTCCCGTGATTCCCTTTTGATTACAATTTTGAAGTCATGAATGTCGCAGCATTCAGAGGACATTTGCTTTGAGACCCCACTTCTGACACCAGTGTGATGACCCCCATAATGCGCAGGTCCACACGGGACGGAGAGGCAAAGAGACACCGTATGGCTCAGTTTAAACAAACAGATATATTCAATAATTATACATGATTAAGATTCAGAGGCTGGGGCGTCCGAGCTTACGTGCCGACGACTTCATGGGGGCGATGGAGTGGCTCCGGAGTTGGGCTCGAGCGGTTGCTGGTAGAAGCTGCACGCCGTCGGGCTTCGGCGCTGAAGGCCCTCTTGGCGAACGATGTCGTCCTGAGCGTCCTCCTTCCGTACTGCTTCTCGATTTTTATATCCTCTTCGCCACACTCCCTAGGGTGAGGACGCCCACGCCGGAGGGGAAGGAGGGGGGGCTAGGGCTTTCACTTGGGCGCACAAACATACCACCGCACTTATCGTCTCGCTCCCCTCACGTGTTGAGTCCGAGGGAAAGAAGGTTGTCTTCGCGGTAGCGCATAGCGTCGGCTGTGGTACGGCGCGCTCTGGCCCGCTGACAGTTCCCGCGGGTCACCGGCCTCCATTCTTCATCCATCAACTGACACTCGCTCCTCAAGGTAAGGCGCGCTCTGGATCGCTGACAGTTCCCTTGTCCTGGAATGTGCTCGGGAGGGCCGCCTCTGGAACCGCCACGCCAATTGGGGAGGATAAAGCCTGTTTCCCCGCGGCGGCGGCGGCGGGTCCGGTTGGGTCCGGTTGGGCTTAAACCCCTTCGTTCTGGTTGTCACTCTCAACGAGCATGGCTGGGTAATTGATGATGCCTGTCATCTGGGTCTCCGTCTACGCCGCGCCGTCGAACGTGGAACCTCGTAGCACACACAAGGAATGTACCTCGTAGCACACACAAGGAATGTACCTCGTAGCACACACAAGGAATGTACCTCGTAGCACACAAGGAATGTCACAATCGCATCGCCAGAGCCTGCACTTCATTCTGGCCGCGCCGGTGTACCTGAGCTGGCTGCAGCGGCCGGGCGGCGATATGCACTCAGTGAGATTGTCAAAGGAAGGTGAAGTGACGCCACAACTTTCTTCTGGCGGTTAAGAATGAAAAGCTTTTCACCATTATTTTTTTTATCATTCACTTTTATTTTACAGAATAGACTGGAAGCCATATTCGGGGCTAAAAGCTGCTCTATAGGCAGCTTGACATGGCCTCTGAAACCCTAATTTGGCTTGACAGAAATGGCAAAGCAGTCAAAATGCAATTGAAAAATCATAAAAGGACAGAAGCAGAGTACATCCTTGGTTACCGTACATAAAATAGCAATGGAGTTCATCAACAGAGCTTCAATGTATGCAACAAACTGAAAAACAAATGTGACAATGGGCATCAGGTAATAAAAAAGAACACAGCGAATTTCCGAATGCAACTAGTAGTCCATAATACTTAGATTCAATAATGAACATACAAAAGTGCTTTGAAAAACACATAAGAGAACGAAACTATGTTGTAATGAATCCAATATCAAAGAGAGTTAAAGAGCAGGGAAACATAACACAGATAAAATATCTACTAAATGTCTACTAAATAATGTCAGACTCTGTAATTGTTAAGAGCTCTGTGTGTGTCGATGTTCGTTAGTAATGGCGGGAACTGGGCAGTGTAATGCTTGTAATTTGTAATTATTGCGGAATTGAGACACAAACCGTGGGTCTGTATTGGGTGCGCGACCAACATTGACGTTAGCTGTTAGAAATTCAGTATGCGGCATGTACAATTTCATTTTGAAATACGTGCGCTCGTGCCTCGACTGCCAACGCCACAAGACACCCACTACCCGTACTGCTGGCGAGTTGCAGCCACTATCTTGTCCGCCTCGCCCTTTCGACCGCGTTGGCATTGATTTATATGGGCCCCTCCCCTATACTGCTTCTGGCAAACGATGGATCATTGTTGCCGTCGATCACTTCACGCGGTATGCTGAAACAGCCGCTCTCTCTGCTGCCACGGCACAGGATGTGGCATCCTTTCTTCTGCGTCGGTTCATCCTTCGACACGGTGCCCCTCGAGAACTCCTCAGCGATAGAGGCCGTGTCTTCCTATCTGATGTCATCAAAGCTCTTCTCCGTGAGTGCTACGTCATCCATCGGACTTCCACCGCTTACCACCCTCAGACCAACGGCCTCACTGAACGCTTTAACCGCACTCTGGGGGACATGCTGGCTATGTACGTCCGTTCGAACCACACAACCTGGGACCTTATTCTCCCGTATATTACGTTCGCGTACAATACTGCTACGCAGTCTACAACAGGATTTTCTCCTTTCTTCCTACATTATGGCCGCCATCCCTCCGTTCCCATTGATACTGTTCTCTCCTACCACCCTAACGCATCTGAGTGCACCACCGTTTCCGAAGCCTCTAGGGACGCCGAAGACTGCCGCCAGATTGCCCGGTCGCCCACGACAGCTACCCAGTCCCTTCAAAAAACGCGCCACGATGAAGATCAACGTCTCCAGCATTTCTCGCCTGGCTCTCTTGTCTGGCTGTGGATACCTCCCAGTACTCCGAGCCTCTCCCGGAAACTGCTCGCTAAATATCAAGGGCCCTATCGCATCTTGGAGCAAATATCTCGAGTCAACTATATTGTTGAGCCCCTCACGCCGTCACCCGATCTCAGACGCCGCGGCCGTGAGACTGTCCATATCCAGCGCCTCAAGACATACTACGACCCCGCGGTCTTGTCCGCCCCTTAAGTCGCCAGGATGGCTCCTCTTCTGTCCGGGGGCCATTGTAAGGAAGACGACAAGCATACGCGCGAGCCGCATGGCCATCGCCTGGTGCACGCTCCTGGCTGGACTAGCTGACCTCGGACTGCTGTTGGCCCTGCTCCCGTTTAGAAGCTTCTCGGAATAAGCCCCACCTTACATATGTAATAATTCTTCGGGGCTGCAGAATTTGAACGAAAAGAGGGTAGAATACGATACTCGCACAAGTGTTCTATCTTATCAATTGGCATTTTTGAGATGAAAAACGTGTCAACAGTATGTAATGCTATCGATTATACGACGAATTTTCTTCCGCAAATCTTATGAACCTCTTCTTTAGCTGTGGTAACCCAGCTTAGGCTGCAATAATTAATATACGATGAAAACATTTCGCAGTAAATCTGTAGTTTAATGTGCGCTAGAAGAAAGGTTGTGCATCGTGACAACGCTTCAGTGACTCAAGGAAGTTTAATGCATGAGTGAATTATATGCAGATCCCAAGTAAGGCGTGAGGAATAAGTCACGCCTAATATCTTGTCCTAAATAAAAATTTGGCCTTCAATCGTGAAACTACTTAATAGGTTGATCGGCTTATTTGTGGATCGAAAAATCATCACTTTGGTCGTTTTTGGATCATGGGTAAGTTGCTGATATCGGGACCAGGAGGACAGCTTTGAAAGCATATCATTATATTTTGCTGCCAAAATATTAACATCACTTTGCGAGAGCATTAAATTGCTATCATCAACGTAAATGATAAATGTGGCTATTACATCAATGTTCACGATATCATCATTGCAAACCTCCTATTCTCGACAAACTACGACGAATATCGTACGGACACCGCGGCCCATCGCGGCCGAACGTGAGCCCGAACTTAGAGCCGCACGCGGTGCCGATCATGAAGCAGACGTTATCCGAAACAGCGAAACTTGCCATCCGAATGGACGAAAATGGAGAATTCCAGCCATTGGCGGCGTCAACACAGCTGCTTCGTTTTTCCATGCCTTGGGCACTCGACGATCGCTGCAGCACATCGCGCTAGGTTGTTGCTGTCGTCCTCAAGAGGACGTGTTCTATAGCTGGTAACGAGCCCTGGTATGCGTTTGAAACTGTCGTCGTCGTCTTTCTTCCATTCGTTCTGCGCCGCGAGGGTTTGCTGAGGCTGCTGAAGAGCGGGCGAGGGCTGTAACACATCAGACGGCCAAATGAGGGACTCAGAGCGCGTCTGCTCAGCACTTAAAGAATTCTTTAGATATGCTATAGACTGTCCATAGACTCTTGTGTATAAAGTCTGTAGACTTTCTATAGACAAGTCCTATAGACTAATCTGTAGACAATACAAACCCTATAGACAGTCTATAGACAATCTATAGGATTCACGGCCGTACGCTTTTAGTAGGATTTTGTCTGTAGGCCATGAGTAGGCAAAAAGTAAACATTTTTAGGAAGGCAACACAGTCTATAAGAAGTCTATGGACAGTCTATAGGCCATTTTTGTAAGGGCGGGGCGTCACGCAATGCATTAAAAGTGGCCAAGGAAATCGAGTGCTTTGTCTATCTAAGAAAAGCAGGGTCTTTAGGGACCGCGAAAGCAGCCAAGGAGACCATGCGCAGCCTATAGTTCGAAGAACGCAGACTGGCGAATGTTGCGCAGTCAGGTATATGCCCGACCAGTAACCGCTCGAGCGTGGATACCGCCATCTATGATCCGTCCTAGAAATCGCTGCACCTCTCCTACAGTGCATTTCGTGATCAACTCTCAGCGACAAGATTAAACTACAGCTTCTTTTGCTACTTCCTCGCCCACGGGTACTTGCTACATGTTCATCCGTTCTCGTATATTCGCTGCGCCTATTAGCAAGAAAGTGGGCGGAGCAAGTCAGCTTCTTGCCTCGTTCGCATTGACTGTGGAACTCACTGTGCTTTGAAAATTCACTGTATCTGTGTTTGCGCGGCTGTTCCATAGCATGTTATATATCTTACGGCTGTTTTGCTTGCATGACAGAACCGAACAGTAATTGAAGCCAATTATAAGGGAATGCTTACTTTTCTTATTTCGTGGCGCTGATGAGACTGGGAAATTAGTAATGTAATCATTTTTACACTAGAAATAAGGTCTTGTACCATGGGGCCTCTCGCTGTATACGCTTGTAACTTTGTTTGGATTCCTTAATAAACTTTCAGCTTCAACTTCAGTGCAACTTCAATTCGGGAGAAAATTTTAAGAAATTCCGTCGATATGTCGCTGGTGTGGTACGAAACCACGACCTCCGCATGTCGCGTACGGTACTCTGGTCACTGAGGTACGGCGGCGGCTCTTCTTTGGACTGCGTTCTGTGTAGCGTGCAACCGAACCTTGCGTGTGCTCACCAGCACCGCCTATAGCGGCGTGCGTTGAACGTCCTCTATTACTGCAACACGTGCCGCGTAGAATGTGATTGAAGAGTCAGGGTGGCAGCTATGCGGCAGTTCTATTATCCTGTTGGAAAACCTGAGGAAGCGATATCTTGCACTCTTGTTTCACACACGACAAGGGGATAGTGTTAAGTTGTAATCAAAACAGGGAGGTGAAAGTCCGTGTTTCGAAAGCGTCAGCCACATGCCAGTCTCGAAAGGCTGAGTCGCTTTTCGTTCTCCAAAGCCGTGCACTGCATACATGCGGCCGCAGCGTTGCTCGCGAGAAGGCACGGCCGCTGCAGTGGTCACTGGCGAAGAGTCACCGCTGTCACAGGTCCCTCGTTCACCGTAACGGAAGTTTCCGTCCACTCGGAACACGTATACGAAAGGCCACATGAAAGTTGAATTCAAAGGCTAGATCATCGCTCACGTTTATAGGTGAGCCCAGTGAAAGGATTTTCAATAAAGAGACAGCCGCAGAAGGCAACGGTGCATCTTGCCAATGTCCAAAATTTTAGCGACAGCTAAAAGCGGCGTTTTTACCATTCGGTTTTAGTAATTTCAATGGCTACAGAGCGACCACGTGCTTCTTAAATCGTTAATAAACCGCTTAAGCACGGTTAAAAAAAATAACGATGCATTCGCACAGCAGTCGTCTTAGCTTTTTGTTTCGGTTCTAGTTCTCGTACTGTTCAAACAACCAGTCCTGGTATAACTACGATTTTTTCGACGCTTGATTTTTTTTTATCCCGAAGAAATCTTCCTCAACGGCAATGTTTCGGCCGACAATACAATCGCCTTGATGCTTTTTCTGCCATTTCGTCTCGTGGGCCACTGAGAAAAAGTAAAGACTATATGGAGGCTTACACATACACACGCAACCAGAACGCAACCTGTCGCGTTGTGCAAGGCTTTGGGCGGCAGTGGGTCCACCCACGTGAAAGCAAGCACGCTGTACCTGGAGCCGCGGAGGATTCCTAGGCAGGCGTGCAAACCAGGTGCGCGCAATCATGCGACGCATTGGGCAACGTGTGTGAGCGCCCGTGAAGTCGTTACCGCTCGCCGAGGCGCCGCACAAGGTCGGCGAGGAGAACGAGGGGAGAGTGCGCAGTGTATGAAAGCCACGTGCGCCTCTTGAACAGCCTTCGGAGCTACAATGCGCGCAAATAATTTTGCGCATGTGGAAAGACCCGTATGGTCCTCGCAATCGCCGACGTATACCTCCAGCTGTTGCGCGGCCGGTCTTGCCTGGTAAAGTCCAAATTATGCTGGTCCAAATTATGGTGGTCTCGGTTCTTGCAGCCTTGATGGCATATATACACTATAAGAAAAAAAAAAGAAACCAGCCTAGGGGGGGGGGGGGGGGAGCAAAGAAGGACACGTGTCGCACTTAAAAACCCCCGTTAGTCCATAAGTTTGCACACGACTCTCCTCTTGCCGCAAATTCGACTATCTGCTGAGAGAGAGGCTAACGGGGGGACGAACCGCAGCGTAGAGGGAGAGATCAAGAGGAAGAAGCAAGACAGGGATGTTAACCAGAAAGGAGTTCCGGTTGGCTGCCCTGCTCTGGGGAAGAGGGTTGAGGGGATTGAAAAGGGAAACAGAGAAAGAGCGAGAGGAGCAATAACAACTGGTCCCCTCAAGCCAGTCGGGCTCAGGAAGCAAGACAGTGCCTTGTAGGCCTTGAGGACAGTCGATTACTGTGGCCGCGGTCCCAGGATCTTATCCTCTGTTAAGGATCGTGGCGGTCCAGGCCACAACGCAGCGTATGTCTTTCGGTCGCCTACGCAGGGCACTCGCACAGGAGATGTGCAATTGTCTCCTCGCAGACACATCTTTCACAAGCAGGGCTTTCAAGAATCGCAGTCCGGAACGTGTATTGCTTTGTAAATGCACACCGAGCCAAAGACGGCAAATCCAATGCTGCTCCATGACGCGGTACATTACGGACAGACGAAGACGCACTCCATGGAGGATCCAAAGCCCTGAAGCGACGGTTCAAAGACTGACCAGTGCTCCACGCGGAAAGAATGAGCTGCAGCGCAAAAAAAAATGCAAACGAAGCGTGGTTTTCAGCGTAATTCAGAGCGGGATAGTTTGCGACAGCACTTATCGCACGTAATAACAACAAAGGAAACAAATAATGAAACGCACGCGAACATACCAGGATTGAACCTACAACCTTCGGATTGGGAACTCAGCGTCAATACGCCCAGGCCACCGCAGCAAATGGTCCGCAGCAGGAAATAAATTCTTTATATACGAAGTACATGCATCGCTCGGGTTTTCCGCTCGCAGTTTTATTAAATGCATTGCTGTTTAGATCAAAGTACGGTGATTTTGCTGTTATATGCTTTTGCAACATATTCACAGCGTCTGAATAGCATTTCTGGCTAGAAATGAAGTGCCGAATCATGTACCGGGTGTTTGAGCGAACATTTTCAAAAATAGGCTTTTTTGGATAAAAATATCGCTTTTGCGGCATAGTATTACCAATGTTGGCGGATACCAGAAAACCGGTGAATCATCTTATCTAATAAGCTAACTAAATTTTAGTAATTTTCTTTTTAACTGTTAGAGTTAGGCACCTAGTTGCAATTAGATATTTCTAGTTGGTCATAAGTAGTAGCCTTATCAGTGTTTAGGATTTCGAAAACAGCCGCCGTGGTGGCTTAGTGGTTATGGCGCTCGGCTGCTGATCCGAAAGACGCGGGTTCGATCCCGGCCGCTGCGGTGGAATTTCGATGCAGGCGATATTCTGGCCCGTGCACTGTGCGATATCAGTGCACGTTAAAGAACCCCAGGTGGTCGAAATTTCCGGAGCCCTTCACTACGGCGTCCATCATAGCCTGAGTCCCTTTGGGACATTAAACCCATATAAACCAAACCAAACCAATTTCGAAACGCGATTACCCTTGCCGCTGTGGCTTGACAAAATTTCGCTTTTTCGACTAATTAAGTGCGCTGGAGGGGTCGCTTCGACCGACTGCTTCCGAAAGCGCATGTACGTACTTTCGCACGATGCAGCTAAATTTTGTCGAGCCACAGCGGTGAGGGTAATGGCGTTTCGAAATTCTAAAATCTGATATGGCTATTACTAATGACCGGCTGCAAATCTCTAATTGCAACTAGGCGCCTAACTCTACTAGTTGATAAGTTACTTTTTAGCTTTACTATGTAAGACGATTCACCGGTTTTCTAGTGTCCGCCAACACACACACACACACACACACACACACACACACGCACACGCACACGCACACGCACACACACACGCACACGCACGCACGCACGCACGAAAAATGTCGGATGACCTCGACTGCAATAGTACTCGATTTTTCGAAGCGCAGGATGTCATATAAGGCCATTGAGAGCACCGCCTGTGTCGGCGCCGAAGCGGATGACTCTTTCGCGTGATAAAAAGGCTTCCTTGAACCCGTAGCAACCGGTACTGCGAGCTTCAGTTCGTGTCGAATGTGTGAGTTATAAGGGCTAGCGTTAAGCAAGTGTACGTTGTTTCATTTAGTTGCTGTTTTTACGAGCTTACATTATACTTTGTACACGCATCGAAACGGTGAGCGGCGACTGGCGACTGGCCGTCGCTGCCCGCTCATATAACAAACAACGAAGGGAACCACGGCGTTCTATATTTGCTTTCAGCAGGCTGTAATGTGCACCTGCCAATGCTACAAATAAGAACCTTATCCGCAAAAAAAACGTAAAGAAAACATTTTGTGGTTGCGAAGTACCGGACGTAAGGTATACATATAGATAGTTCGGCACTCCTTTTTTGGCCAAAAATGCTATTCAAACGCTGTGCATAGGTTTTACGGCCCACCGTACCTTGTTGCAAAAAGCTAAATCAGCATACTTTGCTCTTAACAGCGTACGTTTGATAAAACTATGAGCTGTAAGCCCGAGCAACTCATGTACATCGTATACATAAGGCTTTTATGTCCTGCTCCGGACCCTCCTCTACGGTGGCTTGGGCATACCCACGCTAGGCTGCCAGTGCGAAGGCTGTGGGTTCGAATCCTGGTATTTTGATGCGCGTTTATTTCTGCTTCCTTTGTTATGTGCAATAAGTGCTGTCGAAAACTATCCCGCTCTAAATTACGCTGGAAATCACGCTTCGTTTTCCTTACATGGCTGCTCTCGGGAACTGCTGCACCATTTCCCTAGGGAATCAACAGTAGAGACCCTTTGCAGTTAGTCCCATTGTGACCAACAGTTATACCACTTGCAGTTAGTCCCGAAAATATCTAATGGTTGTGGAAAATCAGTTAGTTCCCAAAAGGACTAACCTCTCGCCCCTTTTTAGTCTCTTTTTTTTCTTCAAGTTCCTTGGTTCTGCTCAGCGAATATGTCTTGGACTCGTGTACGAGTTCTTTTGCTCATTAGGAGGCACACAAGTGAAAAGAAAGCTGCACAGAAGAGCGTACTTTAACTGCATATTTCTTGGGCGTCCTCTCCGCAGTAGAAGACGCACTTATGGCGCCTGCAGTTTTGGGGCCCCCTCTGAGTACGACCGCAAAATAGACGTCAGTGGACGCAAGTATATGCGTTGCGCGCTGCCGGTTAGCCTCGCGTTCCCCAGGGACCGGGAACAAACCACCACCGCGCAGCGGCGTCGTGCATTCAAGCGCGCTTGCCCGATCGGCCTTGGGCACAAACCACAGAGCACTCGTTTATGCGCTACACATCTGGCAGCCGCTGTTTATTCAGCGAAAATCGGCAAACGCATTCGCCAGGCGCTGCGCTGAAATAACGTTATTTACATCAAGAAGAGCATTCAACAAAAGCAGCGATCGTTAGTGCCGAAATGTACCGGACGCCAGCAGACGTCAGTCGCTAAATTTTCGAAGCATCTTGTAAAGCAGCTGCGCTCTTTCCTGCATGTGGCGGAAATCGCTCGAGGCCATCTCCTGATCGAAAGCGTGCCACCTGCCCAGACGGTCCTAATGACGGGGCTGCATTATGCAGCGGATGAGCGGCTGTCTCGTCTGCGAACGAATAACTCACAAGTGACATAACTTCCACAGCGGCGCTTCTGTCGCCTGTCTCTGCGAGCGCCGCGCCTTGATGACAGCGGGGCCGTAGATGTGGAAGGGAATGCGTCTGTCCTCCATCATCTCTGGCTGATGGTGCCCTTGATAATATTTTCTTACGACCGTGCCTATCTGACTCCTACGTATAGATAGATAGACCTTGGCGGTTTTTGCATTTTTCGCCCGTGGCCTTTTTAGAACCGGGCCGATTGGTGTTGATGATGCAACGCTGCGCGAAGTGCCCACTCTGCTTGATTGGAAGACATTTTTTATTTACTTCTACGAGATAAGTTTGCGGAGAAGGTCCCCTCTGGGTGAGATTACGACCACGGCCAATGCGTCGTGCTCTATCAGTGAGCCCCTCAGTGTTGGGATATCAGAAGTCTCCGTTTTTGGCGGTTATTGAGGAGGCTTTGCATGGCTGTAGTCTTACGTGTCGCGCCTAATTCGCAGTGGGTCTGCCTTTGCGTTATATCCGCCGTTCACTGTAAGGAAAGGCGTTCGGGAACGCAAGAACTACTTATTCGCACTGAGCTCGGGGTACACCTTTCGCGGCCGCTCGTCGCCACTGTCTAGAGTCATCTTGCATGCACTCAGACGGCGGCGGAGACTGGAAAACGTGGCGGAAGGATATTATGCTCCCCGCGGGCCGGGAAAGAGAACTCCTGTTGTGGGGCCCGATGCGGAACACGGCGTGCAGGCTGTGTCCCCTCGTACACAAGCACAACACTTCTGTACACAACACTTTGCTCGTTTTGTAGCGGCAGTTGTAAGCGGAAGCCGTAGACTTGGCTGCCGCTGCAGCGCTCTCCGCGCACCTTGTGTAGCTAGCTACAGCTCGTAACAGTCCGATGCAGGCAAACGTGGACACTGCCAATGGTACCACGGTAAAGAAAACCTGCTACCGCAGCAGTTGCAAATGTTATAATTTTCGACTCCCGGCCATCCCCGCACAAAGCCACACTGCGCCGCGTGAGCGAATAGTTTTCTTACTGGAAGCAGGATCTGCTGCCGAGACAGTTGTTTTATAGCAATGGAAGTGACATTTAACGAGACATTAACGATGCCGGTTGTTGGTCGTCATGCACTTCCTTTTCATTTCGTCTCGGGCAACCACTCGTGCGGCGACACCTCCGAAGTGTGCTCGGGATGCAGGAAGCCGGCGCCGGAATCGGTACTTTGTAAAATGTCCACCCTTTGTGTTTCCTATAAGCGGCCTCCGTTTCGCGCCCAAGGCCGGTTTTACGACCGCGGAAACGGGGGGACAGTTTCCAGGCAGCTCTGCTGGGACGCATTTCTCTTTCGCTTCCTGTCGCGTCGCGGACCGAGTGAGGTCAAATGGAGAGCAGTGAGATAAATTCCGGATTGATCACGACTGGGACTTTGCTGAAGTCCCTGCGTTTTTTTTTTTTCTGCGACGACCGCGTGTTTCGTTGCGTTTCCACGACTGATGTTAGTGGGACTTCACGTGGCATTCGCGGCGGTGTAATGCGATACCCCAGGGCAGGCATTTGTCGATTCTTTTCAACTTAACACGTTGCGGTGTGCAGTCTATAGTGCTAAAAAAAAGAATGCACTAATGTATAGTGGACGAGCAGACTCGTCTGCGTACACGGTATCATCATTCGTTTTCGTGATAGTCCAGTTTTGGCAACGTTGTCATTAAGTTTCTCTCTTTCTTTTACGAAGTCAGCTAACTACAGCCAGACCACCTCAAAGCTTCAGCGAACTGGCCCGCGCCTATGCAATTTCTCCATTCTCTGACGATCCTATTAGGTGCCTCAGCTTGCCATGACATTTAATGGGCTTTATTCGTAGCCAGCTTACAAAAGCCCGCTGCGTGACAACAGCATCTCGCAATAATCTAATGAGCACTTCTCAGTGCCATCCTACACTCTAAACATAAACGAGGAGTAGTAAGACAGTAAGCTGTCCTCTAGCGAGCTTTCTTTTTTGAGAAAAGAGTTCGCTAGAGGAAAACTTACTCCCTTTTTAATTGCATATAGCCTTATTCCTGTTTAGAGTGTATTTGGCCAAACTCATCTCCCGTGTCCGTGGCTGCGTTTCCTTTCTCAATGTATCTCCGCCCTTTTCCAACGAATGAGAAGTTGTCTCTGGACCACATTAGGCTTACCTTCCGCCGTGTAGGTTTATTTTCAGACAGCTTTCTCTCCTGTCTTTATTCGTGTTATTTTTTTTTTTCACCAAGCTCATCCATTCATGCTTGTTTTCTCTTCCAAGCTGCTTTCGAATATAACTCGATTATGCAATATTTGGTGGATACTGACTTTTGAATTTCAATACGTGTCTGGACTGCGGGACGTGTCGAATAAAAATAAATAAAACAAAAAGAAAGGAAAAGAAGCTCTAAGCCTCCGGTGCTAAAAGGAAAGTATCACTCGACGCATTAATTGCTACCGGAACCTGGGAGACTGTAATCGTTCTTCCACCGCTTTATGAAAGAGGGCGCACTTAAAGCAATCAATTTCACAACGAAACGCTTAATCTTGTTAGCGTGGTCTCTTCGTTGAGATACGTGGCTCGGAGATTGTAGGTAGTTTTGCATTATGATAGCAGTTTGACCGCAAAATATGTCGTACAATAACTTAAAGGCATTTTCTTCCGGGGCTCACCTCTCCCCGTCCGATGCCCTCGATAAGGAGGTGTATACTTAGGCGCTTATTATATACGATTGAAAACAAAAGAAGCAACGTAGTTTTGCGCGAGTTCAAGTTTAAACCTTAATCCCGCGACGTCATCATTCCAAACATTGCAGCCGTTTTCGAAAATAGCGCTGATATTTGAGAGGTAAACTCTTTCGTTCAGGAAACGGGCAATGGATCTGAAATAGGGGCATAAAAATCAAGCATTTTAGCAGCTTTCGAAACAATGTACTGAAAATAATTGCGCTAAGGCATTCGTACCTGTTGTTACTCGTTATTTCTACTCTCTCTGAACATTAAGTAGTAGCCTATTCTTGTCAAATGCAATGTAACTGACTTTCGGCCCGCTGATCATTTATTTGCCGTGGTGTGGGTCTGTTCTTATTAATTTAATTAAGGAAAACAGACCCAGTACCTCACCAGCAATACCATTACCTCGATAAGTACACCCTGAGCTGGCGCTTACAACATCTGGCTGCCTATCGCAAAGATGATGTGCTTTCGCAGAGAGCTGAACACTAATTTCGTTTCTGTCATAATAATTTTTTAGCATATCATTGTATTATGCCTGTTGAGATCATCAGTCATGCGCCTGCAATTGCGGCTATCTGCGCACTTCTTTAGGCAAGATCAGGCGGCATGACAATATCGTTGGTGCTGGATACATGCAGGTGCATGAGATAAAAACGCGCGCATATTTTATTACACTTAACAGGACACTGTGCTCTTGTGTATTTTTAAGGCATTTCTCTCGGCTTTAACCACCTTTCGCCAGCCACGCCAGTAGAAAAATTATCTCAACGCGAGCGCCTGAAACACATGTCCAGTGTATGTCCAGTGTTCGTTGCACGTGTACGTTTACGTGTATTTTGTCAAGCCAATCGAGCCAGTCAAGCCATTTTTCGGTGTTGATTGCACTGAACCCGACCCGGCGCTCTCCTGGTGCGACCGGTTTTTTTTTTTTCTTGAGGAAGCTTGACATGCGGGTTTTACTCTTCAAATGGACTGGTCTTGTTTCTCGAGAGTTCTTACAGACGCTGCTGTAGGTTCCTTTCATCGCACACACATATCAAAAGTCGTGCAGTTAGCATGCAGTGGCACAAAGTGTTGCATGTTTGAAGCGCAAGCTTGCACAAGGCAGCTTTTATACCTTAACCAACGGTAACCAAACACTAACATGCCTAACACTAACATTACTAACACAAACTAGACCTTAGACGCGCGTGCGAAGCATGGGGCGAATTCAAGTAAAAAGAAGCTAGCATGACGGGCATACCAATGTACCTCCCCCCCCTTCCTTGCTCTTTTCACCTGTAATGCGCTAAACGCAAAAGGTCCAACCTGCGCTCGCCCTCCGCCGCCATTCTTCCCGGCTGCTTGGATTGCGCAGTGCTTCGTTGCGACGACTCGTCCGTCGGCGCGGAATTGTGCCAGCCGGAGTGCGCGTGTCTGCCTGCATCCTGTCTGGGCGGCGGAGTTGCGAGACAAGACTGATTCCGCCCCCCCTCACCCGCCGTTGTTAGATCGAGGGCGCCGTCTGTAATTACCCGCGTAAGCCGCTGAGTGCCGCCGCCTTTACTGCCCTCTCCCGCTGCGACATCATGGACGACAGAGACGGCCTGGCTGCGGGCCCCTTCCTGCTGCTTTCTTAGCGCGGCTGGTCGTACGTCGCACTGATCCCCACTCCCTTGCATTATATCGCTTGTTCTAAACCTACGGACGCTTGAAAGGGGTTTGCATTGCAGAAATATTCTTCGAGTTTGTTATAAATTAGATCTACGCTTCTGACGCCCCCTCCGGAGCTCAGAAAAGGATCGACGCCTCTTTGACACTTTTTCATAGAGCCATTGAATGTTTCTGACAGGCCGCGCTTGAAAGTCACTCCAACGCAGGTGCTCTGACTCCGGCAACGAAGAGAAAAGCGACAACCTCCCTGACTGGCTACTGGGCGAACACGACTGCCAGTCCCCAAATGCGTTACTGAACCCGGTTCTGCCTCCAGACGCAGCGCTCAAACACCCAGAGCTCACTTTGTGTTCGAGAGTTTCACGAACGCATTTACTTCAGAGACTGCGCAGGGCCAACGGCAAGCACTGCTGGCACCCGCGGAAGCCCGGCGGCGGCAATTCGAACCGCCGGGTCAACGCAGAAACCGGGTCAGCTAGGCGGTGCCGTCGAGCGAGGACGCGTTCGCGATCTTGTTCCTTTAATGACTACAACACCCGCTTATGCAAGTCTCGCCTGCTTGGCGCGCCTGTTTGGTGTTCCTGCTGGGTGTTTTCCGTTTTCGAGGGCAGGTCTAACGTGAAAGTAGAAAAATGGCTGAGTGTCCGCTTGCGTGCAGTTTGGTGATCACTGCAAAACTCCCAAAATGGCGCTAATGACACCGGGACGTTGAAAAATAAAATCTCGGAGTTCTAGCTTGAGTCTTGTTTTGTTTTATTTCATTTTTCGGCATCTATTTCACATAATTGTGCCCATCACATGACAGGCTCCTGCCAGTACAACGTCGTCTTTTGCCAGGAGGCAAACTCATCGAGCGGTCGTTTATGACGCGTTACGACGCCAATCGACGGCGACGCGTTCCGCTGCGGAGAAAACCCGCTGTGTACAGCTGTCGCTGCAAGACATGCGACCAGCACGCGTCGCTTCGTCACGTGAGGAGCGCAGTGTGTTCGCTTCGGTGCTCTCCTTCAACCTTGTTTCATTTACACGCTGTAGCCGAGAGAGAGAGAGAGAGAGGAAGAAAGAAATAGAATACGGTGTAGCATGTTTACTGCGTGTGAAGATTGGTTCATGATTAGCAGGAGACGTGCTAGTGATAGCACTTACTGTGAGGAATAGAGAGAGAGAAAGAAGCTTTAAGGCGCGCTCACACTGGCGGGAAGCTTCCCGCGCCGGCACAGCGTCAACGTCGACGCTGCCTCGCAGCTCCTCGGAATGACGCTCACACTACGCGCGTTTTCTCGCTGCGGTTGTCTTGGAATGTGGAGAGAGGAGGCGCTGAGGGAGGACCCGAACGAGCAGAAAGAGAAGGGGATAGTCACGTGACACTAGAGAGACTGGAAAGCGCACCCTGCTAGCTCCCCTCCCGTCGCCCTGGCAAAGCAGCCGCCGAGTGCCCCGGCCGGCCGGGGCCGGCCGGCCGGACGCGCGCAGCCTCCGCCGCCGCCGAAGGGGTCACTGAGCTGGGACCGACGTCACGGTTCACGGTCGGCGCCCATTGGCTGTCCTTAATCACCGGCACGGGAAAAATAGGTACCGAACCCATCGCTCCGCGGGACGGGAGAGCAGGCTGTCCGCGGGAGAAAAACCGGCTTGGGCGGGAAGCGGCACGCGGGAAACGCCCGGCGTTGCGCGTTTTCCCGCTAATGTGAGCGCCCCTTTATGCATCCTACAGGATGAGAGTGGAATCACACAGTCATCCAGGAATGTGCTGATTTCTTGTCCGAAGGTATGCGAAGTCGCTGCATTTATTTTGATGCTAGAGAGTAAAGACCCACTCCGCAATAGCTGTTCTCTGGTACGTATTGAAAAAAAGGTAGAAAATATTGCCACGAGATGATCCGTTCCTAGCGTATACTGTTTACGAGAGTTGATCAGTGATCGGTGTACCATGTTCCTGGTCGACCATGCCGCACGAGCTGGCCTTTCACCTCCGCCGACGACTTCCAGGCACTTCGGAAGAGAGTAGACAGGGCAAGAGAATAGGAAAAGGGATAGTGTGCTCTTTAGATCGGCATAGGGTACAGCGCTGTTTCGACAGGAAGGGCAAGAGCGTAATCGGAAACGAGAGTCGGGCAGGCGTAAGGAGAGCGTTTGTGTAATAATAATAATTGGTTTTTGGGGAAAGGAAATGGCGCAGTATCTGTCTCATATATCTTTGGACACCTAAACCGCGCCGTAAGGGAAGGGATAAAGGAGGGAGTGAAAGAAGAAAGGAAGAATAGGTGCCGTAGTGGAGGGCTCCGGAATAATTTCGACCACCTGGGGATCTTTAACGTGCACTGACATCGCACAGCACACGGGCGCCTTAGCGTTTTGCCTCCATAAAAACGCAGCCGCCGCGGTCGGGTTCGAACCCGGGAACTCCGGATCAGTAGTCGAGCGCCCTAACCACTGAGCCACCGCGGCGGTTTAGAGAGTTTGTGTTGTTTTTTTTTCGAAGTGTGTGTTCATGCGTAATATTAAGAAGTTTGCAGAGCCGCGTTGTGTACGTGCTGGGACGACATTTTCAGTTGTTGGCAGTGTTTTCCAATTGGGAAAGTCCGTTCCACGCTGGAAGTTTTTTAGCAGGGGATCAGAGGTGCCCGGATATGGAAATCACTGGCTGGCTGATGAGCCATTTCATTTCCCGCGATTACTGCATGGGCCCACCGTGTACAATTACTGAGGACGGGGCCAAAGAGGGCGGAGCTTCGTCCAGGTGTTCTGTGCGGTCGGATGGAATTTGCCGGCGCTGGACGAGGCGAATAGCCGTCGTGGAGGGTGCGCAAATTGCATGTGACGAAGCACGAGGGAGTTCGGAGAATGACCAGATGCTATGCATATGATGGGCCCTACCATCCCTAGAGCAGCAGTGCGGGGAGGCTTACTTGTGCGTCCTCTGAGTGCGCGCAGTGTAAGAGGATAGACGCTGCGGCTTACACGGATTTTCTCGGTTAGGCGAATGCAAATCGAAGCGCGTGTGATTGATGGCCTGCCGGCTTGGAGGCGATTCACCGTACCCAAATGTATAAAAAAATAACAAAAGCGTTAGACGGCGGTGTTTATTATTTATTTTTACGTGTATACGCATCTGTCATGAAACGAAAGCTAACGCGATCATTAATAACAGCGATTATGAGAATCAGCCGTCGGTTTTCTTAGACGGAGACACTGCTTTGCATTTCTGACGCACATGGAGGTGTTTACTGCGAAACAAGAAAACACCGAGAGCTCTGTCTGGAGCTGCGCTTTTCATAATGGAACAGCAGGATGCACGCCTCGTACATCGTGCGTGCCTTAGCTGCTCGGCGCACAACGTGTTTGGAATTGCTTTAAGCGCATGCAAAAAAAAAAAAAGGCCCTCGCAGACCTCACGCGGCTGCTCGAAGTTCGTACACAGCTGGCGCGCGCGTAGAGTGGCCGGCTTCTTGCGCCGCGCTGCGAAATTCCATCGGTGTGTAGCGCTGCGTTGCGCGCGTTCACGTTCATTCGCGCGTTTGTTTTTTGGATGGCAGCCAGCGGCGGTGTGCTACGCTTGTCACATCGCAGGCTGGCCTCTGTGAAAAAGTAGGGAACTGTCTCGCTGTGTGTTGACGGCGGGCTCGTAATTTCGCGGTTCCGTTCTTTTTTGCCTCTTCAGCTGTCTGTGTTTGACGTTCACAGACGCCTCAGAGTGCGTCTCCGCGGGTTGGCAAGACGGGGCTGCCCCAGATGCCCCTGCGACGTGCTCAGAAGGGACACTTATTACGTTTCGGTCTCCGCTTTTCCGACACTTATTTTGCGGACGGTTTTGCGCAACAGAAGAAACGGAATTCGCTTCTGTAGCGGGCCACCCGGGCTACGTATACGACAGATGCGCTGGGCCTGTCTTTTCATTTTCTTTAGCTAGATGTCTCAATAGGGTGCCGACTGGATCCTCGCGGTTGTTCGTCGGAGCCGACGTTTCATTTCCTCTCGTTTTTCTTTCAGTGCTGTTCGGGTGGAAGGCGAGTTCTTTTTTGCCTTACCAGGAATTCGGGACAGCGCCCAGCCAGTATAGCTAAGGCTAGCGGCCTACAGCGCTTTCAATTACAGCGACTGTGGCATTCTCTTCCTTCCTTACGTAATGGATGACGTCAACGCGCTATTTTTGAACCTTCAAAGCCATGCGCCACGGCAGGGCAGTCAAGGGAACTAGAAGCACTTGTCCCGAAATCCCGGTAACGGTGTCCGAAGCTCCTCGTCATTTCCTTTCTCCCTGCGGCCTTTGGCGCACAACACCTGGTGTGGCTATACTGAGAAAATGTCGATAAAGCCTCGCCGAAGGCAATTACAAAACTGTTATCATTCGAAGTAATACTGTCGGCTCTATATATGACGAACTCCTCGGTGGAGGGCTCACATCTCTAATCCCGACCACCTGGGGCTATTTGACGTACACCAAAATCTCGGAGCGCGGATGTTTTTTTTTCCCTGCTTTTTTTGTAATTTGGTCCCCGCTGTGCGTGGCCCCCGCGGCCAAGATCGAACACGATAGCATGTGGTCTATTTGCAGAGCAGCGTAGCTGCTGAGCCACGGCGGTGAGCACTGAAGTGTAATTGTATGCAGTAGTCAGAACCGGTTGTAGGCAGAAGGGCATTGCCCCGCCGCTTGTCCCGAGCACAAACGTGAAGCGCGCGAATCTTTCGCGCACATTGCTGACTGCCTCCCCGAAGTCCTATTTCATTCCAGCCAGATCGGAGTCACCCCCTGGTGATAGTAAGACAGGGCGGAGGTGCGCCAGCGTTGGCTATGCGCTGCCTGAATGCAACACTGCACAGAACAAACCGAAAGGAACGGGGCAGGAAGGGGGCTACAACTGCGAATCCTTGGCTGCATCGCAGTACACGGACATGCATATACACGTGGACAGCGCCGAATTTGTGTGTGTTTTATATTTTGCAGATTTTAGTGCAAAAGAACTACTTCACGTGGTCAAACCCAAACAGTAATCTTGTAGCGTCCCTTACCTTGAGGGTGCAGAGATAAAATAAATATTGCAGTGAAGCGTTTTGAGCCGATGGCGGTGTGAACAGGTGAGCTTGGCTGGCCACTGCGCGGGAGCACATGGTTATCGCCACAGCCAATCACGCCTCTTGTTAAACTACAACACGTTATCGCGCTATGCATTGCACGTCGTCGTCTTCATCAACTTCCATCTGCGGCGCGAACATAGCCTCGATCAGAGCTTAACCGGAGTCCCATATCGTCGATAGACGCGCCGACGACCCAGGAAAGCAAAACCATGAGCCAACCATGCTAAACATATGCCTTCACACGTCTACTGGATTTACCTTTACGAAAATATCTATAGATGTTTGACTCTAAAATCTGTGGACTTTCAATAGATAAGTTTTACAGCTTAGTCTATAAACAATAGAAATCTTGTCGATAGTCTAAGACAATCTATAGATTTATGGCCGTGCACTTTTAGTACCTTTTTCTGTGGACAGGATGTGACTATGAATAGACAAAAGGAAATATCTATAGGAAGGCAGTAGAGTCTATAAGAAGTGTATAGGCAGTGTACTGACCATTTTTTAAGAGTTGCAGTAAAACTCTGCCAATTTTTGTACTTGCATCGCTGTTCGTTCTAATGGTTTACACGCCTCGACCTCTAAACCCTTAACTTTCTCGCGTTTGCGATGCACTATGACGTGCTCGCGCGCGCGCTCGACAGAGTACGTGAGAACATCTCGAGAGGCTCGACGCCTGTGTCACAGTTCGATCAGATGACTCAATACACAGTGCCTCCGCTTTTCTTGCGTCGCTCGCGCTGTTATTTAATAATAATAATAATAATAATAATAATAATAATAATAATAATAATAATAATAATTGGTTTTTGGTGGAAAGGAAATGGCGCAGTATCTGTCTCATATATCGTTGGACACCTGAACCGCGCCGTAAGGGAAGGGATAAAGGAGTGAGCGAAAGAAGAGAGGAACAAATAGGTCCGTAGTGGAGGGCTCCGGAATAATTTCGACCACCTGGGGACCTTTAACGTGCACTGACATCTTTATTTCGTGTCTAGTAGCGCGCGCTTCGTGACGCGGGCTTCTGGAGATCTTCTGGAGATAAGATGGTGTGCATTCGTGCCTCCGAGAGCGCGCCTTTTATGAGGCGCGCGGGGAAGCACGTGCTCGCCGCTATTGAGAACTGTCGAAAGAGGCGGTTTGCTTCGCAGGGGAGCGTCATTTTGGAACGGTAAATCGGCAAAAAAAAAAAAATCGCTTGACAGTGGCGTTTTCGCGTGATGACCCTCAGCGAAGTCAAGACAAGTGGGCGCTGTAGAGTTTGGAGGTGGTTGGTATCTTTGGGCCAAAAGAAGGGGCAGCATTTTTCCCTTTCGCATTTGCGTTCGCGAAGTGAAAAGAAGCACGAACACTGAGCAGAAAATTGAAACAAGCTCTCTGGTATCCTACCCTCAAACTAAAAGCTGCGGACATGAAATGCATACTTGCGACTCTCCTGCTGCTCTGCCCACCTGCTCCCTTTTTCTGAATTGCACAGGTTTCGCACAGCTCAGATACGTGTCGTCGAAGAAAAAAAAAATGGTCTCTGCGCTGCGTCGTTGCTGCTTGTAATTAAAACACGGGGGGAGAGGTAGTTACGTTACGTGCTGGCAGTGCGATAGCATTCGAAGTTGCTGATGCCTGCACCGTGAGTGACGACTGGTGGGGTTTGTGAGACTCCGGTTGCTCTTCCCGAGCAATGCGGAGAACGAATGCTCCCGCAAGCGTTCTTTTGCAGGAATTGCTCTTCGGGAGGCTGCCTATTTTGCACGTAGGCCCACTATTGTTTGAGTCATTTTCTTCTGCCTGCTGCCACTTTTGGCAGGTGGAGGCTTGCTTCACACAGCCGAATTTTGTCTGGTGACGTCACTTCCGGCCTGGTGACGTCACGTTCCTCCATCCAGTCGGATTTCCACGGTCTCGTGACGTCACTTCCCGCCAGCTAGTTGGCGAATTTTGTGACAGACGACTCCGGACGCCGCCGAAGTTTTCATCCGATAAGGCTTTTAATGCTATCGCATTTAAAAAAATAATGCGTGTGTACTTTTGTGTCACACGTATGCGCTCACACACACTGCGACATGATCTTCAGGATACTTGGCGTCCGTACTCACGTTGTCTTTCGCAAGCAGTACTCAACAGACGCAGGACCATCGGCCTTTCGACCAGCGTTGTGGTCTCCCTCTAATCTGGGAGCTCGTCTCTCCACTTCCCGCAACCCTTTTCTGTGCCGGTTGCTCGGTGCCTCTTCAGCGGAACAGTGCGAACATATCTGCGATAATGTGACAAGAGAATAGAATGTGTCTGTAGGGTTCGGCGCGCTGTCGCATTTTTTTGTACATGTGTTGCGAATATTCCGCGAGAGGGCAGTGACCTAGGCTGCGCGTCCGGTTTTGTTTTATTTTGTTTTGCTCTGGTGCACGCCGTTAGATGGGGACTCATGCCTTTTTGGTTAGTCTCCCCTTTCGTCCTTACGGTTTCCTTCGCCGCCCCGGACGGCGGGGCTATCTGCCGGCCTCGACCTTGGACCCCTGTCCCCTTTGCGAAGGATTGCGAAACCACCTATGGTGGAACTCGGGGGTAAGGGAAAACGCTGACATCAGTTCTGAGCTTTCCCATTCGTCAAAACTGATGAGCCGCAGTTAGCAGTTTATTTTTATGTGTGGAAAAGGGGGCGGGCATCTTCGGGGTGTACCCGCGAAGGGAGCCGCGCCCGTGTGCTTTTTTGTCTCTAGCTACTCCTAGCTTGGAGGCGCTCGGTCTGGCCGAGTGCGGAGGGAGTGACCGTTGAGAGCTGGTGCGAGGCGTGCCAGTTTGACTGTTGGGACGCGGTGTCCCTCGCCTCTGTGCAGGCGGCCGGCTAGGCCGGCCGCGGATAGTTGTGGCCGTATACTGACTTTTGTTTGTACCCATCTGTAAATAGCCTGTATAAAAGTTCGTTTCTCTATAAATCGCTTCGCCTGCAAGTCATATCGTCGAGAAGCCTTCAAGCGGTGCATCCAGTTTCTGGAAATCGCCGGACCAACACCACCGGCAAACCTTTACTGTGTTCTTACAAATATCACATGAGGAGACGCAATGGCATTTCAAGCCTCACAATATTGTTACGTGACGGCAAGCCGACGAAAAGAGAACGACATGACGGATGGTGACGTCGTCTTCTAGTCAGTGACAGTATCAATTTGCGTACTTCCCGCTTATGACAGGTCGTTGAACGACTGAAGCATCTGATTCCCGTCTTGGAATTATGAGTGAATCGCTTTGACTTGCTGTTAGAAGATACCACTAAGTCGGGAAGAAGGTTCACATAGTTTGCAGGGATGCTGTGATATTTGGATGAGAGCTGTCACGGAAAAAGAAGACACGTGCAACTGTCTCACACAGAGATGTGTCAAACTTAGTCCGCCAGCAGAAACAGGCCTGAATAGGTTATCGCGCCGCATTGGTTCAAAACAGGAGCAATATACATGAACGTCGCAGATGTTCGCCGAAAGCTTTGGATGTAGTCTCGTGCAATTGAGTACCTGCAAAACGTAATAAATTTTCGTTGCCTGAAACATGTTGCAGTCCTGCGCTCGACGAAAAATTGATAGGTGGTGTGGAACAAAAGTCTGAGCATAGCTCTAAAGGGCCGGGACCCGCTCCCTCCAGTAAAGCCCACTAGACTTGAATGCATGAAGGGGAACTCCAAGGTGTTTGGGGGGGGGGACCCGATACCATTCATTTCCAGCATAATGAGTCGGCATTGATCCCCATGAACCGAACCGCAGACCCGAACTTGTAGAGCCATTGATTTGAGCGCCAGAGATATTGCCAAACTGCTCAATAATGATTATAGTTTCGTCAATACTGGATTTATCAACGCAGAAAAACGCCAAATCATCGGCGTACGCAAGCACTTTGAGATGTAAGTTCAATCAATCAATCAATCAATCAATCAATCAATCAATCAATCAATCAATCAATCAATCAATCAATCAATCAATCAATCAATCAATCAATCAATCAATCAAATCAAAGTTCTCGCGTTAAACAGGTGGGGTTCCCACTACACTGACGCTAAGTGCAGGGGCGTAAATCACCATCATTAATGTATAGAGACACGCAAAACACCGAAAGCGACGAGGGAGCCGAGCGCGCTATTCATCTGGAAAAAGAAGAGCAGCTGACGGCTGTGGCAAGTTAAGCAGCGAAAGCTGCCGGGATATCTAGCACGTTGCCCGGCTTGAAGAACAGATGCGCGCGCGAAGGCTGCATGCAGTGCGTTTGGCACATAAGGTACGCGGCCGCAACCAATGCAAAGAGGCACTTCTGCGAGCCTTCTAAAATATTCTATACGCCCGTCCTGCAAAGCATTTCGTGCTTACAACTCCTGCCGACGGCGAGCAGTCTGTTAGGCTGCAATTTTTTGTGCTTCGTAATTTTGGCGTTTTGACACTGCTGTGCTGAGCAGACCTAAGACTGGTGTGTGTTGTATTGCCAGTCAGGGCATGATAAGGTTTCTTGCTGGACCCATGCGTTTCAGAACTTCATTGATAAAAAAGAGTTCTCATGCGCTGAAGGTCAAAACGAAAAGAAAGATGTTAAAATTCCTGTTTCAGTGTCAAGCGCGAAAGTTTGTGATCACGAGGCCACTGTAGTGGGCCAGTTGGTGTAACATGACCAGATGGAACAGCACGTACACAGCGACGCACGATACAACGCCTGTGTCCTTCTTCTCTTCTGCGTTCTGTTTTTGCGCTCTTCCTTTTTGGTTCGTGGTCATCTTGGCGTTGCTGTTCTTCTGTACAAAGATGGTCCCTTCTTTGGGACAGGTTATGACGAGTCATCTTGACCGCCGCAGTTCGGGTCGGAATGGGTTCATGCGGCAGGATCCCGAGATAATGTGTGCAGGAATATAACACCTATGGGGAAGCTTACCGCTTCAGCACGCAATCAAGTCTTCACGTCTTCCCCAGTGAACGTTTCCTCTGTCGTCGCAATAGCAGATTAGCTCTAAGATTCGAAGGCCCGGAAAAGTTTTGTTGTTACCGTTTTCAATTGCGTCCATCCTTATCCCGAGATTTGTAGTGCCGGTTGTTTCGCTGGTCGTACGTCCCTCCTGATAATGGAGAGAGAAAGAGGGAGAAAACTTTTATTGCATAAAAGGAGACCGGAGCGGATTTTGGGTGGGGTGCTCAGTCCAGGACTCCAGTCGCTTCCGCCGACGCTTTGGCGATTGCACACTAGAGCCTCCTGGTCTTCCAGAGTGCCGCTGGACAGCGTCAACTCCCACTGCCCCAGCGCTGCGTTGGGCGGCTTTAGGTGGTTGGGTTTAGCAGTGCATGTCCATGTAATGTGTGTAAATATAGGAATATCACCGCAGCAGGGTCACGTATCTGCATATTCGTTTGGGTGAATGTGGCGCAGGTGGTGGAGATTGGGGAAAGTGAGTGTTTGGATTTGTCTTAGGTGGTAGGAGTCTGCCGGGGAAAGTTGGATTATAGAGACGCCGATCTAGGCGGAGCGTTTCTAGGCGGGTGGAAAAATGGGTTGGGGGGGGGGGGGGGGGGTAAATGGCAGAATCGGTGTGCACCGCTCGGTAGGTATAGTCTTGAGGTAGGGCGTCGGCCGGAATGTTCCCATCGAGACCTGCATGGCCTGGGACCCAGGTCACCGAACTGCCAAATGACAAGTCCTCCATTACGAAAAAGACAACATGGTCACGCCGTCTTCTGGTAATGGACGACCTGTCACTTGACAGTTCGGTGACTGGCCGCCCCGTTTTTGCGGCACGTTTGTTGACGCTGTTTCTCGCAGTTCCAAATTTCTGCTAGGAAAGAGCTTCGTGTGTTGTCTTTTGGGGCAGTGTTTCGAATACTGTCAGGCTCGAAGGGCGCTTTTAGATGCCTCTCCTTGCTTCGCTTGCTTGATACGCGTTTAATGCTGCTGGACGGCGTATGGACCGGTTGAAGTTGCATTTGTGCAATGCCGTTCTTGTAAACAGTCGTGTCGCACTCGGAAGAATAAATAGTTCGGGATGCCGTTATTTCTGTCCATCTGCTGTGAATGTGCGCTGTGACTTTCTTGTAAGTTTCAACTATGCGATATGTTGCCTAGCTCTTACTTTTTAACTACGCAACAGCGCGCCCTGCGGTTCATGGCTCAGTAGAGCACAGAGGTTGTGCGAACGAGGGTGGCAGTTACAACTTGCGATGCCACGTTAGGGCGCTTATGGAGAGAACGAGCAGGGTTGCGGTGTCCGGGAAAATACAATGTTGCGTACTATGGCGCATTTATTCTTTTCGCCCTTTGCCCTTCGTCATCGGCTCCAGTGGCGCCATTCCCTCGCTTTTGCTGTAATCTGGCATCTCGCGGCGGAAGGCTACCTTACATGGAAACGAAGCGGCAAAGAAAAAAATGCCGGGAGACCGTCAGAAATGCTTTGTACTAACCATTCCTTAACTGATCATGATAACACGCTGCCAGTAACCACTCAGACAACTGCTCAGGTATAATATTTATTCGGAGTTGGCTATTATCGCGTCATGATTAACGAAGGCAAATGATATCTGATTTACTTCCCGCAACGACACATTTTTTGGCTTAGTTTATGCGGGTTTGACGTCCCAAAGCGACTCAGGCTATGGGGGACGCCGTAGAGAAGGGCTCCGGAAATTTTGACCACCTGGGGTCCTTTAACGTGCACTGACATCGCACAGTACACGCGCCTCTAGAATTTCGCCTCCATCGAAATTCCACCACCGCAGCCGGGATCGAACCCGCGTCTTTCGGGCCAGCAGCCGAACGCCATAACCACTCAGCCACCGCTGCGGCTACATATTCTTTCGTACATGATGTATATGTGCGTGTTGCAGGAGGTGGTTGGGTTGGCTTGGTTTCCTTTTTGCGCGGTAGCGTTACGTCATGCTGAAAATTTGGCATCGTCGTCGGCGTTGTGAGCGAAGGATCTCTGGAGAAGCAACGTGGTGCGCCACCTAGGTCACGTGACCTTGTTGCGTCATCACAACCTGCCCATCGTATTGTGAGCAAACTTACCACCGTGGCAGATGGCAGTTAAATTATCGATTGTTCGCGAAAGGTTGCTTGTGAAGAGCAACCTGTGTTGCACAAGCCCCGCCGGGGCCAGCGCCTGCCATCGCATGTACCATGTCGTAACCGAAAATTCCCTCAGACAAAAAAATCCTTCTTGCATTATCTTTCTCCCTGAAGCCCTGCTAGTTTATCTTGGGGACACGGGTTTGGCATATACCCTTTGATGATATTAAAGCAGCAATTTTGGCGATTTGGTACTGGCGCTCGATTGAATGAACTTTACTGCGTTACAGCAAGGCGAACGATTAAGCATTTAAGGTACAAATACATGCGCAGACTCGCAACTAATTTTATTGGGACGAACAGGGGGAGTATATACAGAAAAAAAACAATGAACCACACATGCAAAGGCAGGTACGCGACCTGCAAGCAAATAAATGACACTGACATTGAATTGCACGTGTTCACGCTGTGCCCGCTGAAATTGCGAAGAAGGAAAAAAATAAAAATAAAAACAAGGCTGCCACCTGCTGTTTTCACATACTAACATACTTTTCAGCCATCAGGTTTGTATAACACGAGAAGTAAAGCTGGCTTATGTTATGAGAAAAAGACGTGATAATTGCATCAGCTAGCCTTCTGTCTCACTTGCAGATAGTGAATTTTCATATCTGGACTCAACGTGAAATTTAATGTTGGTTTTGATTGACTTACTTGCAGCTCACGTAAGTGCTTTTTTGTGGTTTGTTGGCTTTTTCCTGTATATATTCTCTCTGTTTGTCCCAATAAAATTAGTTGAGAGTCTGCGGATGTCCTTTGTACCTTGCGTAGTTAGCCGTCTCTGTTGTAGCGCAGTGACATTGTTTCAATCGCGACCCCTTTAGTGATCCTAAGTGTATGTTTGCGCGAGTATCGTGTATACTAGATTTCATCGTTTCTTAATTTTATTTTTCCTCTTTTTCTCCCTCTTCCATGTGAACTATCAGGCAAACCTCTCATGTAATCATTAAAATATCTTACTCTCTCTTGAAAAAGTTCGTTATCCTTGAAAAAGTGAGACCTTTCCGCTTCTTAAAATTCCCGGACACTCCGTGAACGTCCCCTGTTCGCCCACTTTCGTTCCAGAAATTTCCCTGAGAAAGGGAAAATTCCCCGAATGGAACAACCCTGTACTGCGTTCGCTAATTTTCTTCCTCCGGTAACCTTGCTTCACCTCGGTGACAAGGGTCTGTGTGGCAAAGCGAACTTTGGAACTCCATGGCGTTGAAGGATATTTCTTGGGGTGGTGCATCCGCAGCCACTTATAGTCGCTACTCCCCGCATTTAGCCGTTGTCCGTCCGTCCGTCCGTCCGTCCGTCCCTTTCTCTGTCTGTCTGAAGCCGGTTTTGTGGGAGACTGCTCACCTGCCCACCTGATTGGTGAGTCCCGTTGAGGACAGTCTTCTCTTTCAGGGTTCATTTTTTCAAGTCGCTTTCGTTATGACGTAAAAGCTTGAGATTTATCGGATAAATTCGGCTTCATGTCCGTCCTCATACTCGCGTGTTTTCTGGACGATATATTTGCCGGAATTGGCCGAGAATTGGAGCTAAAAGCGTGTCATGTTTGAAAAACAGCAGAAGCGCTTGTCTCACCGCAGTTTCAATTGCTAATATACGCATCCTCTTCATTCTGTACTTCACGGAAGGTTGCCTACTGGCACACGCGTCGCGCTCGTGATTTATTGTAAACGTTTCGAATATATCACGTATGCGCTTGTCGTTGTGTTTGCAGATGACATTTAATTTAAGGCAGGCGTCGAGTTACACGACACGCAACGTGGGGCCAGGTTGCTTCCGGCAGGCGGCTGAAAGGTGGCCCGTGTTCTCCCTAACGGCCATTGAGACACCTTCCCATTTGGCTTGTATATAGCGTCGGCCACGAGACAACGCGATTCGTTTTAGGCAACAATTGAACGACACGGCTCACGAAAGCTCGAGGGCTGCTTGTCCCATTGCGCCTGCTTCGGTCCATTGTGGGGGACATTTCTGCGCACGCGCTGTAGCCTGTTCAGCACAGAAAAGACAAGAGTAGAATGGGCAAGGAAAAAGAAACAAAAATAAAGTTGCCTTGAGCGCAGCGCGATTTTCTGCGATTCTCTTCGTAGAATGCGACACCCTGAGCACGTGGGGAATTACGGCGAAATTGCGGTTCTGCTTACCGGGCGTGCAATCGCAGATTCTTTCTTTTTTTGAGAGAGGGGAGGGAACTCGCCGAACAGTGTGGCACAGAAACTACTCCGCTTGTTTGTCTTTCCGTAAGTGCTGTAGCTTTAATCAGGGCCGCAGTGCATCAGCCGTGCAGCAGATGCGAGCAGGTCTGTAGGAAACTGGAAACGATGCGCATTCAAGGCAGAAGATAATAATGAGAAATTACGGATAGTTTGGTGCTGTTGCCGGCAATGAGCATACGCCGCCGCCTGCCCAGCCTACTTGGCAAAGGCATAGCCAGAGAACTCCACCGCAGGTGACGCAGTTTCGAGGGTGCTGGCTCTCCGTCCCGCATGAACATTGGCACCCAAGCAAGCTTGGGCGATGTTCTCACCGGCCAGCAATCCCTCTAGACAGAAAGGTGTAAAGAGCGAGTAAGCTCTCCTCTAGCGCCTCCCTTTTATAAGAGAGAGTGCACTAGAGGACAGCTTACTCTCCTTTTACTCCCATGTAGGCGTATTTGTGCGTGTTAAGTCACAGGAAGAGCACTGCGTCCGCGCATAGCTGCTGTGCGCTGCCGGTTCACAGGCTCGCAGCAGACAGGGTGAAGTGCCACTGCACCCTTTCGTTGCAACGCGCTGTAAGTTCTCTGCGTGATGCTGCGCTTGTGTGCAGAAAACCGCTTTGCGTTTGTTCGCGTCCACGCTCACGCCGTTGCTCTACTTTGCGTGGTCTCGATGACGATGGCGATGGCTTTTAATGGCGCAGTGGTAGCTTGGCCACAGTGCCATGGCTGACACGCTTTTTGTTCTGCTGGAGAAACCCCAGCACTAGGCCTGAGGAAAGCTTCTTACATACCCACCGGAAAACTGGTGGGTACCCGGCGACACTGGGAATTCGAATCGAACCCCGAACTTTCCACGTTGGAAGCTGATGACCAGCCCACTATAGGTCGCCGCTTCACGTTCTTCTGATGGGCGCTTTTTCGCGTATTTTGCAGTTGCATGCAGGCTGACTGTAGCACTGGCTAGGCGCTATGTGGCTTGACCTGCACTGATGTGCGGGTTAATCTGTCAGCCAAGCGCCGAAGTCTAGAAAAAAAAAATTATAGAGGGCAGTTAAGACTACTCACGTGCTGTGAATATGAAAGTAGTTGTGTCTCGTCGTGGGCTACTAGTTAACTAGATTTTACTAGTTAATACTAGTTCGTGGCTAGTAGTAATGTCTCAAAGACCTTTGATACATTAGCACATGTCTGTACCCAAATCACCGCACAATCTTTTGTAACAAAGGCCTTTAGGTTGATCACCTTTAGGTTGAAGAAATTCACGGTAAAGGCCTTTAGGTTGAAGGCTTTTAAAGCAGACATTTAGGGTTAAGGCCTTTATGCCAGAGGCGTTTACCCTAAAGGTTTTCATCCTAAATTTTTTGACCTAAGGCCTTCATCCTGAAGTTCTTTGATCTAAGGACATTTGAACTAAAGGCCTTCATCCTCAAAGCCATTGGGTGTCTGTGTATGCATTGTATCCTGCTGACTTATGGTTGATATGGCAGCTGTGCTGATCGCGTCACTGGCGTTTTCGAAACATCTCGTCTGGACAACGCCGGGCTTCTTTGCCGGTGAGCCATATAATGATTTCGCGTTAACAAGCAGTGACATAAGAAACAGGGAGGCCCTGAAGGGTAAATAAAAGATGATGATCAGCGGCAGTGCTCCTGCGTTTTCTAATCAGGTTAGCAATGGAAAAGTGTAAAAGTTGCATTTATAACGCGTATATATAATGTATCATGAAAAGGTATTCACTATAACGAACGATACGGAACCGCAGAGGAATAGGAGGTGACAGTGAAGATGCAGAGAACGCACAACTTTTGGCGATTCCTACTTTTTTTGCCACTTAACGAGTTTTGGTCTCTTACAAAGCCTTGGGTGGCTTGATTTTTCCTGATCTCAGTTTGTACCGCGTTTTGTTTTCTGCGAGCCCAGGTGGAGAGGGGCTGCTGTGACCAGTTAATAATGGTGCACACCGAAACATATGTTTTCATTTGAGTGAAAAAAAGGTACAGACACCCTGCCGTCGGTGAGGTTGAAGGACCATATCGTTCTATCGTTATTGATCACGTTTGATAAATGATGACAGAGTAATGCGAATTTCATTTTCCTTTGGCTCAGAGTGTCACTCGCTTATAACAAGGCGTCCCGATTCACGGCGCACGCAGAGATTCATTTATCTTCTTGCCTAGCGGTTGTTGTAAAATTCCGGCGCGCATGGCTATAGCCGGCATCTGCGCCGCCCGCTCATTTCCAGCGGCACGCGAGTGTTTCTCAGGAATGCATGTTTTATTATTCGTGCAAACAGGATGAGAACACATATACAGAAAATGTGACTATGAGCGCAGGGCTCCCCATGCAAAAGTATTCAGCTATGTAATTGACTATACATGTCCAGCCTTCTTGAACAAAGATTTTTTAATATTGCAATATTGTATAGTAGTGTTATGAAAATATTGAAGGTGTAAGGCTAAAGAAGAAGATGCGTCTGATGATTTGAAAAGACGAAGACGAGGTGTCAGTGTTCTCGAGAGTTTTTGCCAGCGCTACGCTTGTGTGTCTTTTGCCGATCTGATCCCAGACTGCTGCCGTTGCCGTTCCCGTCGCCCCAGTACCTCGTAGCAAACCCCCCGTTACATTTGGTGGAGGAGCCGGGTAAAAACATCTGCCCTGGAGCTCCGTAGTCGTGCTCTCCCGGCGCGCACGATGCCTGAGGACGTCCAACACCAGGCCGTACAAGTGGGCCAGGCTGTCATCTGTGCCGGCTCTCTTCGTCAACGGGACCCGACCATTTTCAGCGGGACTGACGAGCACGATGTGGAAGATTGGCTCACATCGTACGAGCGGGTGAGCGTATACAACAAATGGGACGATGTGACGAAGCTAAACAACGTCATCTTTTATCTCGCCGGTGTGGCTAACCTCTGGTATCGCAACCATGAGGCAGATATTCAAACCTGGTCCATTTTTAAGACTAAATTTGCAGACGTATTTGTTCGACCGGCTGTCAGGCAACTCCGAGCCGAACAGCGATTGCGTGAACGATCTCAGCAGGCTAGTGAAAGCTTCACTAGCTACATTGAAGATGTCGTCGACTTGTGCAAGCGGGTCAACGCTCGTATGTCGGAAGCCGACAAGATCCAACACATCTTGAAAGGCATCGATGACGACGCTTTTCAGATGCTTCTAGCGCGCGACTTGCGTACCGTTGCAGAAGTCGTCACGCTGTGTCAAAGCTTTGAGCAGTTGCGCAAGCAGCGGATTCTGACACGCCAGCGGCCACAGCAGGTTGAGTCGCTCGCTGGGCTCACGCCTGCTCCTGACCCCTCGCTGCTACAGCAGATTAAAGACTTCGTGCGGGAAGAAGTGGCACGTCAACTTTCCTTTCTGCCGAGCGCTCACGACCGACCATCATATCTGACTCCAGCGCTCCGACATACAATTCAAGAGCAAGTTGCTGAGGCTCTTCCACCGGCTCATCCGTCACCACCTGTCACGGTTCCGCTGACATACGCTGACGTTGTCGCCAGACCACAACCTGTGGCGGCTCCGCTCACATATGCCGAAGCCGTCGCGAGACCGCCTCCTGTCGCGGCTCCAGTGACATATGCCGATGTCGTAGCAAGACCGCAGCCGCCAATCTATAGTGCGCCTCCGGCGCATTTGCGAGGGCCAGTGGCTTACCGACGACCTACTCCAAGGGTCAGCGATTCCTGGCGCACAACGGACAATCGGCCGATTTGCTTCTTTTGTGGTCTCCCAGGTCATGTAGCTCGGCATTGCCGCCGTCGCCTCCCGGACGCGGAAATTCCTCCCCAAGCTCCTGGGTACTGGCCCCCACCGAGTCAGTACTCTGTACCAGCTGCGCCGCCGCAAAGTCGTACTTCCTCGCCGGACCGTTCTACCCTCTCCAGCCGCCGGCCCTCTTCTCCACGACGCCGGTCTATTTCGCCTATGCGACGTCGCCCCACCGCTAACCAGGAGGAAAACTAGGCGCCGCAGTTCCTGAGGCGAGAACTGCGTCCACAACGAACTTCGAAAGGCCTCATCCGTCAGCCGCTAACCTCATTGAAATTTCCGTCGACGGCGTTTCTGTCATGGCGCTTGTCGACACTGGTGCTGCCGTTTCCGTCATGGACGCAAAGCTGTGTAGTTCTTTAAGAAAAGTAAGGACGCCAATTGCTGGACTCTCACTGCGCACCGCCAGCGCTCAGAACATCCAGCCGTCAGCAGCGTGTACCGCTCGCGTTGTAATCCAGGGGACCATTTATGCCGTCGAATTCGTCGTACTGCCCTTCTGTTCTCATGCTGTTATCCTGGGCTGGGATTTCCTATCGCGCCATGCTGCTATCATCGATTGTGCTCGAGCTGAAGTCGAGTTCTCTCACCTGCCCGAAGCTGTCTTGGACACTGCCCCTCCTGGTGCCTGTGTTAAGGCCCTAGTTGCCGAAGACATTGACCTGCCTCCCTGCTCTTCAGTCCTCGTACCCCTCTCTTGCGGCCCTCTTCGCGACGACACTGTCCTCTTCACTCCGTCCCCTATCTTTCTGCACCGCAAGTGTCTGCCTCTGCCATACGCTGTACTGACTATATCCGCTGGCCTCTCCGTACTGTTCGTGTCTAACCCATTCTCGTTCCCCAACGCCTTGCGCCTAGGTGAATGTCTCGGCACGGTACAACCATTCGCGTCTCTGCTCATCCGCGAAGAGACGGACGACGCGCCGCACCTCTCCATAGCCGCACTCAGCCCACCTACTGCTGCGCCCGATCCCTCCTCAACCGAAGCATTCCTTCGCTCCATCGACGACAACCTTCCAGCGCCGCAAAGGGCACAGCTTCTCACTTTACTTAATCAGTTTCGCTCATCATTTGACTCACATCAAAGTTCCTTGGGCCAAACTTCCACTGTCACCCATGCCATCGACACAGGTGACCACGCACCGCTGCGACAACGTCCCTATCGTGTGTCTGTCGCCGAGCGCCAAGTTATTGAAGACCAAGTCGACAAGATGCTCCAGAGCGGCGTCATTCAGCCCTCAAGCAGCCCATGGGCGTCGCCTGTGGTGCTCGTCAAAAAGAAGGATGGCTCCATACGCTTCTGTGTAGATTACCGCCGCCTTAATAAGATTACGCGCAAAGATGTCTATCCCCTCCCGCGCATAGACGACGCTCTGGACTCTTTGCAAGGGGCCGAACTCTTTTCATCTCTTGATTTGCGTTCCGGGTACTGGCAAGTTCCTATGAAAGAAGCCGATCGCCCCAAAACCGCCTTTGTGACACCGGATGGCTTGTATGAATTTACGGTGATGCCCTTCGGGCTTTGTAACGCCCCCGCGACTTTTGAGAGGATGATGGACACCATTTTGCGCGGACTTAAGTGGAAGACATGCCTTTGCTACCTCGACGACATTGTGGTCTTTTCCCCGGACTTTGACACCCACCTCTCCCGTTTGAAGCACGTCTTGACCTGCCTCTCTGACGCCGGCCTGCAGCTGAACTTAAAAAAATGCCGTTTTGCCGCTCGTCAATTAACCATCTTAGGTCATGTTGTCTCTAAGCAGGGCGTCAGTCCCGACCCAGCGAAACTTCGTGCTGTGGTTGACTTTCCCAAACCTACCTCCATCAAAGACCTGCGCAGCTTCCTGGGTTTGTGCTCATATTTCCGCCGGTTTATTCGCAATTTTGCGTCCATTGCTGCGCCTTTGACTCAACTGCTGTCTGGAAGTGCAGATTTATCACTGTGGTCTCCAGCGCGCGACGACGCATACACCACCTTGCGCCGTCTCCTCACGGCGCCGCCCATTCTGCGCCATTTCGACTCGGCCGCTCCTACCGAAGTTCACACGGACGCCAGCGGTGTTGGCCTCGGCGCTGTCCTCGCCCAACGAAAACCTGGCTTTGACGAATACGTCGTTGCTTATGCTAGCCGCACACTCACACCAGCAGAACGCAACTACTCCGTAACTGAAAAAGAGTGTTTGGCGATTGTATGGGCCCTCGCGAAGTTTCGACCGTACATTTATGGGCGCCCTTTTGACGTTGTGACCGACCACCATGCGCTCTGTTGGCTTTGCAACCTGAAAGACCCCTCCGGCCGCCTCGCTAGGTGGGCCCTTCGCTTGCAAGAATATGATATCCGCGTCGTGTATCGCACCGGCCGCAAGCATCAAGACGCCGATGCACTGTCACGCTGCCCCCTTCCAGCCGAGATCGCCAGCCTTTCCACCTCCGACGCTTCTCTGCCCTTGCTTCGCCTCAGCGACATGCCTTCAGCGCAACGCATGGATCCCTGGATCGCTTCCCTTCTCGACTTTTTCGCCAACCCGACGGCTGCTTCACCGTCACGTGCGCTCCGCCGCCAAGCTGCCCATTTTGCGATCCGTGACACCCTACTTTATCGCCGTAACTAGAACTCCGAAGGTCGCAAGTGGCTGCTCGTTATTCCACGTCACTTACGCTCGGAGATATGCGCATACTTCCATGCTGCCCCCCACAGCGGTCACGCGGGCGTTTTCAAGACCTACACCCGCATACGGCTGCGCTACTACTGGCGCGGAATGTACACCTTTATCATGAAGTACGTGCGCGCATGCATTCCCTGCCAACGTCGCAAGACACCTCCCCATCGTTCTGCTGCTGAGCTGCAGCCGTTACCATGCCCTCCACGCCCGTTCGACCGCGTTGGCATTGATTTATACGGTCCGCTTCCATACACTGCAGACGGCAACCGTTGGGCTATAGTAGCGGTGGATCACCTTACACGATATGCCGAAACTGCTGCCCTTCCGGCTGCCACAGCGACGGACGTCGCCTCCTTCATTTTGCACCGATTCATCCTTCGCCACGGTGCACCTCGTGAACTGCTCAGTGACCGAGGCCGCGTGTTCTTATCTGAGGTGGTGAAGGCGCTTCTCAAAGAGTGCAACACGATTCACCGAACTACCACCGCCTATCATCCGCAGACCAATGGCCTCACTGAGCGATTTAACCGCACACTCGGAGACATGCTCTCCAAGTACGTCGCTTCTGACCACACGAATTGGGATCTCGTCCTTCCGTACGTTACTTATGCGTACAATACCGCTACGCAGTCTACCACCGGATTCTCTCCTTTCTTCCTACTTTACGGCCGCCAACCCTCTGCTACTATCGACACTATCCTCCCTTACCGCCCTGATGAATCCGAATATCGGCCTGTTTCCGACGCCGCGCAACACGCCGAAGCCTGCCGCCAAATTGCCCGGTCACTCACCGCTGACACCCAGCATCGCCAGCGCTCCCGCCTCGACCAAGACCAAACCCCACCGAACTACACTTCTGGTGCACTTGTGTGGCTCTGGATCCCTTCAGGAACTCCCGGTCTCTCCTCAAAATTTCTTGCGAAGTACCATGGTCCCTACCGTGTGCTGGAGCGCACCTCTCCGGTTAATTATATCGTGGAACCCCTCACGCCGTCTCCTGATCTCCGCCGCCGAGGACGGGAGACCGTTCATGTCCAGCGCCTCAAGCCCTACTACGACCCCGCCGTCTTGCCATCATCCTAAGTCGCCAGGATGGCTCCTCTTGTCCCCGGGGTGATTGTAAGGCTAAAGAAGAAGATGCGTCTGATGATTTGAAAAGACGAAGACGAGGTGACAGTGTTCTCGAGAGTTTTTGCCAGCGCTACGCCGATCTGATCCCAGACTGCTGCCGTTGCCGTTCCCGTCGCCCCAGTACCTCGTAGCAAACCCCCCGTTACAAAGGTAATAGTCAATTCTCCCGATGCATCGCAACATTTTTCTTTTAAAATGTTTCCATCTATCGCATGGAGCAGTTAAGACTGCCGTAGAAAACCAATGGGGAGCGTTTTGATCGTAGCAAAAACGTTAACAGCGAACAAATGCAAACCTGCTGACGGGAGACCTGCTGATATACTGATTGTTATAATGAAATCTTACAATATATGAAAAAATTGCTTTCATAAACTCTTTCCCGTTCAAATATCTTTTGGCACACAATTGCTAGGTATGAGTGCAGAAGCGGAGCAGAAAAATTCGCGCACCAAGGGGAAAGCAAGCAGAAGAGGACGCCACGCGGACACCGTTCACTTTTGGTCACTTACGTGAAAAAAGCGAGAATCTTTGATCTTTTTTTTTGGTGTAACATTGCATAGAGAGCAACTCCCGCGAGGTGATTCGGGCTGCCGACCGCACTGAATTTCTCCGAGCGCGTTTCTCCCCTTTAGCGGAATGCTTTTTGAAATAAGTGAAACAGTTTTGAAACACTCGAAACGGGAATTGCGTACGTGGAGCCGAGGGCGGTACTTGAGGTAATATGGCGACGACATCACTAACGCTGCTACTTGCGAAACTCTTCCGAGAAACTTTGCATTGTGCAACACGTGAGTTTAAGCACGAGAGACCGTTCGCTAAATTTCTGGGAATAATGAAAACGTGTGCGGTATAGTTATTGTTCAGCAAGCGCTGCGAGCGAGTGTGAACGGGGTTGCGAAAGCACTCTGTGTGTGTCTCTTCTGCCCCGAAGGAGAGGACAGGTCTGGGCGGCGCTGTTTCAAATGGCCACTTTGTTAAAACTTGCTACGACGCCAACGACCCTGCTGTTTACCTCGGCGAAACAGTCTCTTACACTTGTCAGTTTAATTTTTTTATTGTTCATCCGTTTCAGCGGTCGCTCTAGTGCATTATTTAAATGAATGAGTGAAGGAATGCATTCCGGCTAACGTGCGGAATATGTGGGGATGTATACTTCTACTAGACCCTTCACCTAAGGCGCTGTTAAGTTTTTAAAAATAGGGTTTTCGAATTAGGACAGCGCTTTTTTCGGCATATCATTTGCCAGCAGTGTAGCGCATCAGAATACAGCTAGGACGTGCTTACTAATAGGCTGGTTAACTAATAATCAATAGTCAACTTTTTATCTATTACTCTTAGTCTCCTTATTTATTGAGGGGCTTGTAGCCCACCGTAAGCAATTTTCGCATGGGTTGTTAGAATTTAGGAATCGCAGTTACCCTAGGCGCTGTGGCTTAAATTTTTGCGATTTCGATCAGTTACGTGCACTGGAGAGGTTACTTTGCCTGCTAGCTTCTCGAATGCGCATCATGTATTTTGGCGCGATGCAGGCAGAATTTGTTGGGCCAGAGCGCCGAGGGTAACCGCGTTTTAGAAATTCAAGCAATTTTAGTGGATATAACTTGCAATGTGCTACACGCCTATTCATTATTAGTTAACCAGTGTATTACTTAGCACGTGCTAGCTATATATATATATTGTGATGCGCTGGACCGCTTACGGTGCTAAGCCGAAAAAACGTTCTTCTAACTCAAAAAACCTATCTTTAAAAATTGCAGGGCATCTTAGGTGTATATAGTCGGTGTATGTAACTCTCGGTGTATATAGTCCGGGTGTGAAGCCTGATTTGCTCTCTTTGTGGCCGCGGCGGATTTCATCGCTTATTAAACGCGTGTAGCAGTCGTGACTTGCTTCCACCACACGCAGAAAGCTCATACGGTCCCTGCATGGACGCATCCATACGTTCTGCAGAGATGCGGCTGCACTCCGGGCTTAGGCCCGCTTCTACCTCGGCGCTGAAAAGAAAAAAATAAAACACCTTTAGCAGTTTTTTTGACGAGGTTTCGACTGGGGTGAGTAACGCAACAAGACTGGTTAATGGCTGGCTGCGGGGTTTTCAAGTATAATCCTTTTGAACGGAGAGTGCAGTTATGCCATCTCTTAATTTAGCCTACTGGGTACTGTCATAGTGGAGCCTGTAGTTTCGAATTTTGAAGCAAGCACATTGTTTTGAGACAAGTTCTCTTGGCGACGGCGAATTTTGGCACTTGAAGGAAAGTTTACTTCCTCTCCTCCCTGCTCAAACGTGCCTTATTAGCCGTGCGTATGGAATTATGGGAATGTGGAGTTCATAACGTATGGAAAAATATATGGGCACTCATATCTTGTTTGTACGGAGTCCATACACACTCCCCATGATTTCCATTCGATGTCTATACAATGTACACGAAGTCATATGGAGTCCGGATATTTCCATACGAGCTTCCTATAGCCCATTCCGGCTCCATATGCTCCATACTGATAAATTAAATTTCTTACGGAAAATTGTGGAATTATGCAACTCTTCATGTGGAAACTTTTAGTAGGGTTAAGCTGATTTCATCCCTGACAAAATAACTTATGTGCTGGACATACGTCGGCACTTCTGATGTTAATCTCATTACCTCGTTGAGCTCGTCTCGTAAGTGATGCGCGTGTGTGCGTGGCAAGTGGTGGAGGCGGCGCTGTCTCAGCGCTTGCCCATTGGACGCCCAGACATCTGCCATCTTTTCTGCACAGGCGCTTTGTTCCTGGGTGCGGAAGAAACCCACCCATTGCCGTGGAGCCGTCTGCACCTAGAAACGCCCCATCCCCCACTGGCCAGGGCGTCTCGTAATAGCATCGGTATAAGCGAGAGAACCTGCTACGTGCGAGACTGTCTAAAACTATAGGCTATGGCTGGTTCAAAGCCGCGATGTCCCTCCATTTTCTGCCCATCTTTCTTCTTCTTCTCCTTCTTTGTCTTTTTCTGTCTTCCGTTTCTTGGCTGCTTCTTTTTCTTTTTCTGTTTTTTCTCTTCCTCGTCTCTCCCTTGGCTTGGCTTGTCCTGGCTTGCTGATGCATACATATTGCAGCCACATTGGACTTCGTTTACACGATCGTCTTTAAATCTCCTCTTCTTCTTTTGCTTGGCTTGGCTTAGCTTGCGGATCTTTATAACCAACTGCTACAATGGAGTTTAGGTGCTCGACCACAAGCAGTGGCGTCCCGTAACGGCCTTCACCGTATATACGGCTGAAAAAATGCATTGCTGAAATAAGATATCTTCCCCTTCTCAAGGTCTGCCCATAAAACCCCTTTTTTTTCGAAAAGTAAGGTCACAGTGGATTGGAGCTGGGGGAATGGAAATCCCATTTTCGTATCCGCACGTATGTACGGAGGCGAGCAGCTCAATCCGAACGCGAGGAACGCACCATTCAGCTCGAGACAGCCATGCGTCACGCACGGCTCACACCCGAACGAAGCACATCCATCCTGATGAACAGGCAGCCCCGCGATGCACGAAAGTAAAACCTTGGGAAGGGCGAGTGAACTGTCTCTGAACAAGCGAAGGCTCTCTTCTATGTGCTTGGCTTCCTCCCGGACGAGGCACCGCCTCGTGGTGTTTGTATGCGTAGGAAGCGAGAAGCATGCAGGATAAACAAACACGGGCTTAGAGTCTGGCGGGCGCTGAGGGCCATCGGAAGGGGCGGGCCAATGGAGTTGAAGTACTCGCCACCCGTCTGGTCGGTAGAAGGGGAAGAATTACAACATCGTGGCGGGAACCCTGAATACGTGACCGAAGCCGTTGCCGAAATTAAACGCCGCTGGAGAACCTGGAAACCGGGTGGCTGTGGCGAGCTGTTATGACCTTGGCTGTCTCGACCGGATCGCCTCATGTCCTCGGGCAAGAGGAGCTGTAACCGGACTTGATCAACTTGATCGGGCCTCTGCGTTTGTCGGGCCATTTGACCAGCTCGTGAGGCTCAACCATCTTGACCGTTGCAGGCTGACGGAGATCAAGATTCCAGGACGGTGGCCGTAGTGATTGCCGGTTCTAAGTCCTGCCAGGCACTGTTCCGTTTCTTGAAGGCGTCGCGCCTGCTCGATAGGTTGTGACTTTGCTCTACGCTCCTCACTCGACACCCATTCCAGCTTCCTTTTTGTTCTCTCTATATAACCCACTCTTTCTTTTCCCCCAGTGCAGGGTACCTAACCTGTGCATACTTCTAGTTGACCTTCCCGCCTTTCCTTCTACACAGTCTCTCTCAATCTGCTCGTGTCTTCGTCGGCTCAGACGTCAGTGCGTGGCAGGAATCGCACGTCCGAAGACTTGGCCTCGGCAACGAACTGCTGACGAGGAAACTGCCTGTAACTGCTGAGGCTGTTAAATGCGACCCGAGCCCGAACACGACGGTCTCGACAAATAAAAATACAATTTAAACATCGAACGCCGCGTTCGCTGCTTCCCGGGCTGCCGGCACAAGGCTCCGGCTGCAGACGTGAGACTGGCGGCGCGCATAATTCTCTCGAGGCCGAATCAGCGTCGCTGAAAACCCGCGGTGCATGCACGGTTAATTCTTCTTTCACTCTTCCATCCTGTTGTGGACAGCAGCTCCTGCGGCTGGCTTCTCAGCTCTGCTGGACAGACTCGCTAGTTTGGGCGGAAAATTACGCCTCAGTGGACAAAGCGACGCGGGACTGTCGCTGACTTCGGCGGTACATCTATGTCTGCATTTCTAATTGTGGGCGTCTGTATTTGTGCCTTCCGGCTCTTTCAAGACCAGGACTTTGCGGCCTTCCCTACAGCGGCTGCTGGCGACCGCAACAGTTGTGTAAACTGCGTGAGGCAATGCACTGCGTCATTTCGACTTTTCTGTCATCAGCATCATCAGCCTGACTACGCCCAATGCAGGGCAAAGGCCTATCCCATGTCTCTCTGAATAACCTTGTTCTTTGCCAGCTGTGGCCACCGCACTCCGCACAATTCTTAATCTCATCCGCCCACCTATTCTTCTGCCGCCCCCTGCTGCGCTTACTTTCTCTTGAAATCCACTCCGTTACCCCTAAGGACCAGTGGTTATCTTGCCTTCGCATTACATGCCCTGCCCCAAGCGCATTTCTTCCTCTTGATTTCGACTAGGATGTCATTAATCCACGCTTGTTCCCTTACCCACTTCCGCTCTCTTACCGTTACACCTATCATTTTTCTGTCCGTAGCCCGCTGCGTCGTCGTCGTTCTAAAGTTCTTTATGTGACGACTATTGCTGCCTTTTTATGGTCTCTCTAACGCTGGCGCCGTCGGCTGGTTTGTGCGAATGTCATACTGTGTCATACAGTCACATAATCTGCCAGCACCGCGGGGACGCAGCAAGACGTCATCTACACAGCGTAACAAGGAGGCTGTCTATAGGCCGGTGACTGCGCCATGCTGCCGGCCAGTGTGTTTATATATATATATATATATATATATATATATATATATATATATATATATATATATATATATATATATATATATATATATATATATATATATATATATATATATATATATATATATATATACAAGGTAAAGGAAATGAGGGGCTCGTTTGAGAAACTAATGAAGGGAGCGAACAGTCATCACCGAAACCAAGCTGCATAGGGGAATGTTCAAATTGTTTTATATGTAGTGATGATCAGTGGGATAATAATAATTCGATTAATCTATCGCGCAAAGAAAATTACTTATAAAGCAGCAGAAAAAACAACCATGCCGCCGGTGGGATCCGAACCCATGACCTCCGAATATCTCGTCCGGTGCTCTACCAACTGAGCTATGGCGACGGCTGTCCGATCTGCTGCTCTCGTATCTATTTATGTTAATTGGGTGTAAGCGAAACTTGAGAGTGTTCACCAGTTCACCACAACACACACACACACACACACACACACACACACACACACACACACACACACACACACACACACACACACACACACACACGCACACGCACACGCACACGCACACACACACACACACACACACACACGCACGCGCGTGCGCGCGCGCACGCGCACGCACACGCACACGACACACAGCTCCTCGCGACGTTAAACAGCAAATTACACTTTGCTAGGCGTATTTTAGACGCCGTCACAAATTGAATGGCAGCAGTCGCTCATGCGTGGAAAACCTTATTATCCTAGGCCGTGTCAACGGATGCGACCATCTTCGGGCTCACCACTTCGCGATGCGCTCAGGGCTGTTTACGGAGAGCTAAGTGCCCCCTATTGTGTGCAACCCTGTTGTGTCCTGTGCCAGCTCTTACGATTATCTTCCAATCAGCGCCGGTAAACACGCGCTTCATCCGTGTGGAATTCCCTGGGCATTGCGTATGCCCGGTGTACTACACTGTCGCGCGCTGGCTTGTGCGTGGAGCATTACGCGGGCGTTTTAGCGCGCAGTTGCTTGTGAGCAGTGTGTCACGTTTGTTACGAGTGTCAGTATATTCGGTGTGTTACGTTGAACATCCCCAGCCTGCAGATGGGCTCTCGACGTTGTAGAGGACGCCAGACTGATTTCTACCCTGCAGTTGCGGTTATTTATCGTTCACTGACGCCGCACACCGCGGGGGCATCTTTTCGCGTTTCGCCTCTGTCGAGATACGGCTGCTGCGACCGAGATCTGATACCGCGACGTAGGTCTGAGCAGCCCAAGCCACCGCGCCGGATTAATAACGTCATGAACCAGCTTTACGCGTGAATGTGGTACAGAGAAAGTAAGTGTTGCCAAGCTGGAAAGCGAATGTAATTTTAATTTTCGGCTTTACTGTTGTTGCGGTTCTTCTCAGTTGGAGTTTCACATACCCTCAGGGGAGGATTGGCCATTATTCATGAAATTTGATATTTGCTGTTGGTTTTCTTCTCTGGGGTCGAACTGATTTATAACCGCATCAACAAAAGGGGCAACAGGTTTAAAGACATTGTATTTTGCTCACGTCTGCGCGCTCGTTTGTGCGCATGTGTCCGTGTCTGTGTGTTCTGTTTGGGGAATATAAGGGTAAAAATTACGGAGGGCACCTTAGGCCTTTTACGGGCTTCGAATGCCGAAATTGTTTTTTTACTTTTCTTTCTACTTTCATTTTAAATTTATATTTAAATTCTTGCCTTCGTTTCTAACGACGCGCCTACTCATTCGCATACAGTCGTAAGGAAACGCGTATACTAGATTCGCCTTCGTTCTCCAAGTAGCAAAGTACCTTGTCAAGGTGATAAATACCATGTTACAAAAAAACTATTTTGTGGCCCATGTGTTACGTGATGGCCTCGCAGTCTGAAAGTGCTGGCTTCAATTGCCGCACTTTCGGAAGAAATTTAATTTTTATTTTCCAGGTCACGTGGGTTCTGAGACGCCATTTTGTCTGCCCTTCGTTGCCGATGAGGCATCGGCAATCAATACCAGGTGCACTCCTGGCATTGATTGCCAGTGTGCGACTTCTAACAAAACCGCAGTGAGGTAGCGATAAGCTGCTTGCAACTACCGATCGGAACCCTTATAGAGCACTGCTTAGTTTATCAGGGTGTCTGTGCGCACCGCTACAACGGTTCGCGCATTTTTCACTGCAGCTCATGTCCTGCGCAGGTACATGATGCATTGGCGTCCGTCATTACAGCTGTGATTTGAAGTGCTCAGGGTACAATTTGTTTTCAGTGCAGCCTGAAGGGTTCAAAGAAGCCTTTTGTTTCACTGTTTTCTGTTTTGTATTTTTTCTCTTTATTACGCTGCTGCGTATTCTTGAGCCGTTTTGAAACACCTTAAGAGTTATATGCAGGTACGGATAATTACCCTGTGGTGGGGCATGCACATTGGTTTTTAAAAGTTAGGGGTGCGCGAATACTGATAATTCCCAATGAAGCGCGATACGTTGGTGAAAAAAGACTGCTTCCAATAATGTTTCACAATGCGCAATGTTTCCTGTGTTTTGGGCGCGGAGGGAAAGAACAAACACTCAGTGCAACTTTGTAAAGGATTCTTACCTCATTTATTCAGTTTTCGTACTTGTTTGCGAATGTATCTAAATGAAAGCGTGGCTCGACACTAAGGAGAGGGTTTAAGCAGGTGCAGATTGGATGGGGGGGGGGGGGGGGGGGGGGTCCTTTTGCACAATGCATTTCCTGGACTTTCTCCGTTAATAAATAACTTTTCATAGATTTTACCTGCAAAATTTGTAGCCTAAAAGTGGCTATCCGCTACCCCTCTCCCTTTCCCTTCGGCCCCTGTGTATAATATGCGGCGCAGTGAAGTCAACTTGACGTTGGGATATTCGACGCTTCGATCAAAAAAAGCATCTGCAATTACACGGCCCGGAAATGGGGCATGTATAGCAACAACGGGACTGCGCCGGGCAGGTATGCCTTCCACTTAGCAGTCGCGGTCGGGCGGAAAGTCGATACGGCGGCTCTGCGTGGTTAGTCGCGGCACGCAAATAGCCCCCCCCCCCCCCCCCCCCTCCCCTTCCCACGTGGGCGGTCTTTTGAGATTGCACCGCCGGTTACCAAGCGCTGGAAGTTTACACTGGGCGTGGAAAAGTGTACTCTAAACAGACCCGCTGCGAGGAGAAGCTGCGAAGGAGTGTGCGCCTGTCGTCCATTCGTTACGGGGAACCGACTTTGCGAGCGTCGGTGCGACGCAGCCACTGTCAACATGTCAGGGGGACTCGGTGGCTCCGCACTGCGCGTGTTTGGACGTCCGCTCGATATGGCCGTTTTGAGGTTGAAGTTTGAACGTAGCCGACTTCGTGCACAGCGACATTTAGCTGGGACCTGATTACGAGCTCCTATTACTATAAACTGAAAGGAGTAAAGACGGTGTAAGCTCTCCTTTAGAGAACTTTCTTTTATAAAAAGGGAGTGCGTTATAGGACGGCTTACTCTCTTTTTATTCTCATATAAGAGCATTTGTATTCAGGGTGTAACAGACACGGACGAAGGAATCCAGAAAACGACAGGGCACTTCTCTGAACATGTTGTCCCTTGTTCGTGTCCGTTTGCGCTAGTAATTACTTCGTGCCAGTGTTACAGGTGTCAACTAGGCAGGCTTATTTCTATTGGGAACATTTTACACAGCAAATAATGTTCTTTCACTAAGAACCGTTCCTGTTTGATTTCGACATTCACTTTTTCGTTAATCCGCACACGCACTGCTCCTTCGTTTGGTAGGCAGGTTTTCAGCCGCAGTCTGTGTGTTTTAGGTTTTTTCTCTTCCAGACTCCTCGGTTGTCCATTCCCAAGTGAGTCTGCCGCTCTGTCTACTCTGGCGAATATTTTATGCAGCACACTGTCGTTAATTCGACTCCGGGCTTAATCAGTTTCCTCTCAAGATTCGATCGCGCGCAAGGGCTCTCGGCGAGCGGTCGATAAGTGCACCAGCCTTTTTTCGCCGTTAGATTATTCGGCCAATTGCGAGCGCTTTGCAGGACCCCCGTCCGCGGTTAGTTATAGCGCAAGCACAGATGCTTACTTCCCGCGACGGCATTCCAAAGGCGTGCGAAGAAGAAGAAAAAAATCACAAACTCCAAATACGGCTCGCAGCGTGGTACGTTTACTTTGGCGGAAGGAGTCTTTTTTTTTTTCCAAGCGATGTTTATTGCCTCAGTACATAAAGGTTATGAAATGAGAGAGGGAGGAGTCTGTTAGCTCTTACTGACTGCAGGGCTAAAATTTAATTTCAGGAAGACTGCGACAGCATCCTGTGGCAAAGCAACGCCTGCCTATTATCAGTGCGTAGCACCCGCCCTCTCTCTCCCTCGCTATAGTTTTTTTTTTTCAATTACCGTGCGTGCGTAAATTATACTTGGCACAGTCAGTGGGCCCGACCACTTTGCCGGAATTGAGACGCTTGCGAAGACGGGACAGAAAATTGCGCAACAACATTGCCCAACGACGTGTGAACAGCGGAGTCGCTTTCATTAGGAAACGAGACAAGAATAGACGCGGAAGAAGAAAGGGGCACTGACTGGGCGTGACGGGCGCCGACTACCGCACGATTTGTTGCAGCAACACACCATCCTTTTTGTATACAACTGCGGCACCATCTTGCAAGGCGTGGCGGCACAAAATAACAAACAGCGCAAAGAAAACGGGCCAAAGGAAGGAGAACGGGGTGCAGGTATCCTACATCTACGCGCGTGCTTCTAAAAAAAGCCAGTTCCTTGCCACCGAGTCGTACGTACGGTGTACTACAGTACACGTGCGTCCAGCTTTCTTTAGAGTCCCGGATGATATTTCTCCCTTCATTCGCGCCTTATACATTTGCGGATAAACTGCGGTCTTTCAAGGATAGGTTCGTATTTTTTGCTTTCAAAAAATGGTCCGGTTCATGACCAAGGTTAACACGCTGCGTTAACATTGACCATGAACCAACTGGCTATCCAAAGAGTACTTCATGAAGTAATTTGGTGTTTCGCAGTGAGCTTCTAGCGCTTGAAACAAGTTGGATTCGTTACTATCTCACGATTTGTAGGGTGAGAATCAATTTTTCTTTGACGCGCCATGCACAAAACTGTGTGCTTTGCGAGTTGGTAGCTTTTTCTGGTAGCGTGCTGCAGCTAGTAGAGGTTCCTTTACTATACGTGTGAATTTAACACTCCTGATATTGCAAGCGGGATGCTTCTACATATTCGCTAGGGAATTCATTAGGTAATATTTGTTAGCACAGTGAGTTGGGTAGCACGTTCTCCCACATAATCCTGTAGGCTGACTTTGTCACCAGTAATGATATCAATTTTTTTTTCAATGTTTGTATAGCGTTATAATTATTTTTGAAAAATAAAAAAATCTTACCTCCTGATTCCTCCTCGTGCACTCATTTGACTAATCGTGGTTTTTGATCGATGTTACAATTGCCACCATCAAGACGCTTTACACAAAGTTTTGAGCTAACTATATGTGCGAAATACAAAAAAGGCTTTTTCAAGTATGAAGACAGCTTCGGCGGAACAATAATACCTGTCGTGGCGGACATCAGAAGACAGGTAAATAATGTAAACTACTTAGCGGCTTAAGTAATTTATGATAGTTAACTTTTAACTATAGCAGATAGGCTACTGGTTGCAATTTGAGATTTGTAGCCGGTCGCTAATAATAGCCGTACCAGTTTTAGAATTTCAAAAACGCGATTGCCCTCGGCGCTATGTCTCGGTAAAATTTGGATATTTCGACTAGTTACGTGCACTGGAAGGGTCGTTTTGCCTGCGTGTTTTGCCAGAGCGCATGTATTTTGGCACGATGTTAGCAAAACTTAATGCGCCACAGCGTCAAGGGTTATCGTGTTTTCGAAGTTCTAAAAACTACTGTGGCTATACGAACGGCCAGGTACAAAACTATAATTGCAACCGGTCGCCTAACTTCGATAGTTAAGAGGTTATTTGTATGAAATTAATTAAGCGGTTACATTTTACATTCGCCTGTTTTCTTTTTAATGTGGGCCAAAGCAGGTACTATTGTGGCGCAGAAGCCGCCTACATATGCCTCATAAAGTCAATTTATAAAAATTCTGATTCATGTACGCTGAAACACCCGGTATATTGAAGAAATGTAAGATACGTAACTGAGAATAACTTTTTACAAAAGAACTGACGCTGCTTTGCGTTACAAATCTGATCGACTTATTGACGTTGCTGAATCCTTTATACTTTTTTGAGGCGGAAATAAAATTTGTCAAGAGAAATGTTGAGCTCACGTGAATGATCCTGAGTTTCTTTGTCTTTCTGTTCACCATTGTTTTGCTGTAATCCCATGACGCGCTCGTTTAGGAGCGGCGCCATTTTCCTCAGCAAGTGCACTCGTTGCCAAGCACCACTGGCGTCATCAACGCCACAAAAACGCCACAAAAGCACGGCGGGCCCCAGTGTGTGTGATTAGCGCTCGTATTATCTGTTAGGTTATACTTTTTGGTTACTCATAATTTTTGAAGAGCAGATAAGCATTAAAGCCTATAGATAAATTTACACACCAGATATCCCCCAAGTATACAGCGCCGCAGAACGCAAAAACCAAGTGCCAGAAGAGATCCCCACGAGCGTTTCCAGGCCTTCGCCACAGCATCATCTATCCCGTGGGATGGTGTTCATTCAGCTGCCCTTGACAGAACAGCGGCGCTTTTAGCCCGGCTAAGCTCCCCTCCTCTTTACACTGCCTGGACCGGCGTTTGCGAAGCACCCACTGTGCTGCACCGCGACTGCCCCTCTTAGTGCTGCCGACGGGCCGTGCTTGCGTAAACTCTGCTCACATTGCTTTGCGACTTTCGCAGAGTCCATTCTCGTTGAACGAAGCACTGCTTTTTCGCACGGCATTTTTTATGAGGGGGGAACGCAGGACTGTTTGCTTCCTTCCTTCCTTTGTTTTTTTTTTTCCATAGTCGGGGAGCAGGGGTTCTTCGGTGCTGCCTTGAGTGCGGAAAATAGTGTCCTATGTCAGCTTACGGCCCGTGGCGAGCACTGATCGCAGCGAGCTGTCGGCAGTCGTTCCTGCATGGAAAACGTGGACCGCCCGCAGCAGACCGCGCTGCGCAAGGGCGGTTATGTCTCGACGTCAAGAGAGCCCCCTACAGGCAGCTGGCGCAAATGGCTTCGTGTATAGCGCCATATACGACCGCCATTTGCATACGCTCACCGGGCGTTTTCGAGAGCTAATGTCTACTGCACAAAGTTCCGAAAGGCTAGAACGCTCGAGGGATTTTTTAGATATGGTCTTTTAGTTTGTGTTTTGTGTACATTTCAGCTCTCAATATCAGGCATTTCCTTCAAAATTGCGGGCGAAATATATCTCGAAATATGGCCGAAATCGTGAAGCCAGGTCCAAATTACTTTCTCTGCACCCTCTGGGCCAGCACCGCAGGAGTGTGGTTCAAGGTGACATAGGCGGAGTGTATGCGTCCACTCTGATAGTATAGGACTTGCTTTCAGACACTTTAACGGGGTGTGTGGGCAGCACTGCCACCGCGAAGGCATCCTTGCTGTTCACATTATAACGCAGCAAGATGCACTACACCAGGCTACACGTCCTCATTGCACCCCAAATTCACAGAGCTAACCTTACAAAGTATAACGTCAACGCCCCAGTCGCTGTTTGAAGGCCCACTGTATACGGCATTCGGAGTTCGTTCAAAGCAGCTGCCACGAGTATTGCGTGAGGATCATGGGCACTTGTGGCGCGGAGGGCGTTTACCAACGCACCGTCGCTGACGTTTCTGGAATTTACAGGAATTGATGAAATCGGCTAAACACGACCAAACATAGAGAGACAGTGAAGTCGCAATGATTTCGAAGTCGACATACAAATGCGTCTGTTCCGCACTGCCTGGTCTCATACTGCTTCCTGAAGCGACCCGCGACCACGTATTCTGCTGAACTTGCAGGTCGTATTCTGAGCTGGATATTGCGTATGTGAAGTGCACAGAACTTTATTCAGCGAGCTGAGTGCCAAGCAACGTTTTCACGATTGAAGGAAGATTACAATCGAACACGTATTCAGTTCAGCGCCGCCGCTGAATAACAGACAAAGCGGCTTCACAGGTTCTTCGGCAACACGGACCTAAAGATAAAGTTCGGCAGGCTGCTTTTTTAACGGTACAACGTTGGTAGGTAGATGTTACGCGTAGGAACTCTTTCGGTGGAAACTTCATCTGCGTCAGTTGGCTGCCGTGACGCCAGCCGGTTAAGATGCGGGCCATATAATCACGACTTAAGGACGATCGCAGCAGGGGACGCTTGTTAGGAGGAGCACTTCGTGATCGCAAATCTGCGTAAAGAGATGCGTCACTGGCCCTTCTTTCTTCGACTTCAAGGTTTGAGCGTGAACTGTCCTGTACTTGTCACGGAACTTTTGGGGGCACTTTCCGCAATCCTGACAAGCACGGACAGTGCGAACTCTGAGACTTTTTGTGACAAGCTGGAGTGGCCAGCGTCGCCGTGAACACGCGAGCGCGTTCCTCTCCACCCTATCTCGATACTATTTGACTATTTATTGAATGAAGAACACTTAGTGCTCGAAAGGGAGGTGGTTCTAGTGGTTTTCATGGTTCGCACCTCTGATCCAGGGCGCCAACGGCTTCTGCAGCCCGGCGAGCTTGTTCGACTAGCTGCAGCTGATCGTCGGCTCCGGGGCTTGACAGGGCAGCCTCTTGCTGCTCTGTGTTGGGATTCGTTGTGTTTACTACTGCCGTGTACTTTTGGCAAGCTCATGTGGTGTGAGGCAGGGTGGGTGTGGCCCCGCATGGGGGACATGTGTCCTTATATATAGACGGAGGGATTTGACTTGGTATGCTTAAGTTAAGGTACGGGTTTGTCGGGCAATTGAAGCGAAAATATTTCAAGTCAGGGAAACATTGGCCAGCAGACGGCGCTGTACTATAGCAGACGATGCAAAAGCGCCTCAATGACGTGGTGCACGCGTATCCGTGTTCACGGTAGCGCGTTGCTCACCACTGTGCAGCACACTATATCCTTGTGATTTGTGAGGAGTCTACCAGCGCCAGAAATACTTTTTTTTTTCTCAAGGAGACCTTGAGGAGCAGAGTCGCGGGCGCACTGCTCTCGCTGGAGCCAATTGAGCGCCCGGCGCTCCAGTTTCTAATCTTCCTGCCCTCTGCCTTTCAACCCAGTGTTCCCTGTGGGCTCCGTCGGGCAGACTATAGGTCTCTGCCGGCACGGAATCCCCGATCGCTCCAAGAGATCGGGGATCCCGATTGCGTGTTCCGCTGCCGCGTGGCGTACGTTTTTTGGCTCGCGACTCTGGGACTCCTGTTTCCTTTCGTGTATCGCGACTCCGCGACTCGGGCCTCCGGTGTTTGTCACGCTCGCTGTCGCAAACAATGAACGGAGACGACGCTATCCCCCCCTCCCCCTCCCCCCTCCCTCCCTTCTCCGCGTCCTCGCCGGGACAGACAAAGGAAGGTCGCTGAGTCGGTCGCCGCGGAGTGCTACTGCACTCTTGCCAGAGGCTCTCTTATCGTCGCCTGCAAAAGAAGGGGGGGGGGGGGGGGGCGTGGTTTGGTCCGGAGGGATACAGGGCCCTCTCGACTTGGATCTCTTTCTCACAGCCTGGTATATCGGAGCCTGTTATTGACGATTGACTTCTGATAGCCTAGCCGTATTTTGCGGGGTTTTCTTCGTCGCACTTCGATGTGCAGGTCCCGGGTGTCGTCGTGCAATCGTGAACTGCGTTTCGTTTATTCAGCCCGTTTACTTCTTCGAGCACTCTGGAGCCTTTGAGGCAGCGGCTGTCCGCTCTGCGTTGCGTGAACCTCTCTGGACATCGCCTTTAGCTCTAATTAATTTCACGTGTCATTCGGGGCGCCGGGTCGAATGCGGTAAAAGCAAGTCGAGATGAAATTTACATGTCGTGCTCATGTCAACGCTAGCGCGTAGGAATGAGACAGAACGCTTGCACAAATTGGATTGACATAGTGGAGTGGCACATGTAAAGTCGCCGGAGAGCCGTGTGTCAGTTTGGTTTTTGGTTCGCCCCGCACGCTTCAGATAAAATTAATAATAAAGGAAGAAACAAACAACTGACAGCCTGGGTGTTCTGTTCCGCGAAGAACTTACTCTGGAAAGAGCGCACAGATGCCCTCCGAATTGAACTTAGTCGCATTGTTGGTATAATAAGTAGGCTGAGATACTACTTACTAATATCGGTAAAACAACAAATATACTACGCTCTCTTCCATTCACAGTTAACATACTGCTTCCTTTTATGGTCAATTACAACGCAAAGAAGCCTTAGTGATCTGTAGTCTCTGTAAAAAAACGTTCAATACGTACCATTGGAAACATGCTACAAAGAGAAAATTTATTGTCATACCTTAAGACTTTCGGTATACTGAATATTAATAAGCTCTGAAAATATAAGTTGTCCCTTGAAATCACGCGTCAGTATATATGAGACCGGTGAATAGCGTAAAAAAATATTCCGAATATGAACTTAGGCAAGATGCAATACTAAATCCCAGATCACGCACGAACTATGGAGATCAGAGGCTATTCCCTTAGATACCCAGCCTACTGAATCAACATCCAATCATTCTTCAATTACTATCGGTCATCCAATCACAACTCAGAATCAAGAAAACGTTAAGTATATGTACGTTATGGAGTAACAGGTGGAACATTTTCTTGTGTCATGTGCATCTTGTTCTGTTTGTATATAGACGAATAATACTTCGTACTTGTAAAATGCATTTGGAGGTATTTCCGGTTTTTTTTATTTGATTTTTTTACTCTTTTCACTAACGTGAGTAGTCATGCATGAAATACCCGTGGTATTTTGATTTATTTCGTCTCTTTATACTTTTGTAACTGTACTTCACATTCATGTTTCGTACGCATTCGATCTGCAGTTTGATTGTTGGGAAATTTGTCCGATGTATTGTATTAGAAGTGTTTACAATTGAATTTTATAATTAGGTGCCTCTGCTGTCAACGGTGGGATGGCCTCGTCAGGTGACCTTTTGCGTTCTCAGCCAGGCCAAACTTCGTAGCTTTGTCCCAAAATAAAGGCTACTACTACTACAATTGTTCTGCATATAAATCAGTGAGAAAAGATCTTCATATAAGGGTATAATGTGGTGTGTATTGCACTCTTCCCGACGTATTGGGCGTTACAAAACTGCTAAAGAACCATTACAGCCCGTCATCTTTCAAGCACGAACCGTGAAGCTCGGTTATAAAAGGTCGTTTTACCACTATTTGCCGCCTGCAGCGGAAACTTCACTTTTGGCGATGAAGAAAATCGCGGCCAGACTCAGCGAGTCAGGTGAAAATTAACCTCAGGTATGCAGGTCTGAAGTTTGAGTTAGTTGCTATCGCTATATATAATGGGAAGTTTGAGAGAAACAGTGCGTCAAAAGAGGGCGCCCTGCTTGCGCACGAAGTTGCGCCTGTACTGCATATCCGCCTCTGACCCAAAACTTGTCAGTTACGTAGGACGAGAGCGTGAGCACTTTTAAAGGCCTCTAACTCTGCTCTTTATCAACCAATGGCGAGCTGACTACGGTCGTTTTGGTCGTCATCACTCTGGCCGTCCTGGTTTAGGCCTAATCGGGCCCTGAATTCACGCTGCCACAGCGTCATCAGCTTCGTCTTAGCGAGGCTTTTCCGTGACGACCTCATCTCAAGGGACCTTGATACGGGCATTGCACATCTAGTGGACCGCTTTCTCATTTCCGGGTTCCTCTGCGTCTTTGCAAGCGGGGTCGTGGAAAACGCGTTTCTTTTTTTCCCTCTATGCTCAAGATTAGGAGTCCAATTTTCGTTCGTCCGTTTAAAGAGGACTGTGATGATGCGCGCTACGTGCTTACTGGAAGAAAATACGCGAATGGATGATCGTAGGGGTTTCATCCAGATGGTGTGGTTGAAAGCGGCTCTCCTTTCACCAAGCAGGGGCACCGAGATTACAGTGGCGCTTAACGCATGCCGCAGGACCTATTGTTCTGAGAATACGCGGCCGTAGTTTTGGCGGTCAGGGTGCGGAACGCATTTTGTCTCGAGACAGGTATCATTTGCGCCTGTGACGAGGCTGCGTACAGCTGCTGTCATTGTGTATCACAGCAGGCAATGGAGCGCCTCGAAAACGAACGCCTTTCGCGTAGTCGCTTTTACGTTTCGGCAGATTTCCCTGTTAAATAGCTTCTCTGAGGCTCATGCAAACTCACGGGCCTCTTCTCCCAGGCGTTCGTATTGTCGTGAAGAGAGTAGCATGGGGCGTCCACTGTGGCGCAAGCCGGTCTGTTATAGAGGTTCTGGAAATTGCACTGCTTAGGTCAGGGCGCGAGAATGCGTGAAGTTACAATTTGTGGGTTCGCGTGCGCGGCGCGGGGCTGTGACCTGTTCCGCCTTATGGCTCTCCTGCCCCTACCCTTTCTTATTGCCCTTCTCGTTCAAGTCAAGCAGCGCAACTCTGTATGCATCGAAGCGGGACGTTTGCCACCGTCAAGGGAGAATAAAGTCAACGAGCAGAAAACCAGCGTGCGCTTTTCCTGCGCCTATGTTCGACAGGAAGTTGTACCAGCAAGGGCATCGTAGCACCACGCCTTCAGAGGTGCTTGCCGCTGCGACAGAGCGAAAATACGTTTTGTACAAGTGCGGACAAAAGTAAACGGAGCACACTTTTGCCTTCCTACATTTTTTAGGCGTTTTGTAATTCAAATATGCACTTGTGGTATGTGCAGGCGGGTAGTGGACGCTAGTGCGTTTTCTAATGAACTGATTACTTTCATGTTCAATTTGAAAGACGTGAGAGCAATTATGTCGGAATAGTGTGCGTCGCTTACTTACCTCCGCGCCTGTATACACGCAAGATGGCTTAGTGGCGATCTCGGGCCTTCTGGCTTAATTACTCCGTGCCTAGCCGGCCGTCTACACTCAAACGTCTATCACAGAAATATGTCGCGCGTTTCCGGGTTCACGGAGCCGCAAGAGCCCCAGGTGCAAACCGAGAGATCGAGACGAATGTCGTAACGCTACACAGGAAAGCTCTCCGTTGCTGTCAACGTAGACAGCCTTATCCCACCGGCTCCAGCGCTGACGAACGCCGTCCTGCACGGTCGTGTAGACCGTCATAGGCTGCCTCTTAGCGGACATGGACCGGTCCACTCACTCGTTGCATCTCTGCCTGTGTCCCGCCCCAGCCGCTGTCGCTATGTGCGCCCAAAGAACGCCGCGGACGGGTGTCCAGCTAGCCTCGGTGCCACTTCCGAGACGCCTGTCGACCAGCCTCGATGCGCGTTGGTTTCATTTGCACGGACTAACGTCTTCGCGGTTCCCGCCTCTGTGGTGTCGGCATGGTGATTCTCAGGCTTGATGTATGACCCTAATTAGCGCTCACTGCAACATAGGTTGTCGAGGCCCACGGGCTGCTAGCCACGGCTCTACTTAATGGTCGTTTCGCGCCTTGACGTCAGCGACTTTTCGTGGCAAAGTGGGCTGAAATGGCCAAGATTTTCGGTCGAGTTGTAATCAAGCGCTCATAGTCGTACGGTAATCAGTCGGTCTATGTGCTCGAGCGTGGGCGCTCGCCGCATTATTATACACGGAGCGCTCCTTCAGACGTCGCTATGGCGGACGTATATGGAAAGATTTGAGGTCGTTGCGCCTAGAGGAATTGTACAGGAAGACTAGCCGTACTTGCATGAATACGATAGTAGCGCATTGTATCAACTTCTTTAAAGGGGCCAAGTGCGCCAGGGGAATGCGTCGCGTTATTCCACCAGGCGGATGTACACGTTGAGAAGGGCAAGTTGATTTCTTTTGCTGAATTCGAAGAAGTAACGGGCAGCCAAATGGATTACAAGAAGGCACACCTGCCTGGCCGCAAACCCCCTTAAAGTTCAGGCGTGCCAGGATGCAGAGGCCACTACACTTTCGTACCCAGGCCGATAACCGCCGGCCCCATTCGAATTCTGTTCCTCCTCCAGCAGGGGTTCTTCTGAGCAGAATTATCGGCCAGTCGACACCCGCAGGGAACGGCTATGAGTGTCTCAGCAGACAGTTGTCACACTGCGGTCCATGTGTTCGGCCGATATTATTACAACTGCAGGCCCGTATAGCGGCCGCAGCGTATATTTAGGTTGCTAAATTGTTACGGCAGGAGCCGCAGTAAAGATCATAGACAATAGCATTTTAGTTACTCAAGCAAAAGTGTTGACTTTGTGTTGGCTATGCCCGAATCGGTCTCATACTCTTGTCGTTTCAGGATCAATCAAGTCGGATTTCATGGCACAACGCGTCTTCTTGAAAACGCGGTTGGTTGTTTGTTCGTGTGTGCTATCCGAGACGAAATTGTTGCCAGGAGGCGTTTAGGGGAAATTCCTGCTCTACACCTACGACCTCCTATAACACCGGTTGTTATGAAACATCGATTCTTATAACACACCGGCGATAGCAACTGATACGGACACTTCAGTGACACGTGGTGATGATTGAGTTCTAGTGGTAATAGTGGCTTAGTAATGTTGCAACTAGCGGTAGTGGCCGTAGTGATACAAGTTCGCGCTCCAAGCTGCTGAACGACAGCACAAAGAGAACGTAGCGACGAATGCTGCTGCGTTTCCTCCTCATCAATATATTTCGTCGCCCCTCAATTTTGGTTAATGTTTTGTGTACAGTATCATTCCTCGCGAACACGTACGTTTAGGACGTTTTTTCGGCTCGCTTATGTTAACTGCCGCCACCGACACGGGACTCGGCCAGCCCGTGGCTGACGGATCGCGGAGAGTGGAGTGCCGTCGATATCAGGCACGGACAGCGACTCTTGGTCTCCCCCACCTATCGCTCGTCGGTATAGGCGCTCTCGGAAAGAGCGATGGGCCTCTTTGTAAGAGCTCGTGCGCTGTCTGGCGTAATCGATCTGGAAGCGGCGCGGCCGCCTCCAAGGGCGCCTTCCGTGTGCACGCTCAGCAACCTTTGCGGTCGCGAGACGTTACAAGAGCGTGGGGCGCGCCTACGGACGTTCGCACCTATTGTGAAGGTGCCTGTCGAGTGGCCTCGTCTTGGCTGTCTCTTTCCAGCGAACCTGCGAAGGTGGCTACTTGAAGTGTGATCCTGCGCAGCTGGTCCGTTTTCTTGAATGTTGTGAAATCACCGCATAGAAATCCAAAACCAGAAAAGCGACCGGCGCCGATTCTTAAAAAGAAAGTTAGACTAGTTGGTGATTATGTGAATACAGCTTCAACCAAGTACTCTTCTCGAAAAAAAAAATTTTCCTCACGTGAGCGCTGTTCGAAGTTTCCGCGAAGAACCAAAAGTTGGTTGGAGTTCAATTTTTTAAATAACATGTTAAGCAGGATACAATAATAAACCTTATTTTGGAACATTTCACTTGCGTTGTTATTTAATCTGACATTATTAATGAAGCCATGCAAGAATTTCCCGCTTTTTCTTGTCTCAGTAAAATAAGAAATGTAGCGTTTTATGATTTTTCTTGGGTAAACGTCGTTTCCATTTAAGCCTCAATAATTTTTTCCTGCTTGCACCCGTTGCAGTAGCTTATGCAAAAAATAAAATAAAATTGGCAGACCAAGCACTTCTCAAAAAATTAGTTCCAAAGTTCTGAAAAAGTGACTTTTTTTTTCAGAGATTCAGACGTAAATCAAGGATCGAAGCCCTCCAGATAAAAATACTTGAGACGACTCATAATAGGCACCAATTTCGATGCTTGCTATCTAGAAATTTCAATCCGAGTAAATCAGGTTTGACGCGAGAATAAAAATTTTGAAACCCGCGCTCCTCCTCCTCGGTAGATACTGCCGAACTGTGTCTTCTGTGCCGAAGACGTGCTATCGTGCTCAATACGAACATCAACGCGTAAGATGTGACACTATATTATCGCTTGGCAGAGAGCTACAGCGCATATAGTGTCATAAAATTAGGCGGCGGCATGTACTGCTGCGCCTAGTATAGTTTGCAACTCGTCAAATGGAGTCCAACTGAGGTTTCCGCTTTATATGAGGTAAATCAATGCCCCATGCATGTCAAAAAGCACTCCACTTGCACAAACATTCAGTGTACTTTGTTGTTTGCATCGACGGCTAACTCCAAATATTTCTAACACCAATGTGCATTTACTGCTTCACGAACTGAGCACCTATCACATCTTGTGCAAAGCAGTGCATACTGAGCACAATAGCACGTGTTCTGCAGACACCAAAACGGCGCTTTCTGGTGTCTCTCCTCGTGTCCGTGTTCGTCTTTGCGCTGTGAATGTAAGCATGAAATACCAACTCGCCCAGCAACTGATTTTAAACAAGGCCTATAGCCTTTAGAATCCCAGGTAGCAGCGGAACGAACACGCCAAGGCGAAATCGAATTCAGAGGCGCAGTGGGAAAGGCAGCTGCTCTCCTGAAGCATCACTCACCAGCCACCTCCCCAACCCACCCCATCCTCGGCTATGGGGCTAACCTCAACCCACGGCTACCTTAGGCTCACCTCCCGACCTCACCTGCACCCTCCAGAAACGCCACCCAGCTTTGCCCGCCTTCATCCTCCAGAAAAATTATATCGTGCATGTGAAGCCTTGGCTTACGGCAGGAGCATTCATTGTAGTAAAAACGTCAACGTAATCATCGAGTGTACAGCCAAATGCTATCGCAGCTTTCTCGTCTGTTTTCTTGATGGTCCTGCCGTTTTTTCTTCAACTTCAAAGTTTCTAAACATGATTACTGTGTAGCTTTTCTTTCACCGACGGCTCTCAGGTGGCTGCTGATGGGTAACTACTCCTTCCAGTGATATCTCCTCCACCTTCGCATAAATGCATTGCATTAAACTGACAGGTTGTTCGTTCGAGCACTACTGGTTAGCAACAATAACGTGACCACGGTTGGAGGTTTAGGTTAAACTTGTTTCACGTTGCATTGGGAGGAAATTTACTTTTCTCATTTCGCTGCGCTACTCTCTGAAACAAAGTGAATTCATGTGAGCTGCGCGCGCATTTCTCGCGCTCATTGTTTTGTGATTTTTTGGTTTTCTTTGACTGCAGCCAAGAGATGATGGAATCGTTCCGGAAAGCGGTGTTATTTCATGCAGGCCAAACAAACGTCGGTTCTGCCTCTCTTACGGACCACCTGCCGCGGAAGAACCTCGCTGTTTACGTATGCCGCACGAAACGTCGCTTTATCCGATCCACGGTCGGCTGTTTTGATAGCGATCGGCGCCGTGGAGTGATGGGCAAGTGCCTCGCGGCGGTCCTTTCTTGCGGGAGCCAAGGACGAGTTTAGGGGCCTCACCCTGTCACTTGCGTCAGCAAGGCTCTTTATTTTGATTTTTTTTGTTGGGCCAAATGCTTGATGTTAATTGGAGCTCTATAAGGCTGCTGCCAGCGGTTGTGTCGTTCTTGGCGGAATTATCAGGTGCGTATAGGAAAACGGCGCAAGTGCAGGACAACAGCAGCTCTTGCTACCAGATGCAGTTTTCAATTTAATAAATATTATTCTGTAAAAAGCAATTATATTTTTTCAATAAACGAAGAATTTAAACGATTTGAGGGCACACTCACGCTCCACCTTACGCGATTGCATAATCGGGTAATTCTCATATATGCTTACTTGGTCATTATCTACTCTAGATCCATAGATCCATGGGAGTCCTCATACCTCTCCTGAGGCGCAGTGGTTGAGCGGTTAAGCGATGCGCCACTGCCCTGCGATGGCAGATGCTTCCAACGGTGGGCCTTGTGTGTCCGAGGTTGCTCTTCCCAAGCGACGAATCATTAATTTAACTGGCACTGCCACGGTGGCCAGTTTGCCCACTATCCGATAGGCAGGATGTGATGACGTCCCAATGTCAAGTCACCTAGGTGGCCCTCCTACCTTCTAGGTTGCCCTCTGGGCACTACCTGCCAGAGTCATGCTCGTAATTTTTCACTCACAATGGCGACGCCAGATTTTCTGCGTAACGGGGCGTTTAAAGCTAGAAAGTGGTGGCCTTGTGGTAGAGCATCCGCCTGGAATTCGGGAGGTGCTGGGTTCTATCCTCAGTGCCGCCGGGTACTCACCGGTTTTCTATCCGGGATGCAAGATTTCCACCTCCCTGGTGCTCGGCTTTTCTGGGTTGAGATGCTTGGGAAAAGTGTTTTGGACCAAACCGAAGCGGTGGCCTTGTGGTAGAGCATCCGCCTTGCATTCGTGAGGTGCTGGGTTCGATTCCCAGTGCCGCCGGGGACGCTCCGGCACTCGGGGTCGAACCCAGCACCTCACGAAGGCAAGGCGGATGCTCTACCGAAAGGCCACCGCTTCGGTAAAATGCAGTTGAGGTTTTATGCCTTGCCTTGTTCGTGTGCACTCCTGGTTTCCAATATTTGCACTCTTCTACTGTGCATGTGAACCAACTCGCCCAGCTGCATATCTTAATGCAGTACGGTGCTTTGTCGGTGCATGGCCAACTCGGCGAACGATGGGAATGAATAACGAATGCCATTCTTCGAATATGGGCTCATGTAGGTGGGAGATAGCGGGTGTGGAAGTGTGGAGTTGTATTGTCATGTTCGTGCTCTGGTCCATTTGGGGTCATTCCACGCCAAACGTCGCAGGCGTTGCGCTCGACCATCTCCAATTTTTTCAAAAAAATTCGTAGAAACTTATCGTAATTTGCGTAAGGAACCTCAAATATTTTTGCCGCAAAAAATTGATTCGTGAGGTAAGGACAGTTTGAATATTTAGAAAAGGCTAGAAACCAGGCACTGCTCTATAATTAATAACAAGTGCAAATTTTTAGAAAACACTTCAAAATTTTTTCATTGACATTTTCACAGGTTCTGTTTTTCGATATAATTCGGAGCATGCAGTTTTATGCGCCATAAATATTTTTAAAAAATCGAAAAAAAGTATGAAAATGTATAATTTTTTCGTTTTTTTTGGTTTAAAATATCATCTTGCTCTCGGAAATTTGGAAATAGCCATTTTGTTCCTATAGATGCCTAGTACCTATAATAAATGTTATAGTGATGAAACTAAGTACACAGCAGTAAAAAAATACCAAAATTGCAAAATTGCGTTTTGAGCAAAAATACTCATTAATTTCACCGCGAGGTGGTCCAAGTAAAAATGCAAACAATATCGGTTTACGTAGCACGGTTTATTGCCGTTCATTTCTGAAATTTTTATCGTGGTAATTTTTGTTTAAAGCGAGAAAGGAATTTTTTAAGGAGAGCTCTCGCACCGCAAGTTTCTTCGTCTCTTAACACCTCTTGACCGCAGAGCACAACACTGTCGACACTATGGCCAGACGAAATCTAGAGATCTTGTTCTGAAGTGAGGGTTGCACTGCGCGCAAGCATGGAAACTTTGAGTGGTCGAATATGTATTCATGGGAAAGGATTTTCTTAACGCTGCCGGGGCGGCACACGCCCCAGTGAGCTAGTTGTTCGGTATGGTTCTCTTGCACTCAGTCATTCTTGTCACGTCACCGCCATGACAGACGTAAGCACTAGCATAAGAGCTTGTGAGATGCCGATCTGGAAATGACAACAACGATCCGGCGCTGAAACATTCCGCGACGCAGCAGCACAACGTGGTACCTGACTCTTGTGGCCGTCAGAGTCTCATGCCCGGTTGTTTCCAATGTGATGTCTTGGTTGTAATTAATTTAATCAGTGCAATTTCTGCATTAATACTCCAGCGACCATTGTAGACGAGCCACTATGCTGGCGAAGCACCTTCATGCGAGCGACGCACCAACGCGTTAGCGGGCCGCGTTCACCGCCAGCGCGTCTCGTGTTACTCGCCGCAGGGGTGTTCACCTCGCACCTCTACGTCCGCCCCAAGGCGCGCGCGCTCTCCGCGATCTTTTCGGATATAAAAATAAAGCACTTGTGATATGCCTGCCATGCCAGCTGGTCATCCCTCCTCGTGGTCCATGCGAGACAGAAAGTTGAATACCCTTGTTTATCTTCTCTTGGCTGCCCCGCACAAAAGCGGGTCTCTTCGAACTTCGAAACGGAACACGATCTCTTTAATTTTATACGATCCGCCATATGTCGCGCGATACCTTCTTTAGCTCCAGTCCTAAAAATGAAAACCAGCGAACGACAGCAAACGAAGTTATCTGGCCATAGGTATCCTGCCATGACAGGTGCCGTGTCCTGCGGTGAAGAGGCGTTAAGGGACGACGCAACTTGCGGCCCGAGAGCTCAAATTGAAAAGTTCCTTTCTCGCTTCAAACAAAAATTACCTCGATAAAAATTTCAGAAATGAAAGGCAATAAATCGTTCTACGTAACCCGTTTATGTTTGTATTTTTACTTGGAACACCTCAGGGTGAAATTAACGACCGTGTTTGGCTCAAAACGCACTTTTTTGCAAATTTAGTAATTTTTTTTTACTTTTGTGTACGCAGTTTCATCACCTGTAACATTTATTATAGGTACGAGACATCTAGAGGAGCATAACGGCTATTTCCGAATTTCCAAGAGCAAGTTGATATTTCAAACAAAAAACGACAAAAATGATACCTTTTCATAATTTTTTCGATTTCTTAAAAATAGTTATGCCATGTAAAGCTGCATGCTCCGAATTATATCAAAAGCTAGAATCTGTGAAAATGTCAATGAAAATTTTTTGAGGTGTTTTCTAGAAATTTGCACTTGTTATTAATTATTGAGCAGTACCGTGTTTCTTGCCTTTTCTAAATATTCAAACTCACCTCACCTCACGAATAATTTTTTTTTCCGCAAAAATATTTCAGGCTTTCATTACGCACATTACGATAAGTTTCCACGAATTTTTTTGAACAAATAGGAGATGGCCGAGCACAACGTCTGGGACGTTCGGCGTGGAATGACCCTTTGTGTAATGCAAGTTGCCAACCGAAGGCATGCCAATAATACTTAAAATAATCTGAAAATGAAGCAAATATTACAATATACACTTTTAACGGTTCAGTAAGACGTCCGCTGAAACGTACGAAATGATCTAGGAAGCCATTGAAGGTGACGATGTACACGAGGCTTTAAATGGCGTGAAAAATTTGAGGCAGGGCTGTGTTGAAGACGCGCCACATGGCGGGCACCGATCCAGTGTTATGAAGGAGGAAAGAATAAAAGATTTAGAATTATCAGTAGTAGAGGACACAGGAATTAGTAGGCGCTAAGTTAGACACAATGATCTGCTATTTTTATTGGTCTGAACCATAATTTTGTGAAGAACTGTCGAGAGTATGAAAAGGTCCGTAGTCTGTGCGCGCTCAAAAATGGAAACTCACAGGGAATTGCGTATCGCCGTTGGAACGGAGCCTTTGCGTGCTCGCATTTACGGAAGTAGTTATGTGGTCAGTATCGTGTCGTCAAGACCTGTGTAGTGAGGGATGGTACGTCCGCAAGCTCGGTCTCTTTTATTGAGGCCAAAAGAAAGGAATATGTGAATGGGCTCAAAACACGGTGTCTGTATTTGTTCAGCGGTCTCGCAGCCAATGTCTTGCGTTCATTTCATTCCACGTTTTACACATGAGAGTAGTGCAGCATGTAGACGACTGATTGATTGAATGCGCACCGCGTGTAACGCCCCTTGCTTGTGCATGCTCATCTGTGCAGTCTCCGGGAGGCGGGCTTCCCGGTGGGCCTCCTTCCTGGCGTGGTGGAGGCGGGTGCCGTGGCCGGCCGCCTGGAGCACCCCTGGTACGGCATCCCCGCCGGAACGCCCGTGCACGCTGCGCTTGGGGACATGCAGTGCTCCGCCCTGTCCGTCGGCGCCGGAGACAGCGACGCCGGTGGGTGGCAGCGCCGCGTTTGCCAGGCTTCCCAGCTGGTTCGGTCGACAGCTGTAACCCTGAAGTGTTCATTTCCCGCTGTATAACGGCTCGCAAGTATTGTAAATAAATAAATTAGAGCCATATTCAGGACGTTAACGAAGAGACGGCCCACGGGACTCCATCACTGGCTTGTCTTCGAGCGAGGAAGTAAGCTCGAGAAGTGTGCTCTATGGCTGCACGGCTAAATGTGATTTCAATTTAGGCGTCGTGATAATAATAATAATAATAATAATAATAATAATAATTGGTTTTTGGGGAAAGGAAGTGGCGCAGTATCTCTCTCATATATCGTTGCACACCTGAACCGCGCCGTAAGGGAAGGGATAGAGGGGAAGTGAAAGAAGAAAGGAAGAAGCAGGTGCCGTAGTGGAGGGCTCCGGAATAATTTCGACCACCTGGGGATCTTTAACGTGCACTGACATCGCGCAGCACACGGGCGCCTGAGCGTTTTGCCTCCATAAAAACGCAGCCGTCCCGGTCGGGCCCGAACCCGGGTACTCCGGATCAGTAGCCGAGCGCCCTAACCACTGAGCCACTGCGGCGGGTGGCGTCGTGCGAAAGTAGCCGTTTCCTGATAGTTAATAAGGCCATCAACGAGCTCTTGGTCTAACCACGCATAATTACCCACCTTTCCTTCTTTCAAAATCAACGGAGTGTAAACCTTCCGCTTCCTCAGTTTGTAGGTGGACGCCGCCGCCTACTCACAGCTCTGTGTAGCTGTCGACTGACCCAGTGAGCCAGTTCCACTTGCTGCTCGCAGGCTTCCCACGCATACGCAGATACACGGTGCTGAAACCTGCGGAGTGTGGCTACAAGTGCTTTCGCACTAAAAGAAGTAGCGGTGTACTTTTGCGGCCTTCCTGGTTCTTGCCGCACCGCCACTTTCGGGGCAAAGCCACCTGCCTCCTCTCTAATTGAATTTCAGAATCTTTGAGTTGATCAGCTGCACCTTCAAAAGACGTATAATACAGCCGGCCGCGCCGAGTGCTGCTGTTTTTGTCCTTCCCGTTTTTGTAAACCCGCAACGTCCTGTTACAGCTGGACTGGCAATTATTTCATGAGGCCACGTTATGCCATTATCAACGAACCCTTCGAACATGCCTGATGCGGGATACGCCATCTTTTTTTTTTTTGTAGTCAGTGTGTCTCCGAGCTTCCAGAACAGTTTGGATGGTCTCCAAAGAATCCAGAGTGCACATGTCGCAAAAGCCGATCAACATTCTCTTTGCTAACCCCTGGGGCATCGTAACCATGAAGGAGTCCCGCGCTCAGTATGGTGTGGTGCTCCAAAAAGTAAATTGAAAGCCTATTATCCATATTAGCGAAAAAATTTTATGTATTCAGGGTACTTGTGGTTATTACCCTTTGCGTTAAAGAAGTTAATTGGTTTCAACGGAGAAGACTTCCATTTACTTTCGACGGCGGGTTACACCATTTCTTGAGCGCGGTCATTGTGCTGTCAGCTCCATTTACCGCTAGGAGCCGGGCTTAGCCGCCGTTTCCGCAAAATGCAGGGATCCAAAGCGGTGCTTGTTAGCGCGCCTGCGCTCATGTCGGCGGTCGTATGGGCGGATGGCCCCGCTGGGCGAGCTTAGTGGGCTCGAAGCAGCGGAGCCGTAAGCTTTCAGGCTGGTCACGTTCCCCTTATTAGGCAGCTTTCGGTGGCAAAATGTGTCCTGGCGCGCCGGCACCGCAGGTGGGCGTGGTCTGCGATGGCACGTCTGACAAAAAAGAAAAAAGAAAATGCAACTCTGCTGAACGAGGACCACTCGGGTGGGGTACGACAGTACACCTGTGCACGTTCCTTGGCAGAGGCAGTGACCGGCCCGAATATGTAATGTCGAGACCGCCGCCGTGCCTAATTAGTTCGAACTGTTATCTGTGAAGCCATGCACCGCTGCTGTCGTCGTTTCGCGTGCGTCTCGCCGGTGTCAAAGCGACGTCAAACGGTGGCATTGCAAGCGCATGGCTCTCTACAGGTACCTATACATTGTGTTTCATTTAAGATGTGCGATTCTGAAACAAGCGTTTTGAGTTGGAAAGGCCCTAATTTTGGTATTGCATTGTCTGTGGTGTAGCGCACCAGAATACAGCTGAGCCATGCTAACTAGTAGGCCGGTTAACTGATGTTTAGTATAGCTAAGTATTCAACTATTACTTTTAGCTCTCCTTATTTACTGAGAGACGTGTAGCTTGCCGTAAGTGCTGCAAAGCAAATTCCTCTTCCATGTCTCTCCAAATAACCCTGTCCTTTGCCAGCTGCGCCCACCCTATGCCTGCAAACTTCTTAATCTCATCCGCCCACCTAGCCTTCTGCCGCCCCCTGCTACTCTTGCTTTCTCTTCCAATCCACTCCTTTACCCTTAGGTACCAGTGGTTATCTTGCCTTCGCAGTACATGCTCTGCCCAAGCCCATTTCTTCCTCTTGATTTCGACCAGGACGTCATTGACCCGCGTTTGTTCCCTCACCCACTCTGCCCGCTTCCGGTCTCTTAACGTTACGCCTATCATTTTTCTTTTAGCTGTTCGCAAATGTGGTCGACACAGATTTTTAGCAGCGCGTGTTGCAACTGCGGTCGTGATTTAGCAAGTGTACGTGAAATTCGCGATGGCGGCGTGCTTATACACGGTGTGCCTTGTGACGTGTGCACAAACGTTTAATATACAGTGAAACGCCATATCGAGCCACTTTGATAGGCTTGTGATCCGAGATATGGGGAGCGTCGTTTTTTATCGGAAACAGAACGTTGGTAGCTTAAAAGTTGGACTAGCATTGACGTTGCCAGCAATTCTGGACAAAATCATTTTTCAACGCGAAAGAATCCATGAGCGCAATTTTTTTCGTATATTTGAAGACTTCAGTGTAACAATCAGTATATCCGCAGACCTCCCGTTGGCAGGCTTTTAATTTTTTCTTTTTGTGCTGTCGACAAAAACGTTCCCCGTAGGTTTTCTATGGCAGTCTTAATTGCTATATGCGAGCGACTGAACAGCTTTAAAAGAAAGATTTTGCTGCGCATCCGAGGAATAGACCATTACCTTCAATATTTTTGTAAGGGTACTTTACAATATTCCGGTATTCAAAATTTTTGTCCTAGAATGTTGGACATGACGGCAGTATGCGAAAAAAGCCAGCAGTTTTTTTTATTCATTGAAGTGAACACAATAGGAGGTGTGCATCTTTATGGCGCTCGCTACTCCTTTCCACATAGTTGAAGAACACCTGAAGTTGCGACATAACGGTAAAAAAAGCGCAGGTACAACACACACAATCCACAAAACAAACAATAGAATTGGAACGCCAGAAGTGCTAACATAAAATTTAAAAATAAACTATAAGTAATGATATTACCTAAAGACATAAAATGGGGATATAAGCATTGATGTGAACTAATCACAGTAAACGGTATAAAATTCACAATTCCAAGACATTAAAGAGAAACAGTAAGATGCAACAACAACGATATCACATGCATAACATACATAATAGAAATACATATAAATGATTTCCAGGACCCTGTACAGCACGTGCCGAGGAGAAACCATTGAAGTCAAAGGGAGTATAACGAATTTTTTTGGCGATGTTGTTAAGTGAGAAATTAGTGTGATCAGAGTTCTTTTCGGATTAAAGATAATTAATCAGAAAGCGAAAGAGAAAACAATCATATGCCGCTCGTGGGATCCGAACCCACCGGCAAGGCTTTCATAACGCAAGTAATTAACCCCAACGAGGTCGCCTTCGCGAATAGCCCAGCACTGGCGGCGCTTTCTCGTTTTCTTTTCTTTTTCGCCGCGATATCGGCGATCCAGACATTTTTCGCACCCTCCACCCGTGGTGCCTCTGGATCGCCGACAGGCGACAAATTGAATAAACGGTGGCACCAAAGTGGCGTAGTTTAATTAGTGTTGCGTGGGCGAGTAAACAAGGAATAAAATAGGCAAACTCTGATTTTGGTTTTGTCTGCTGCAGAGTCACCTTTCTGAGCAGAGGAAAATGCTGGGAGATTTCTTCAGGAGTGCGCTACCGTTGTTGCGTACGTTACTTCGCCTCCCCTTGCGTCTCTGTCCAGTGCAAAAGCCATACGGCTTGGAGAAATCGAACCGTTTAACGTTGCTGGACGTTTCATGCTGATTTAGATAACATTATCATTGAGACCACGTAATCAGGCGACATTACCTGTCGAGATAATTAAATACTGCCTTCAAAGCGGCGTGGCAAATGGCGGCTTTAGATAATTCTTGTGGCAGGTACTCTTTAAAAAGGGCAAAAATGCCACTTGTCGCCGCGCCAGGTCTCACCGAAATTACGGTGCCGTCAGTCGCGACGTCATAAAAAAAGATAGAAGACACAGCGCGCTGATAATTCGCCAGTGCAAGGTTTCAGGGGTTCTAGTCTCAGCTAAATGACCTGTAAAAGTGGAGTGAGTTCTAGGCCAGTGCAGGGAGATTAATAGCGGTTACAAAAAAGTTTGAAACTTGCCTGCGCATGCCCATTACTTTCCGAAGCAAGGGCCGGTTGTGTGTTCCCGACATGCATAATTGCTCTATTAGTTGCTTTCCGGTCAGATGGTCCTCAAATTTAATGCTTTTTCAGACTTTCACGTTCACTCCAGACATGATACTTTTGAACTGGGACTTACAGAGCTGCTATGCGCAGATATATGGTAGGGCTTTGTCGAAACGCAATGGCACAATTTGAAACTTTTATGTGCGCGGCTGTGTTGCAGCGTTCTCGTCTTGAGGTACTCACGGTTTCCACTTGACGGAATCTGAATCATTAAAGCTTTATAGTCATTATGATGTTTCGTTTCGTTTGTGTTCTTTGTTCTACACGTAATAGGGTTACCGTGAACCATTTAAAACTAACAGAATTGCACCGCCATAATCAGTGCGGTGCAATCGACGGGCACGTAGTGATGGACGGCTGTATTTTCTCGTTGTCGGCAAGAAGCGTACGTGCCCAGGTTCCATTACTACTATCGAGGCTGTTAGCGAGCGTAGAAGGAGCGTTTTCTTTGTTTGTCGAACAGCCTTGGCTAGGGACGCTCGTTTGAGGGGAACATCAGCGATGAAATGGGAACACTCACTCTTGGCCATCATCTGCCGCGAAGGCCGCGCTGGCTCGTGCTGCGAAGCAGCGCTGTTCTTTGTTCAGTCTTGCGCTTTAGTTTTTTCGGACAGAGAAGTGTTGTTTTTTTGTTCGCCCTCTACGCACGTAGCTGAAAGTACCTTAGAAAGCAGCCTTTGCTGCCATGATGCATTACAGTCACAAGGGAGCAATCGGAGACGGAACGATCTGTCACGCGCCTCCGCAAAGCACATCACGTCCTCGTGTCTGGATCAAAAGCATGCGCATATACGCGCCGCGAAATATCCCAATGGACGAAAACGGAAACAAGGACAGATCGGCGACCGTTTTTTTTTATAGCGGCTGCCACACTCATCCCTTTGCTAACTATACAAAGCCACGTAGGGTGCTCGGTTTATGTGCGTAAGTATTCTTTAGGGTCAGCGGTTGCGTTTTGCTTTCTAGCGCTGCCATTTTGCCTCCATAGAGGACATCAGGAAAGAGGGAGGCAAAGGAAAAAAAGAAGAAGCGGGCAATCTGGGAACGACGGACGGCGTGAGAATCGTGCGATGCCGGTTGTATGCTCAGATCGCACGAGGTGCACGTAGTTGAACGTGGCACAGCCAAAGACTGATGGATTAATTACTTATTGTTATTTATTGTCACTAATGAAAAGACAAAAGAGACAACGCCCTGAATGAGTAGTATTTATTAGACGCTAGCGTTCAGTGGCGGCCTTCTCATGGCGAAGACGACGCTTCAAGCGCCGCAAAGGTGATGTGGCTTCATCGTGACATCACGGCATCGCAGCGACCGCCGCAATGTCGCCGCCCGTTTTCTGCCGTCGCGTAAGTTAGGTGGCGGTGCAGGCTGTGAAATTAAAAATGCATTCACGGGTAGAAAGTGATAAGATACTAGGAGAGCTTCAGAGCGGGTTCAGAAGCGTTCGGCGCTTAGATGATAGCCTGTTCGTGCTTGCCCAATGGAAACAAATAGCTAGGGCGGAAACCAGGCCTTTTGTTTTTAGCCTTGCCGTACATAAACGGTGCGCACGACAGCGTAAATAAGAAATTCCTGTGGAACGTATTTAATTATCAACGTATCCGTCAGAAGATAATTTATTTCATAAAAAAATATACCCCTATATTATAAAGCTTAAATTGTATGGAAAGGGATGAGAAGTGCGGCAGCTGTCGAGCTACGCAAAGGATTGAGGCGAGGTTGTCCTCTATCTCTGCTGCTGTTCATGATTTATGTGATAAATATGGAAATAAGGCTACAAGAAAGTCGTCTAAGTTATATCCTAATGTACAGATTAGGCGGAATGGTCGTAAAGCAGCGGCTTACTGGTTTGTTCTATGCGGACGATATTGTACTATTACTTGATAGCCAGGAAGATTTATACTGTCTGGTTAATTCTTGTGGAGACGAAAGAGGCGCTCTAGGCTTCACTCTTAGGGCAACTAAGTCAGATATGATGATTTTGTACAGTTCCGTCAGTCAGGCGCTTATAATACAAGGGCACGAGACAGCTAGACTGGCTGGATACTAGTGTCTAAGTCTATTGGTAGACGAAGGTCAGAAATACATGGAAAAGCACGAACAGGCTGTAGGGCGAGCGGGCGAAGAGGTGCCGCGACAATGAAGCTTGTGGTACAATGGGGGTACAACAAGTATGAAGTACACTGAGAAGTATTTGGATATGGGATAATGACGCCAGGGCTTACTTTTGGAAATGTGGTTCTGTGCCTAAGGGCACAAGTTCAGTCGGCACAAGAAATAAGAAATCTATTGGAAGGTTAGAACAGGGTGCCCACGGAAAAACCACTAATGAGGCAGTGCAGGTGGGCCAGGGCCGGACATCCTTCGAAGCGCGGGAAGCTCAAACATTATATACAGAACTCCTGAGGAAATATTACGATAACAAGTGGGCAGCTAAGGTATTTAAATACCTATTCAGAAAGACCGTTGGCTCAAAATGGCGGAAACGAAGCCGCAAAGTAACCAGTAAGTATGCAGGTAACAAGGACGGAAAATAAAGAGCTCTAAGAGGCAGGTAAGAAATGAAGACGTTAAGAAGTGGATTAGTTCAATGGAAAAGAAGGGTTCTGTAGAGCTGTGTACTAAAAATGGGAAAAGGCAAATCAGGAAGGAATCGTTCAATGATAACCCAAGAAGCAGCGCCTGACTTTTTGAGTTTAGGATTGATAATTGTATTTAAACAAAAAAGGACGATTTTATATATAATACTGTTAAATTTGAAGGATTATTTGAAGAAATGTAAGGGAAGAAAAAAAAACCGAGCATGGTGCCAACTACCACCACGTTTCAGAGGGGACGCTCCTAACTTCCACCCGTCCGTCCGTCCAACAGAGGAGAACTCGAGATGTGTTCACAATTTCAATCTGAACTTACTTTTAATCGAACGATTCTAGTGCGTTTTTAGCTGACAGAATGTGGTAAATTGTAAATTGTGAGGTTTGACGTCCCGGGTCGACATATGGGCTACGAAGTTTGGATTAATTTAGACCACGGATTCTTTAACGTGTGCTTACACCGCATAGCACACGGGCGCCTCTTGCGTTTCGCCTCCATTGAAACGCGGTCGCCGCGGAGGGGATTGAACGCGGATCCTCTCGCTATACATGTTTTCATATGTCAGCTCTATTAGAATGAGAATCACAGGCGTATTCAGGGAATATACTCCTCCTATAGAACATCATAAATAAAAAAATTGCGGCTTCGGGGTGTATGTTGAGAGCAGGTAATTAACTACTGCAAATAATACAACCACACTTGGTACGACGATCACAGGACATACTTACCTAAATTTCAAGAACGATATGGATATCTTGAGAACGTTATCTAAGGGGCATCGATTTCTAAACACGAAGGCGAGTCGCGTCAGGACATGGGCTGGCTTCACGAAGGGCGCTCCAGGAAAGCCGAGAGCAAGTTGGTGGGAGTTGGAGGGGGACGGGGGGGGGGGAGGGGGGGGGGGGAGCGCAGACGTACGCTTCGCCTGTGAGAACAACGCAGCAGAGAGGACAGGCGTTATTGCCGATGCCGGCGCCGGGTTATTAAATCGGGTCCGGTCGAAGCCGGGCACGCAGACCTATCGCCTGAGGAAGCCTGCTCACTGCCTCCTGCACTCAGCTCACGTCATGGTCTAAGCGACGCGCATCATATCGCTCTCGTTGATTCGCTTACTTCGTTGCTCGCCAACGGTGTGGAGGATGCAGTAGTGGAGGAGCTGAGCTCCCGAGATGCAAGCATGTATACGAAAGTTCACTATTTACCGTTTCATACATCAGGTGCAACGGTGTCAGTACTAGCGCTCTTGTTTGTGCTGGCTACATCCGCGGTCGGAACGTACTGCATTCCTTGCGGTGAACAGAAAATAACAAGCATTTGCCTGCAGGCTTATTGCATGATACATGGGTCATGAGCTTGATTAAATGCGCTCTTTTTGCTGACGGCACGCTGTGGCTTTGTCGTGCCGCAGACCACTCGGCCTCAAAACAAGCGCGGAGTAACACGCCTCCATTTATTTTTTTCATGCGGATTACTTCCGTACCTTTCGTAGCGTCGCACCTCACATATGAAAATGACTGCAAGCCGAACAGAAAGCGGAACTGCGTGCCGAACAATATAGTTAGCTGCGGGCTGTAACCAATGGAGGCATGGAAAGGTGCAGTTCCAATCCTTATTTCAGCCAAATGTTCACTGACGACGTTGAATCGCAAGCGTCACAATATGTTCCTCACGGAAAAACCAAAGCCATTGCATGTAGAACTATCATAGCAGACGTCAAACGGGTTGAATTTTTTACATGAGTCCCAAAAAGAGGTCCGGCGCGGCTTTTATCTTTCGTTGTAAAATTTCTCAATGACGGTCACTTGGGGCTTCCTTCTTGTTTTCCTCCTAGCTTTGCTGTATATATCTTACATTTCATGGCATATGCGGCCCCTCACTGACTTCACATACGTTACAGTGACAAACACTGGTAAAACTAATGGTGGCACTGGTTAGCCAGGTTGGCCCCTCGCCGTGTCGCCTTGCCCCCACGCTGCCTTCGCACTACTTGCGAAGGTGTGCGTCCCTTGTGGTGACGTCTCCAGTGCCCTGCCTTTACGACCCCTCTTCCCCGCCGCTCTTTGCGCAGTGCTGAACATGAGCACGTCGGCGCAGCTGTCGTTCCTGCTGGAGCCGTCGTTCGTGCCTCCGGCTGGCGCCGAGGCCGGCAGCGCCCTGGAGGCCTTCCCTTACTTCGGCGGCCGCTACCTGGCCGTGGCCGCTTCCCTCAACGGCGGCAACGTGCTCGCCATCTTCGTGCGCATGCTCCAACAGTGGATGCACCAACTGGGTGAGTCACCTGTGCGAAGGATAAGCGGGGATTGTTTGCATTAACCACTGGTCTTTGCATCGACCAAACTTATCCACTGATAGTAAGGGAAGAAGGAAGCCTTTCCATCGCATCGTGACGATGGAAATTTTGGCTTGTAAGGAGTGGAGCCGGCCTCTTACATCGCGGGGTTCTCAAGGACAGGGATAGACTGTCGAATTAAAGAGCGGGTAGTTGCATGCCCGCAGTTTTGTTCTTGTTGAAGTCAACCTTTTACTTACGTATGCAGTGTGACTTTCGCATTAGTCTTGTAAAAAAGTCTTCGCTACCCGGGCAGCTGTGAGCGCAAAAGTGGCGAGGCAGGAGCTGGGTAAAGTGAACGTTGGAAGAGGCAAGAAGAAGGAGCGAGAGTATGGCAGCTCAGGGCATGGAGGCACTGCTGCGCTTGAACTCTCTCTGAATGGCAAAGTGCGTCTACCTGCATGTGGGAGCCGGATGCGTGGCTTCGCGCGGAGGATGCCTGAGGCCACCTCCAGAATTGGTCTTTAGGGAAAGGAAATGGCGCAGCGTCTGTCTCACATGTCGGCGGACACCCGAACCGCGCCGTAAGGGACGGGATAAAAAAGGGAGTGAAAGAAAAAAGGAAGAAAGAGATGCCGTAGTGGAGGCCTCCGGAATAATTCCGACAACTTGGGGATCTTTAACGGGCACTGTCATCGCACAGCACACGGGCGCCTTAGCGTTTCGCCTCCATCAAAACGCAGCTGCCGCAGTCGGGTTCGAACCCTGGAACTCCGGGTCAGTATCCGAGCCCCTAACCACTGAGCCACCGCGACGGGAACACCTCCAGAATCAAAAGACAATCTGTGGCCTTAATATTCCCGCATTTCATTACTCCAGCTTGCGTCCTTTCTTTCCGTTCTTCAGCGAGCCTACGCTTTTGTGTGCTTGATAACGGTTTAACTAGGAAAGCCTTTGGTGCTGCGTTTAGAATTAATTTGTAACAAATCTGAGCATAGGTAAGTTAGAACGACAAACAGAATCCCTCCGTGGTTATTCACTTCTTGCTCATTGTGGGCATTCGTAGATTTGAAGTAGGAAGAATGAGGAGTGAGAGTTAACGGGCAAAAGCACAGTCTCCGCTTAGCGCTTTGCGGATAAGCTCCTACTAACTAACCAGCCTCAGTAAAGTATAGCTTTAATAATTGAGACGCGCGTTCAAGTGGGCACTGCCACATTGTTCGTTGCTATGCTGATGTTCTGTAAATAAAGTAAAGCACATCGCACGATACTTGCTTCATCCTCCGGTGATCTCCCAAGAGTGCTTGACATTGCAGGCACTGTGGAAGCAAGCGTGTTGCTTATCGGCGCCGCATCGCGTTGTTGGCGCCGTAACTTGCAACCGGCGGATGCGAGAGCTTCTGGCGATCCTTAGAAGGCGTTTGGAGCGAAATACACCGAGCATACGCGCCTTTTCGGGTGGTCCTGATTTCGAAGCGCTTCCGTCCTCATTCTTTTATGTTCATTTTGAGTGGCAAATTGGTGCAAGCTCAATCCGCGAGAACCGTCTTTACTGGGACCGCGCAATACCTCCGGATCATGGCAAATCGCAATGCAACTCGAATTTAGTGGACCATACAGTGGCGTCGCAACTAAGGATGCGAGCGCTCGTCGGTAAACGCGTCGGTTAAGAAAAAGAGCGGAAATGCATCGGAAGCAGGCTCGACATTAGTGTAGAGAGTAACAATACAGTGCCGAGGTCGCGAAGTTCTTTGATGCAAAGTAATAGCGAGCGCCTCTACTTGTGCTTTTTTTTTTGTCACAAGATGTGAAATGCTTTTGCGTAAGACAAAGCTGTTAGTTTTTCAAATTAATATGAAGGGACACAACACAACATAATATTTTTTTGCTAATGAACACAATTTGTGTGCTATTTATTGTTTATCCAATCATAATCGCCCGCCAACTGAAGTCATATCTGCTGCAAAGGGCCACCACTGTGTGCCGACAGCGTCTCTGCCATGATTTTGGTTTTCGACCAAATTATGGCTTATGGTTTATGGGGGTTAAACGTCCCAAAGCGACTCAGGGTATGAGAGACGCCGTAGTGAAGGACTGCGGAAATTTCGAACACCTGGAGTTCTTTAACGTGCACAGACATCGCACAGTACATGGGCCTCTAGAATTTCGCCTCCATCGAAATTCGACCACCGCGGCCGGGATCGAACCCGCGTCTTGCGGGCCTGCAGCCGAGCACCATAACCACTCAGCCACCGCGGCGGCTTGGTTTTCGATCAAATTAAAATATTAGATACAGAATATGCGTGTTACTACCGGTAGTAACAGCGTCGTCATAACTCAACAACTGCAAGAGAAAAAGCAAAAGAACGCATTAAGATTACGTTACAGGGCCCCTTTAACGGTACACAGTTCGAACGCGTTCACAGATTAGGCAAACATAACGATGATAAGCGGAGGCCAATTATAGCAAAAATGATGTTTTTCAAGGATAAAGTGCACATTCTTTCATGTGCACGTAAACTGAAGGGAACTTCGTTTTCCATCGGCGAAGATTTCTTGCTCACAACGAGACAGGCAAGGAAGAAGCTTTATAAATTTGCCAAGGCGTTGAACAAGCCTTTCAAACTATCTTTTGACAAACTGCACATGGGACCCAAGACGTACATATATAACACCACTACAGACAGTGTTGTGCCGTCCAACAGATAGCTAAACAATAGTTAATGCCCGAATGATACCCATGAGTCGAGTGCACGTAACATTCAATCACTATCTTTGTCATATGCAACATCCGAAGCCTAGTGCCAAAACGCGATCTGCTTTCTTCTTTCCTAGACGATAGTGAATCGCACATCATCATTCTTACAGAAACTTGGTTGAATCCTAACATTACAAACAACGAAATCATTCGCGGTGCACATTCATACAACATATACAGGCATGATTGCATTGGAAAGAGAGGCGGTGGCGTCCTTTTAGGCATAAAGAAAACAATAACATCATACGTAATTAACACCGATTCAAATCTGGAAATTGTGTGGGCCGGCTGCCTACTATCTTGCACTAGGATTCTGATAGGCGCTTGTTACCGCCCGCCAGATTCTAGTCATTCTTTCGTTAATGAATTGCGTATCAGTATTACTAAAGCAACAGAGTTATGTCCTGCTCATAGCATCTATCTCATCGGGGATTTTAATTTTCCTTTAATCAACTGGGCTCAACTATCATCACCTTGTCATATTTCCACAGAATTTTGTAACCTGACGCTCGATTTCAACCTATTCCAGGTTGTAAACCAACCTACACGCGACACTAACATACTAGATCTGATACTGACTACAGCACCGGAAACGATAGGATCAGTAACTCATTTAAAGGGATTCAGCGATCATCATTTACTTCAGCTAAGTATTGACATCCCGGTTCAGTTTATGGGCTATGTAACAAAAAAGATTCACAATTATAATAAGGCTAATTTCACAGTTATCAACACAGAACTAGAAACCTTCTTTTATCACACATTTCTACCTTCAATTAACAACCGATGCGTTGAGGAAAACTGGATACTTTTTAGAGATAAGATTTCATATTTGATCAACCGGTTTGTCCCTGTGATCAAAATAACTAAAGATAAATCTAATCCCTGGTTTACTAGAAGGCTTAAACAACTAAGGAACAAGAAAAAAGCGGCTATACCGGACCGCTAAGCGTGCCTGTACCATTTCTGCGTAGAACAAGTACAGTGATGCACTAAAACTCTATTGCTCCGCCTTATCTGCTGCAAAAGACAAATATTTTTCACATGATCTTCCAGCCCTTTTGAAAACTAACCCCAAAAAGTTTTGGAAACAAGTATGCCCTGAGCGTGATGATAGTTCCATCTCTCTACAAAGTAACAACACCCCCATCTCAGACAACGAGTGCCCCTCAATATTTAACACCTTCTTTTCATCTGTGTTCTCTTCTGAAGATCATTCCACCCTTCCGGAAGTTCCGGATCTTAATTACCGCTACATGACACCTATTCAGATAACTGAAGAAGGCATCACGTGTCTCATAAATTCTCTTAAGGTATCTACTTCGGCTGGTGTTGATGGCATTAATTCAAAAATTTAAAAAAATACAGTTCCAGTGGCAAGCAAAATTTTATTTCATATTTTTCAGCAATCATTAACTACAGGAATACTACCCTCAGACTGGAAGATAGCTAAAATAGTGCCAATTTTTAAATCTGGAAACAAAAACTCCGCTGAAAATTACCGTCCTATATCTCTCACGTGCATCTGCTGCAAAATGCTTGAACATATAATTTCATCGCATGTCTTTAGTCGTCTTGAGCAGAATAACTTTTTTACACTAATCAACACGGGTTTAGAAAGGGTCACTCCTGCGAAACACAGTTATTCGAACTAACTACTGATTTGCATTTTAATATGAACAATAACCTTCAAACTGACTGTATATTCCTTGATTTTGCCAAAGCGTTCGACCGCGTAGCTCACTGCCGCTTGATTTCGAAATTATCATCACTCCGTCTAGACTCGCTAACTTTAACATGGCTTCGTAACTTCCTCTCGCATCGCCAACAGTTCGTATTTGTTAATAATCTGTCCTCTAACCTTTCCCCAGTTAACTCCGGTGTACCAAAGGGCAGTGTGCTTGGTCCCTTATTATTCCTTATTTATATCAATGATTTACCAAATAATATAACTTCTAGTATGCGAATTTTCGCGGATGATTGCATTATATACCACCCTATTAGATCTACTAGTGACCACCTGGCGCTCCAATCAGACCTCCTTACTATTAACGACTGGTGCAACTCATGGTTAATGACTCTTAATGTATCCAAGTGCAAAGTCATCTCTTTCACCCGTAAAAATAACAAATCTAGCTATACATACCGTATTCAAAATGATCTACTCTCTCACGTATCACATTACAAATACCTCGGCGTTAACTTTTCTTCAGATCTTTCATGGTCATACCATATCTCATCCATATGTGCCGTCGCCTCAAAGTCATTAGGATACCTACGCCGTAATCTCCGAAATTCACCATCTAATATTCGAAAACTAGCATACCTCACTTTTGTTCGTCCACAACTTGAATTTGCTTCTCCCATTTGGTCTCCCTATCATAAGAACATGATCATCGCGTTAGAATCTATCCAAAACAGGGCAGCACGATTCATTTCACGAAACTTTAACTGCCGCTCAAGCGTCACTCAGATTAAAACAGATCTTTCTCTACAATCATTAAGCACGTGCCGTGACATCGCTCTCCTCACACTATTTCACAAATATGCGCACTTCAATAGAACTACCTCATTTCAACTCGATGTCTCATCCCGCACGTCGAAAAGATTATATAATCAGTTTAGTTTCGCAAGAATATATGGTGACACATTGGCTTTTAACTCATCTGCACTACCACGAGCCATCAGATTATGGAATGATCTGCCAGACAACATCGCTTCCGCGTCTAATCTAGTCTTTCCATTCTAAACTCATCACATATTTCACTGAAACCATCATTTAGCACACCTACGTTCAAGTCTATTATTGTTCTTTGCTTTGTTGCTACACTCGTGCCATTCGGATGTTTTCTTACTTATGTTTGCTCGCCATGTTTCCGTGTTTGCCTTAATCGCGCTTTGTTTCCACGTTCGGTGAGCACATTATCCTGTATTGTAGTGAATTATTTTGCGTTGCGTACGTTTCCTTTTGTTTCCTTTGGTTATTAATGCACTGTATTATATCTTTTTTTCGCCCCCCTTACACAATGCCCAATGGGCCTGTAAGGAATTTCAAGTAAATAAATAAATAAGTGCGAAGGAAATTAATGCAATTCTCCAGAATAGTTGAAGAGAACAAACGTTTACGATATTGGGAGTAGCAAGGAAGTACGTCTAATGACAGCGCAAAGTAAGGACTGCGGATTCCATTCATGGGAAAGTAATTATCAGTAGGATGGTTTCGAGTGCATTCGACGGGTATTGCCACATACTGACAGCAGCTTACCAATATCGCCCAAAGGTACGTAACAATTGCTGCATTTTGCGAGTAATAGGGGCAGCGGGCGAGTCTTGGCGGCTTATGAGAAAGCTTGATCATAAATTGAGCGCAGCGCACTCTGTAAACGAAAGTTTCGCCACTAACCATGAGGGACAGTAAGAGATCCGCATGGCTTGGAGAGAGAGCATAAATTAGGGTATCCCAGGAGTTATTAAGAAGAACTAGACTTGGCAAGATGTGTCATGCAGCTGACAAATAGTCTTGCGTAGTAACCGAATGGATTCTAAGCCGGAGGTGGCCGAACATCAAGTAGCAAGTTGAGTATGTTAGGGGGGATAGGGTGACCACTGCTGGCGCAGGACACAGATAATTGGGGAGCACTCGACGAGGGCCTGTCTTGCTGCAAATTACGTAGTCTTCCGACTGGAAATCTCAACGATGACAGTACGGTGCCTATAATGTTTGCTTCTACGACCTGGCATCCATTTCACGCCTCCGAAAACTTGCCGAGAAGTACACCGCCTCATTTAATGCGCGACATTCTGTAATTGCACAGCAGCAGCTTGCAGTACATCTTATCTAGTTTTACACATGTTCGCGCACGTGAAAGAAGCAGTGCTCTTGGAGTCCACTTCTGACATCCAAGGAGCTGGAGGCAACTGTTCCTCGGTCCAGGAACACGTCCTGCTACTCCAAATGTACCGAAGGTGTGGGTGCGTCGCAGCAGCTTGCCGCCTTTGCCTTTTGTGTAAGACTATCAACCTGACGGTTTTTCACAATAGAATTTCACTGTCACGCAGGCACGGGTATTCCTGAAAGCGCCATCTGGGAGCGGCTTTTGGCGGCCGGAAGCGACGATCGGGCCGCCGCTCCTAACAACGCCTCGTCAGCCGACACAGCCACTCCGCCGCCCCCGGACTTGGTAGTCACCCCGACAGTGTTCGGCGAGCGCCACCTCCCGGGAGCCCGAGCTTCGGTGTCCGGCATCGGTCCGCAGTCGGCATTATGCCTAGGCACCGTGCTGCGCGCCCTCTGCCAGGGCCTGGCGCGTAACCTGCACACCATGATGCCCCGAGAGATGCTGGAGCGTGCTGGCGTGCGCCGCATAGTGGGGACGGGAAAAGCCTTGACGCGCAACACCTGCCTACAGCATGCAGTTCAAGACGCTTATGGCATTCCCCTCGAGCTGGGCGGCAAGGGCGACGCGGCGCTGGGTGCTGCGCTGGCCGTGCTTGCTTACGCAGAGCGAAGTCGGGCCGCTGGCAGCGGCAGCAAGGCTTAGCAGCTGGCTGAACTTGTTGGTTTGTGTTGGCTCAGTGAAACCGCTCTCGTGTGTTGTTTTAATGGAGGGTCACTTTATCGGGCTTTAAGCCTGCGGTTCCCCGGAACAGGATAAGGAGGAAGAATTAAAGCGCCGTTAGATGTATGTCCTTAGCTTTCTTCTTCAAGTCAAACTTATACGCATGCAGCATGAGATTGGCTTTTGTCTTGTTCGTTGTCTATGGTTCTACTGAAATTAAATGATACAACACAGAGAGCTCATAGGAGCATCACTATTGCAGTCTGTGCTAGTCAGTATGTAGTTAAATGTGTCTTAAGTTAAATGTCAAATGTGTTACAGAATGGCACAGAAAGGTGTTTTGCAGGGCAAAGTGTTCATTTTGGTTAGTTTGTGATGATTGTTATCTGAGACACTGCCGTGCTGTTTCTTTCCCATGCTTTGCCTTGCACAATTCTTGAATGGTTAAAAGTGAGGTGTGTTTCTGAAAAGTCATACCTTATTATGCTGTTACTGGCATGAAAATTTTGCGACTCTGTTTTACATTTTTATCAGTTGGTGATGTTCAGGTTGTTGTGACCATGAGTTCAAAGTATGCTAGAACAAGTTTGGCTGTCTATAGACATGAGAAACTTGTGTAATGCTAGCTGAGTTCTCTGGAGCATAAATGGTGAAGTGGCTGTGATCTCGAAGAAGTGTGTATTCTGTGAGTTCTTCAAGAACGTGAACGAAACGAAAATAATGCGGATTGAGCAAAACATTCGATATTCACGAAGCTTTTAGTCTGATGCTGAAAATATCTTCTCTTGGAGCTTGGACAGTTATCTTATCCGCCTCTAAATAAAGGAACCGACGCATGCTTTCTGTACAGAGTGCTTTATTGGGTTCGGCAAGAGTTTTCACAAGGCGTCGCTTAGCCACATGGGCGTAGGGGTAGGCTGCAAAGTATTCTTCCTAGCCACCTGTGAGTACTGTTAGTTACAGAAATTATTCTTCGGCTAAGCTGTTGCTTAACATGAACAATTCAGCAAAAAGCTGTCCCCGCTGTGGGGTTTCCGCTACTGTTCGGCTTTTTGAGCAAGGTGTTCATCCGTTGGCATACATTTAGCAAGTGGCGGCTCCACAGACGGTCCACGCAGGGGGCCAGCGCCCTTGTGTCTCACCCCACATATCCCGGCTTGCAGGTTTTAGGAATGTCCTCTTTGAAGCCGGCCTGCAACAGCGTCGGCAAGTCGGCCGCAGATGAGCCAGTCGCAGCCGCAGAGCAGCGCGGAGTACTTTTCCCCTGCTCGCCGAGGCTGCCTTTTCCTCCCGAATTTGCGCTTTCGAACGGAGGGCATGGGGAAGGGGGGGGGGGGGGGGAGGGAGGTCCGCTCGAAACTGAGGCTGTTGCTAATTTATGACGACAGCCTATTCGGGCTACTGCGGCGTGTCTCTCCGGTCGTTCCCATTTGGCGGGAAGCGCGGAATAGCAGGACCAGCTACGCGTGTGACGAGACAACTTCCTGCGTGGGTGAACTTATCAATTTTTTATTGTGAAACGTCGTGACGTGGAAGGTGCGTTGAACCAGGACTTTTGTCGGGGATAGTTGGTGCACTGCTAATTAATGGAAAACAGCGCGAAAAAACATGCACAGGAGGGAACACACGCGACAGGACGGGCGCCGAGGAAGGTAGCTCCGAAAGGAGTAATTTTGGTAAATCGTACCACTACTAAGCATCAGCAAGCTATCAGAGGTAGGGATCTTGACATGCATCCCGTTCAGTACTTATGTGCAGGCATGAAAGCCATAGGAAAAGTGTAATAAGGAAAATGAAAGGTTTCTCGTTTCAAGCGTGCAAGTTGTTTATTTCCATTGGCAACCTAAGCTATGTTGGTATTTCATTTCGTCCCTGTAATCTAGATAACCTCTGTTGATCATGGTGAGGAGGAATGGGATGCAACCCAAGCAGCACAGGTAATCGGGCAAATATTGGAAATGGGTGGTTTCACTCTGGTCCTTTACAGGGCTGGCCTATGCCAATACTTTTCCAATATTGGGCCCATTACCTGTGCTTCTTGGGAAAATGCCACAAATGGTAAGAATACAAGCTTAGGTGTCCTCAAGAACCTTTTCGCCAGTCATGTGAAAAACCTCAGAATACAGGGTGCCTTTCTAAACCCTCTGGAAAGCGTTTTTTGGGAGCTGAGGAGAAACGAAGAAATTGATGGTAGGAAACGTATCTTTTACCGTTTTTTTGACATCGAAGTCTTCCTATCTCCTGCATAAGACGCGTTGTCTGCTGCGGCTGTGTCCGGCCGTTAGATACTTTACGTATGCGAAAGTTGTTAAGCGCCCCAAGGATTTTTTTTTTGGTGGGGACGCGATATCAGAAGCTGTAGCTAGTTAGCACAGCTCTACCAGTGATATGGCTTCAACATGGTCCCAACTGTCTTAAGAACCCCAGGGGCGCTTTCTGCCGAAAGTGTGTCACTTATAAAAGGACTAGGAAAGCTGTTCGTGTTTGCTTTAGCAAATTTAGTTTTTTAAGTATAATTCAATAAAACTTTTTTCACAGTTGGAAGCATCTTCGAAGCCACATTTTACTGTCTTTCTTGGTGCCTTCTGGATGGTTCGCCAAAGCATGCACATATGGGCAGCATCTCACTGGTGTCATTTCCCCGCCTGTGCTCGTGAGGGTCGACCATAATGCATCTCACATTTTTAAGAGCATTAGGAGAGCCACAGCTGGAAGCAACGATTGAGAGCTTGACTGCAGTCTGTTTCCAATCCAATGCCCCTTGGAGAACAACGCTACATATCTGTTTACCGCAGCAAAAATTTATAGTCCACCAGACTGTTTGGATGAATGCCACCATGGACATTAAACTTTTACTAAAGACAGTACCTCCAAACTGTCTTTACTTGCTGTTGTGAGGAAGTGGTTCTTGGATTATATAAAGGCAGTGAGAAGACCTGTTCCACGCTGAAATATGGTAAGCCTGTTTGTGCGGTAGAAGAAGGTGCAAGTTGAAAATATGCTTGCTTTTTTTTTACCTTCTCATATGTACAAGCACCATGCCTGCAATATCATTATGTCACCTAAGTGAAGCTTTTTTTTAAATGACAGATTCTTTTCCTGTTTCTGCTGTATTGCTAGTTACTCAGCTGAGCTGAAGTCAGTGTTTGCCTCTAACTTGTATATATGGATGTCAGACAGTGGGGTTAGTCTGGAAAGTGAATATTGAGTTAATAGAAAATTCTGCCGGGAACCTGTGTGCTACACAGCATAAAATCTGAATGTTGTTGGTTCGCCCCTGCAAAACTATTGCTTGTGAAATGCCCTTGACATGCCTGGTTGTTACAAAAATAGTGGCCTGTATTGATGGGATTCAGCAGAAGGTTGTTTTAAGTTACAGCCCTTCTGAACAGATCAGAAATTATCGTAATAATAAACTCGCATGGGGGTTATGATTTTTTCCACACCATAAGCAGCGTACAGGAATTGGCTGGAAATCTTTGGCACATTTCCATATTCTCAACAATAATAAGTGCAAATAATAATGAGCTCGTTTCTGCATCAGGGGCACTTATGAATTTTAACTATGTGATAAACTTAGCAACATAACTATTGCTGGCTGTGAGACACCACAGTCTACTGTGGCTGCAAATGGTTCTGCTTCGTAAGATACAAATCCTGTGGCTGCTCATTACAGAACTTTCTTCTCACGCTTCACATCTTTACACATGCCAGAAGGAATGAATTCAGCTGCTCTTTTATAACAATGCTTAGCAAATGTGTTGAACCCGTTTGTTGCTTATATTTTCGTGTGATGAATATTTTCTTGCTCATTTTCGCAAATGCAGCTTAATAACAGACAGAGGCTGCACAGCCTGCTCTGAAAAAGTGCCATTACAGGATTTGTGCTGTTTAAATGGAAGGGGTCTGTACGTCCTTATAGCACAGATAATTTTGTCAACTGAAATGTTTTAACAAAGATTTTGGATATTTGTTTAAAAGCAGCATATAAACCTGTTGGCTCTAGCAATTGCTTTAGCAGCATAATGCATAATGCACTTCAATATTTAGTTTATTATGACTTATAATATAGCAATTGTTGTCGGCATCTTCTTTACAATTACAGGCCGACAGGAAGTACTGAATAGTATATAAAAATGGAGTATCCCTTTCTGGTACAGGTAGCCTATCTTTGAGTGCTGTTTTAGTTTTACAGAAGTGTTGGTGAATTTGTGCAACTGAATGCTCAAGAATGTACTTCTATGCTTTGTCCGGGTCAGGGTGTTCCAGGTCCTGTGGTTGAGTGTGATGTGATCGACAGAGTACATTTGCTGTTATACTTAGTTTTGAGTTTTTGAAAAAAAAGTACAACGAAGAATTGTTGTTATTTGATTGTATTTACAAGGAATTAGAGCAGTTTGGTTCCATAAATCATTTGCATCGTTTGTATATAATAGCCATTTTGTTCTGAGCCCAGTGATCAAAATGCTTGTTATATTTGTTTGCTATTTTTTTCAACTGCTACTGCAAAATGGTTTTAGAAAATGCTATTAATTCGCGAAACAGTGTTGGCTTCCATTATAAATCGCAACACTGAGGTTTTGTTTCCTTTCCTTCCATTAGGATCTTTGCTTGTCATTTTCATTAGTCACCCTGTCATATGATCGTTTTTTTAATAAACCTGACAAACTTTATTTGCTGGTGTGTTCCTTTATTGCACATTATTTCATTCTGGTTGCCGCGGTGGCTCAGTGATTGCAGCGCTCGGCTGCTGACCCGTAAGACGCGGCTTCGATCCCGGCTGCGGCGGTCGAATTTTGATGGAGGTTAAATTCTAGAGGCCCGTGTACTGTGCGATGTCAGTGCACGTTAAAGAACCCCAGGTGGTCGAAAGTTCCGGAGCCCTTCATTACGGCGTCCCCCATAGCTTGAGCCGCTTTGGGACGTTAAACCCCCATAAAACATAAACCAAAACTTCATTGTGATTACCAACAGAATAGCGCTTAAATTCTGGAATGATAACATGGCCTGCCCGAGCCAAGTACAAATTACCGCTTCATTCTTATCAGCAAAACAGTGCTGAAATGCTGGAAAGATAGCGCGGGCTGATTGAGTTTAGAATAAAAAGCTATGTTCGTGTTTTATCAGCGTCCCGAAAGCTGCTTTGGTGTTTTTGGTGGTTAGCGTTGTCCTTGAAATCCTTTGCGAACCTGCAGACTTACTTCAAACTTGCATACGTACCTGTTAACCCATGCGGGAACGCCTTGGACGTGCTTCTAACAAATATTAGTAGCCAATGTGTACCGCCTCTTTGTGATGTTCTTGTGCCAGCTGATACGTGACATGTTTGTTTTCGTGGTTCGTTTTTTTTTCGAAGGCTTGTGCTTGTAAAATTTCCAGACCCTCCCCCAGATTATGCTAAGAGGAATTTGTTTGGATTATGACAATATGCCCTGCAATGCTCATTGTATCATTGTAACAGACTACCCGATCGATGTAGCAGTCACCCGATTGACAAACTTCGTCAAGGAGGCGTTGGATCGTTTCATTTAGAAAGGGCTCAGAACGTCAAAATATATATTTAGAACGTGAAAATATCCTTTCTGGGTTCCAGCCGAACTGAGACGTTTTATATGTAGGTAGCTTAACATCCATAGGCTCAGAAGGGTAGCGGATCGGGCTAGTTGGTGCAGATTTGACATTTTCAGAAGCGCTAAAACACCGAGGACGCAGCTCGTCCCTGTCTGTTCCCTCTGCGTCCTCGGTGTTTTAGCGCTTCTGAAAATGTCAAATCCATAGGCTGTAACGCAGAATATCAACAACGGTGTAATAGCCGAGTTCACGGCCTGCAGAGCCGAAACTGAAACGCTATTCAGTGGCGACAAGGATGCTTATCTTGATTCTGTAGAGGAGAGCCGCACACGACACCCGCATAATTTCTGGAACCTTGCTAGCTCACGAGACAAGCTTCCCACTCTCCGCATTGCACTGATTTCGAATGCCGGATATGTTACAGACGCTTCGGAGATTCGCGAGAGCTTTGTACTATACGTTTCGTTGCTGTTCACGGGAAATGGCTGCAGCGCCCCTGTTCTGAAAAGCGATGGCGCGTACTCTGTAATTCAGCCATTAATTGTCCAGTAGATGTTACTAGAGCTATGCGTCATTCACTTTATAAAACATCCTATGGCGTCGATGGCATCCCTCCTAACTCTTCCCACCCCGTGCAAAGAACTTGGGAAGGCCAACGAGCGGGTACTCCTGCGCCTGCTCACTAACACGATGCTGTGCCCGGCAACTCTAAAGCATTTCGATCCTCAATTCGACGGGCGGTGCTCACATTGTGGGGAGGTGTCTGACACCTACCACATGGTGTGGGCATGCCAGCAGAACCCATACCTACCCCCTATCCCAAACCCAACCCGAGAGGACTGGGAGGCGACCCTGTCCGGCTGCTGCACCCTTGAGACCCAAAGCGCCTTAACGCAGCGCGCCCGGGCTGCGGCAACCGCCAACCCACCTAGTGGTTGTAAGGGCGTGACCGTTCAGGTGACGACTCCCAACACCTTTTTCTATCATTAACAATCGTTCTGTCACCTAAGCAGTCCAAAGCTGACAGCAAAAGACGGACAGATGCCCAAATTATCAAACGTTCGAAGTGGGAACAGTGTTAGTGCAATGCGTTTAATGGAATTTCATGACAGGGATACAGATTTGAAATGAGGACTAATTACTGACTGGTGCCCCTGCTTAGCATAGATGGTAGTGCGACTTATCTGGAGAGGAAATGATTAAGGGTTCAATTCCCTGACGTGAACAGATTTTTCTTCACCTGAAAAATTTCTACAAAAGCTAGTTTCTCTGCTCAGCCGTATGGCTTATACTTGGGGGGATGCCAGTGAGTAAATACAGGCTGATTTCAAATCTTCTTCAGCGTGGAGGATGCTCGTAAACACTCTGGATATATAGGAGAGCGCAAGAGAATACGCCAGCCGGAGTCACTTTATTTTCATTCCAATAATGATTTGCAGGCAACCGAAGCGTCTGAGCTCTCGGCGATGTCGTACAAGCGATGGCACTGATTCCTGGATAAAGCAAGTATAAAGCGAACGTGCAATCGACAGTTTTACGACACGGTGAGACTCAGTGCTGTTTGCAGTCTCAACCTTGTATCGCAACGTTTTTCCGCAGCTCTCGCATGCAAATGCGGTGCGTGAAACCTCTCTGGCAATATAGCAGTGATAACAACTTCCGCAATTTGACAAGATTCCAAGCAGGCCACGGAGAAAGGCTACCCGCACTGGCACTGATTGCACAGTTCTCTGCCCTTCTCTGCGTTTGTAGCTTGGTATGCGCCTTTCCCTCGACATTGCCGTTATTTTTATGCAAAATGTTCTTCAGCTGCGAAAATTCACCTCACTTTCCTGCCACTTCTCGAAATTCTCTCAAACCGTAAAGATGTCCTATTCCCTTTGGGCGAAACTTTGGAACGAAAATTCCCGGAAAGAAGGGAATATCCCTGCGACGACTACGCGATCACAACCGCTAAAATCTGTGGGAAGGATCGACGCCATTACGTCGACGGCGCGCATGGCCCAAAGGAACGCCTGGTGTTTTTTTTGCATGCCTTCCATTTTCGTTCATGTGTTGTTCTCCTAAGCAACCGGTCAATGCTTCTTTAAATATTGGTTAACGTCGCGAAGCTTTCTTGTGTATGCTTTTTTACGCATTTCGTTTATCGCCGGCGGCACACGGCCTTGTTACTTTTCTACGTGAGTCGCGACCAAATTGCTATGGAACGATACAATCATCACGCGCGTCGGTTTCTACGATGTTCTACGAAACTCAAATGCGGGTGTTTTAGGCGCCTTATCTGGAAAGTTCGCTGCCGCCATTAAGTTCAGTGCGCCCGAGAACGTGATTTTGTTCCCGATGCTCGTGGTCTGCACTTGCTGCTGTCGTTGCCACCGACCATTTTTTTGTAGTTGTAGGCAAAAGTTCGCTCAATAAACAGTTTCCCGCCGAAGTTTTCGTTCGCTTCTTTCTGTCTTCACAACCACGCTGCAGCATCTTTTGTGTACGTTTGTTCACTAACCCACTCTGCTTTCCATTCCATGTCATTTTCCTTTCCGTAGCTCCTTAGTGGCCCTGAATTTTAAGGTCTTTCGTTGGGTTCTCTTTTCACATATTCTGATTCAGTAACGTGAATCGAGAAGGCAGGTGAAATGCTTTGTTAAGACATTTGGCCGACTTAGAATAAGACATAACCGTGAGCGACGTTTCAGATAACATGTCTACAGACTCTGCAATTCGCGAAAAAGAAATTATGTTGAACAAGTAAAAATAGAAATCAATACGGACAGGTTGAAATTCTAAAACATGAAGATTGCTGAAAGCAGTGTTAACGGCGAACATAAAAAAGTGCTGGAGGATTACAAAGCGAAGTACGTACTAAAGGTCTGTTGCACAATAATTATATGTTGTGTGTACATATCTTCTATTTCTGAGCGGATATATTTCGCAATGGAAAGGAAAGAAGATGGGAGGGGGGGGGGGTGACATTTTAAAACAGTTGGAAATCAAATACGTACGCCCCACACGTACGTACGTCTGAGGCTTCTTATATGTATTGCTAATTTTATGTGGTAAGCTTCGTCTATGCGAAGAACGTTATATTAAAAGATCTTTGCAGTACTGTCACAAAGTTTGGATTTCCAGTAGCTGACATAGCACTTTCTACATACAATTAAAACCCTTTCGTTGTTACACTCAGTGGTGGTGCCCTATACAAGCAAACCGTAGTGAATATCAGAATAAAAAGATGAGCAATAGAACTAACGTTCATCTTTTCTCGGCAGCAGAGTAAGTGCATTGTTACAGTTGCGATACAAGAAAATTCTTTTTGTTCGGAGTGTTCATTCCGCGCAAAATATTCGTGCAATACAACGCCCAAACAATTCACAGAATATTGGCGGGTTAGTTGTACTTGTTCAAACCGAGAGGTGAAGTTCCCTTTAAAAATGTTTCCTTCTGGCTCTGAAAATGAGATATTTTGTTTTCCAGGCAATGAACCATTATCCAATTTATCCAACCAGCGAGCCACATTAGCCATCTATTTCTTTTCCATCAACATCTCCAGAACACTGTCCGCGAAAAAGATGTTGTTATCGTAAGAATAGATAACATCATTAGAGGTGAGCACATTTAAATATCTCATATACTAAGCGGATCAGTGAATGGAAACAGATGCATATTATGGCGTATATGACGAAAGCCAACAGTCCGCTAAAACAAGGAGCATAGGTGGTGTTATTTTTTTTTAGTCAGTAGTTTTCATCATTGGGTGAATAATAAAAGCAGAAGAAGAACAACCACATGCCGCTGGCCCAATCCGAACCAACGACCTCCGAATTTCACGTGCGGTGCTTTACACGAGCAGTGTGGTATGGTATCACCTATGGAATCACCTATTAAGTTGCCCATTTGTGATTTTGCACTGTTTATTTCTGTATATTGGGACTTCCTAGATTGCTGTTAAATAACCGACGCGTTTGGCGGCTTCGGCGCACTCTGACCGCACTGGCGGAGACTTGGAGCATGTCTCTATTTCGCGCCGAGTGCGCCAGCCGCCGCCAGCCCGGCCAGACCGATTCGGCTCCGCGGCGAGGTGCGCGTTTTGACGTCATTCAGTAGCTTGGGCAGTTGGGCGGAGCTGTTCTTTTCGAGCTCTCCGCTAATTTAATCCATTCACAGTACACATCCGAAGGTACACGCAAGTGGGCGAGAGAGCCCGATCCAGTGGACCCCGTACCTCCGGAAACGCGTGGAAGCCGTTGAATCGTCGTGCGTCGATCGGCTTAACTTTCAAGCCGCCAACTTTAAACGCGACCGCCCTTGAGCCCCCATCCGTATTTTTGGCAAAAAATAAATAAATAACCTGGCCCTTGCAACCGTGGGAGACCTCGACGCCGCCTCCTGCACCGTGCAACCGCGCCATTCAAGGAATCACAATCCGTTGGGCCAAAAGCCCCGTCCAGCCTCCGATGGGCGCGACGCGCCGACCTTGTCCTGACCCCTCGCGACTCCCCGCACTGGGGAGTGGCGAGGGGCCCGCGCCTAACCTAACCGTGCTCTCTCAAAAGCATCGCAAGCTCTGTGGGGCTGAGGTCGGTGAAATGCAGTCCGGTGTTTTTGCGACAACTTCGTCGGCGGCTTCGGGAAAGGGATCCGTCAGGAGACACCGGTGCAAACGTAAACGAAGCGACGGTAGCGACCTCCGATAGATGGCTTCAACGTGCGGCGGCAGTAGCTTTCTTTTCGGGTGCTGCTAGACCGCACCGCTAGCCGCCAGAAATCACAGAGTCTGCGTTTACGTCACGTTTCACGTCACTCCGCCTTGTGACGTCATAAGAGATGCCGTGACGTCATAAGAGTTCCCGAGTTTGAATCGGAGCGGCGGTAAAAACTTCATCCACTTCGAATCCAAATTTCTTTGAAATAAGTGCTTCTTTCGCTCCCGGACAAGCGGCAACAAAGCCATGAAATGCCGAACTATCAGATTTTGCTAACAAAAAAAAAATTGATAGAGTTCTCTTCACTGTCCCTTTAATACCCCAGCTTTTTAACTTCTCGAGGGTAGCGTGTTTATCCGAGTCGAGAGCCTTTCTTAAATATTACGATATCCCCACCGTGGCTATTTTGTTTTCGGTGTTCCCAATAGCTGTTCCTTTAATCGAAGTAAGGCAGAGCGTTCAAATTCAAGTTCAGTTTTTATCCAGCTTTTTTGCAAGCCAATAGCCTACTGGTAATTACAGCAAGAGGTCCTAAGGTAAAGAAAAACCACGGATGTTGCCTCTTATCTTAAAAGCAGGAAAACGTAAAATGTAAACAGTTCATGTTTGTAGTTGGCCTACAATCCAGAAGCAAAAAATCATTGTGTACAGAAACAATAAATATCAGCGACAAGTTTTTACTGGAAGCTTCAGAGAAAGCTGATCATGGATTCAACTCCGAACTTCATAAATATATGACGACTATCAGAAAAATGTGCACGTTTATAAAAGATACAAGCAACACTAGTGAATTCGAGTGCACATGATTCTGATGTGCACACGAAGTCGTCGGGGGATTTTCGAACGCGGTGCGTCCGCAGTGGTGCGTCGGACGGCTGAGCGCTGCGCGTGCCAGCCCAGCGTTGCGCGTGTGCGCGTGCGAATGATGTGTGCGTGGCGACGGCGACAGAGAGCGTGGCGAGCACGAGGAGCGGAGAGCTGACGTGTCAGAAAACGGAGGTGTGAAGGCAGACAGCGCAGCGGAGATTGTGTCATCCAAGCGTGGAGGTGGCAGCGCCGGACGTTGGGTCCGTGCTGCCGTGGACCTCCCTTGGATCACCGGCGCAAGCCTCCTGCGCTCCTTGCAAGCGTGGAGATGGCAGCCGATGGACCGAAAGGCACTGTTGGATAGCCTACTTTAAGCCTCCGGCGTTTCGGGACGCAGTCGACGGGTCCTGGCTACGCTTCTCCTGCTGCTGCCAAGTTCTTCGGGCTGTTCACGGGAGACCACCAGCGTCTTCCTGCAGTTCTCTCCGCTCCTACAACCACCGGGCTCTTTTTTGCCGCTCCCGTCTACGCAGCGCCAGCGACGCGTCGCACTACATCAGTCCGCGTTCGCCCTGTCTGCAAGGCATCATCGCTTCACCTGGGACGCTCAGTACCTGGTGAACACTTCCCTTTATTCTGTAGTACTGTACGCGTGTTGAGTGTGTGTTTTTTGTTTTCGTTTCCGTTTCTTATTGGCCCCTTTCCCTTAAATTATAAATACGGCGTCGTTTTGTTTTCTCTGATCTATTCTCTGATATATTGCACGCGATAGCGTTCCCCTTCGGGAAGTCGGGGACGCTCTACCAATTCGCGACAATGATAAGGTATATTATAGATTTTGGAGCGAAATAACCATTGGCTTGTGCAATTTTTGAACATTAAACAAATTTATTTTCTTCAGGTGAGTGTTTAGAGAGTTGCAAAATGGAATTGCCGAAAATCACATTTGGTGCGTATCTTTGGGAGAAGTAATTTTCATCATTTTAAAATCGAGAAATGTTCTTACTCAAAATTAGATAAGTAGGAAGTGCATTTAAGCTAACGTAGCATTGATATATGCTGGAAAGCAACAAGTGCAAATTGTAAAAGTAAAGACGTGGTAACGGCGTGACCTTAAGCATAGTGAAGAGTGGTTCATATGGGAACAGCGGCGGTGAAAATATTGTCACCGATAATTGGTGGAAGCACACAGACCAGGTTTAATTAGACGTGCTGGGCGCGCAAGAAGGCAGGGAGCTCGAACAAGGAAGATGACAGTCCTCTAGCCCCTCGAATGCGCAATGCATGGCAAGTCCCAGCTAGAACAGTTCGGCCGCGGTACGGCGCCACTGGATGGATTCGTACTGCGGCATTACTCCCCCTCTCTGAAGAGCCCCGACTCGGTGCAGCAGCAATGAGAAGCAGGAAGAGAAGGGACGCCGCATGTGTCAGGCGGCTGGTGTAGAGACGCCTGAAGCTCTGGCGGGCGTGGTACGGCTTCATCCGTGCGACATGGACGACTTCGGAGGTCGGCCGTCTAGAGAAGCGAACTTTTCCTTGGGGAAGAACTTCATAGTTGACCTCACTGACTTGGAAGAATACCTCGTTGGGGCCAAAATATCGGCGCAGAAGCTTTTCAGATTGCCCACACATGCGTATTGGGCTCCAAACCCAGACTTGTTCGCCGGGCGTGTAACTAAGAGGTCGGTGGCGGAGGAATTATAGCAGCGAGTGGCGTGGGCGTGCTGGTGCCGGATGCGCTGTCGAGAGAGTTGGCGGGCGGCCTCGGCGTGACGAATTGGGCAGCACCCATAACAGACGAGGTACTACTAGTCGGAAGCAACATTGCGTCCAGCATGGTTGTGGCTTCGCGACCATGCATTAAACGAAATGGAGTGAAGCGTGTCATTTCTTGTAGAGCAGTATTATATGCAAATTTGACGTAAGGGAGAAGGGCGTCCCAGATCCGGTGGTCTGCGTCAACATACATGGAAATTATGTCGGCGATCGCCTTTTTGAGCCGTTCGGTGAGTTTATTCGTTTGAGGGTGTTAAGTGGTTGTTTTGCACTGACTTGTGCCGATAAGGCGCATAACCTCCTGCGTAAGGGCAGAGGTGAACGCCGTTCCCCTATCAGTTACAAAGATGATGGGTGCACCGCGACGAAACACAATGTTTTAAACGGAAAAGTTTACCATTTCGTCAGCGGTACCAAGAGGAAGAGGTTTACTCTCACAGTATCGGCTGAGGTAGTCGGTGGCGACCACAATGTAGCGGTTACCCAGCGAGGACTCCGGAAATGGGCCGAGTAAGTCCATGCCTACTTGGTGGAAGGAGACTTGTGGCGGATCAATACGCTGCAGTAGTCCGGCTGGCTTAGTCGGCGGCGTCTTGACGTTGGCACTCGCGGCAAGTTCTGACGTAACGCTGGACAACTGGAGCAACCCTGGGCCAGTAGTACTTTTGGCGTATCTGCTCCAAAGTGCGGGAAAAACCCAGGTGACCAGAAGATGGGTCAACATGGCACGCCTGCAGGACTTCGGCGCGCAAGGCCGCAGGTACGACGAGTAGACAGACAGGTTCCGTCGGATTGTAGTTTTTCTTATACAGAACGCCATCGCGCAAACAGAGTGACGACAGTCCACGTGAGAAGATTTGCGGGGGACTCAGCGCTTCCTTCAAGATACTCAATGAGACGCCGCAGTTCACTGTCGTCTGTTTGGTGTTGACTGAGGACGGACGTGGAGATGGCGCCGAGAAAAACAGAATCGGCGTCGCGATCCGCTTCCCGGGTTCGAACCCGACCGCGGCGGCTGCGTTTTTATGGAGGAAAAACGCTAAGGCGCCCGTGTGCTGTGCGATGTCAGTGCACGTTAAAGATCCCCAGGTGGTCGAAATTATTCCGGAGCCCTCCACTACGGCACCTCCTTCTTTCCTCTTTCACTCCCTGCCTTATCCCTTCCTTTACGGCGCGGTTCAGGTGTCCAAGGATATATGAGACAGATACTGCGCCATTTCCTTTCCCCAAAAAACCAATTATCAATTATCGCGATCCGCTCGGTTGTCCTCGATATGAGCACGAGACAGAGAGTCGGCATCACTGTGCTTCTTACCGTACTTATAGACGATGGTGACATCGAACTCTTGAAGGCGAAGGCTCCAGCGTGGAAGCCATCCCGAGGGATCTTTGAGGTTCGCCAGCCAACACAGCGAATGGTGGCCACTGACGACTCTAAATGGGTGGCCGTATAAGTACGGGCACAATTTGGTCACTACCCACACAACTGCCTGGCATTCTTTTTCAGTGGTCGAATAGTTCGCCTCCGAGCGTGAGAAGGTGCGGCTCGCGTATGCGATTACGCGTTCGAGACCATCCTGCCACTGCACAAGGATTGCACCGAAGCTGATGTTGCTGGCGTCTGTGTGCAGTTTAGTGTCGGGCGACTCGACGAACTGGCCGAGGATGGGCGTACTTTGTTGACGAGTGCGGAGGTCTTCCAGGGCCTGTTGTTGCTCCTGACCCCAGAAAAACGGTTCGTCATCTTTCATGAGGCGGGTGAGGGGCTCAGCGATCTGGACTAGGTTCTGCACAAAACGGCGATAATAGGCGCAGAAACCCAGAAAGCGGCGCACACTGGCACGGGAAAAGCAGCGACGGCGGCTGTCTTATCGGGGTCAGGGCTGACTCCCTCAGCGCTCACGATGTGGCCGAGAAACTTTAACTCCTGGAAAGCGAAGTGGCACTTTTCGGGCTTGAGGGAAAGACGGGGCGAACGAATTGCTGCGAACACAGCGCGCAGGCGCCTTAGGTGCTCTTCGAACGTGGCGGAGAAGATGACAACGTGATCCAGGTACACGAGGCAGGACTACCACTTTACATCGGCAAGCACGGTGTCCATAATCCGCTGGGAGGTGGCAGGAGCCGAGCACAGGCCGAAAGGGAGCACCCGGAATTCGTACAGACAATCCGGTGTAACAAAGGTGGTCTTTTCCCGGTCGCGTTCGTCCACCTCGATTTTCCAATAGCCACTGTGTAGATATAGTGACGAGAAGTACGTGGCGTGGCGTATCCGGTCCAGGGGGTCATCAATGCGTGCCAGAGGATAAATGTTTTTTTTTGGTGACTTTGTTTAGAGGTCTGCAATCAACGCAGAACCGTATAGGTTCCATCTTTCTTCGCCACTAGAACAATAGGCGTTGCCAGCGGGCTTGTCGAGGGCTGTATCGCGTCGTTCTGGAGCATTTATTGAAACTTTCGGTGAATGGCATCACGTTAATTCGAAGAAATTCGATTAAGCGGATGGAGTAACAGTCGCCGGTTAGCGTCAACTATAATGCGGTGCTTTGTGGGCGGAATCTGCTTTACCTTGGAGGTCTAGGCAAAACAGTCGCGGAAAGGTTCGGTAATGCTCTGTAGGCAGCATTTCTGATTAGACGGGAGGTTCGGGTTCACGTCGGTTTTTATGGGAGCGGTCGGGGCCTCCACTGATGCCGTGGTTTCGGACAACGCGTGCTGTCCCGCGAATTCGCTAACTTCTTCGAAATACGCAATAGCTTTTTTTCCAGGCAAACACTGATGTTCAGAACCAAAATTGGTCACCAAAAGTTCGGTTCGCCCACTTTTCAATTCGATAATTCCGCGAGGTGCACAGACTTGCCGGCCCAGGAGCTGCGAGATGTTGGTTTCAGCGATGCCACTAGTGCTGACGCTCTTCTCGCAATCTACAGTAACAAACATGCTGGATCTTGATGGGATCAAAACGTGGTCGTCACAGACGCATAACGTAGCCCTGCGTGACTCGGTATCGTCGTCGACAGGACCTTGGGTGGAAAACGACGCGATTAGCTCCTGAAGGTCGATAACGGCACCGTACTGCTGAAGGAAATCCAAACCGAGTATGAGGTCTTTGGAGCACTCGGGTAACACAGTAAAGCAACCAGGGAAAGTAACACCGTGGAGCTGGATTCGTGAAGTGCAGACACCGATCGGAGTTACCACATGGCCACCAGCTGCCCGGATCTGCGGCCCAGACCAAAGGATAAGAATCTTCCTCAAGGCCGTGGCTAACCGTCTGCTTATTACAGAAATATCAGCGCCGGTATCCACGAGTGCGGTATCGTCGTGGTTGTCGGCGGATACCGGAATTTCGGTGGAAACCAGTCGGTCGCAGCGCGCCGTCGAGATCGCCGGTCAGGTTGTCGTTGGTCGGAGCGTCGCGGCGAATGTTCGGGTGGAGGTTTTTGACTCGGTCCAGTAGCGGCGGCCCTACGCCCGGAGGACGCCGTCTTCAGTTTTCCCGATGCGGGAACATACCTCTGAACTGGCCAGAGGACGACGGGCGGCCAGGCGAAGAGAACCGCCTTGGGGATGGCGATCGGGACTGGCGTCGCTGCGAGGTCGAGGACTGCGCGTTATTAGCCACGTACTGCTCGATATCCCGTGGTCGCTCACTGTAGCGCGGTCGAGGTCCGTCAGGTGAAAACCCCCTTAAACCCATTCTGCGGTAGGGGCAGTGGCGGAGGATGTGGCCGGGCTCCCCGCAGTGGTAACCGAGCGGCCGATTGTTTGGCGTACTCCACACGTGCGCTTTGCTCATGGGGGGCCTGGACTCCTGCGGCATGGAGGGTACTGCTGTGATTGGGTACCGCAGAGATGACACAGGAGCTATGGGGAAAAAAGCTCGCATCGCTGGCCCAGGACTTCGTAGTGCGTTGCTATACGTCATAACGGAAGGCGCCGGGTGTGGAGCTGAAGGTGGCTGCACAACTCGTCGGATTTCTTTACTGATCACGTCCTTTACGGCAGCGACGCTGAGCTGTGGAGCTTCAAAGCGAAGTTTCGCCAGTTCCTCCCGCACAAGGCTCCTCACAAGCTCCCGGAGCTCCTCAGCGGGCAGCGACGTAGGTGTGTACTGGAAAGCGGCTGCTACAGTAGCCTGACGTCCGTAGTGCGCGTACCGTTCCTGCAGAGAGCGCTCGATACCCGTTGCCTCCTTGGTCAAGTCAGTCGGACACTGTTTTTGGCGGGTCACGGACAAGTCCGGCAAACAGCTGCTCTTTTACGCCGCGCATTAAGCGGCGTACTTTCTTGGCTTCCGGCATACCAGGGTTGGCCCGAATGAACAGTCGCGTCATGTCCTCGATGAACATCGCGACGCTCTCGTTCGGCTGCTGTGATCTCCAGCGCAGGGCGATTTCGGCCTTCTCTTTTCTTTCCCTGCTGGTATATGTGGCTAGCAGCTCTCGACGAAAAGCCTCCCAGGTGGTAAAGGAAGCTTCGTGGTTCTCAAACCACGTTTTGGCCGAGTCCTGCAGCGAAAAGTAGACGTAATTGCGCAATTCGCGCTCGCCGTCCCACTCATTGAAGCCCGCCACTCGGTCAAAGCTGGCCAACCAGCCTTCTACGTCCTCGAACCTGTCCCCGCGGAATGGTGGCGGCGACCGAGGTGCGTGAAGGACGAACGGCGGGGCATCCCCGGAATGCTGAGTTGTCTGGCTAGCCGCGGTGGATGTCATGGCCCTTACCGCCACTTGCAATTGGCCGAACTCCAGTTGTAGGCCTTGCAGACGGCGGCTTGCTTTGTGTACGGGTGTTGAGTCCACGCGTGGAGAACAGACGTCAAGAGTGTCCTCGTAGTCAGAGTACATGGGACGCTACCCAGCACCTCCACCAAATATATGTCACCGATAAACGGTTGAAGCACTCAGACCAGGTTTAATTAGTCGTGCTGGGCGTGCAAGACAGCAGGGACCTTGATCGAGGAAGATGACAATACTCTAGCCCCTCGAATACGCAAGGCATGGCAAGTCCCAGCTAAAACAGTTCGGCCGCGGTACGGCGCCACTGGATGGATTCGCACTGTGGCAATATGGTGGGTAGAATTTGTTTTTTAACGTTTATTAAGGGTATTAGGTGCGTAACAAAGGTGCTACCAAAGATAAGAAACAGTAATTAAAGCGACTGAAGGAACATGAAATGCAGTATGTGATAAGGGTATCGGTGTTAAAATACAACCGCGCTTTATTTAATGCTCTTCTAACATAATGAACAAAGCATACCCACGAACCCTGGACAAGCGCTTTTTTTCAGCAGGAAGTTGCTCATGAACGCAATTTTTTTCGTATATAGTAGCATTGCACCACAACAATCAATATATCCGTAGACTTCATGGTACGCTTGCATTTTTCTGCTGTCTATGGTCAAAGATGCACCGCATTTGTTTTTTGTGGCAGTCTTAACTATTCGGTGGAAGCACAGGACAAAATTTAAAAACAAGATTCTGCCACATATGACAAGATTAGAGCAGTCTCATCAACATGTTCATAGCGGTGTCGTACAATATTGCACAGTTGTGTTACAACTATTGTCAAAAACCAGCCCCGTTAGTTTTCGATAGAGCGCTTTACTCGGTGCGGGAACTGCACAAGCTTTAAAAGCACGATTTTAATTAACTTCGGAAAGTTAGCCCATTCCTATCAATATTTTCTTCAAAGTATTTTGAATATTCCACAGTGTCCTGTCAACTGAATGTGACCTCCAAGAAAGCTGCACTTGGTTTTCCACAAATGTGATATGGCCATTGATTTTAGGTTGCATCCAAGTAGCACCTAAAAGCAACATTTCATTAGACAAATTTTCATATCGCAATTTATTATTGTCTTCTTGCAGTAGTGAAGAAGTATAAACCATATGTCTTTGTTACATTTATTCGTAACCGGTAAGTTTGACACCATCTCTCAAGGAAATGAAGACCAGTACGAAGTTTCGACATCGTAACATCAGTGCTTTAGTTAGAAGTAAACAGAGTAGCGTCATAAGCGTAAAGAAGGATATCTCGTAAGGCATGGGGAAAGATTATCAGCATGTGAAATTTAAAGTAACCCCTAAAATGGAACCTTGGAGGAGTCTCCTACGAATTAGAGTAGGATTAAAAGCATTGCTTTCAGCGGAAACTGCTCCGTATCTTCGAATGAAACGCTTTCATACTTACAAAACCAATTATGCCGTTGATTTCTAATTTACTAAACATGTTGTGATCAGGAAATTTCTCTGGGTCGTGATTTTTATTCGTAATAATTGTTGGCGGTCGATGGATCTGCTCTCTTTTAGCGTATTGACTGCACTCCGCCGATTTTTTTATTTGTATACAGTTTCTTCGCGCCCATTTTAGCCATGTTTCACGTCTCCTGTTTTTTTTCTGTCGTCTTTTATGCGCTCTGGCTATGTTCTCTTTGGTCATTTGTACTCTGTAGTTATTTCATACCGTTCGTCATACTCTTTTGGAGTGTTGTAAGCCCGAACTGCTGTTTTTGTTTTTATTTTGTTTGCCTTTGTCGTGTGACCTTAGTGGAGCAGTACAGGTAACGGCGTTCTTTGTTGACAGCTGTCTCATCATTCGAACGTTTTCAAGGAGCTCTTACCGTTATCATTTGGCCGACCGCACAACGTTGTCCAGTGGGTGGTATTTATCGTTCTGGTTTTGTGAAGAATAAAGAGTTGATAGTTCAGCGGCCATCCTGTCTTGTGTGTTCTCTCTCGTCTACGTTCATTCGTGCTGTGGTTTTCGTCAGTGTTGTGATCGATGCTGTCAAATGCCTTCTTAAAATCAACGACCACAGCCGGCGCGCAGTAAGGGGGAGGAAAGCGCAAGCTACTTCCGTCTTGGCTAATTAGAGGAAACTCCTGGCACTAGGTTGACGGATAGAGAACGAGAAAAGTCTGAAATGTGGAAAAGTTTCTCTCTTTTTGAATTTACGACCTCGCGCGAGCCATTGCAGCCACTGTAACCGCCGCGCCTCGTTTGCGTGTTTCATGACCTTCGTTAGTAGCATTAACTCGGGAGTTACGCCGCCTGATTTGCAGCACCAGTGACTGTGGCATCGTGTTCCTTCATGTGTTATAGAAATGTCGGTGCAGCGACAGCTGAGTTGGTGTTTGTTTCTGTGCTCGTGACCTTGCAAATTGCGATGAGTGCAGCGAGACCCGCTAGGATGCGAGGAGCAACGCTACCTTCGTATTCGGTCGTTCCAGCGGCGGTGGCGGCGCCACGCGGCCTCTTCCTGAAGCGGCGAGCCGGTGATCGCTCTGCGCGGCGCGTGCAATCGCAGCGGTTTGAAGGTTAAGAGACACGTCAAAAATGAACATATTTTGTTATTATACGGTGTTCGAACATTCCAAACAGCAACCATCATGTTTCTGCCAACATGTGAAGAGTTCATAAAGCAGTTATTAAGTGCATTCTGCAGGTTGGCAACGAGCTTCAGACCAATGATCCGTCTCAGTGGCGTACTCTGTTGACGCCACGACACCGTGTCTTCAATGCATTCCTATTCGGTGTTTGTTCATGCGACCAATGTAGCGTATTACAGCTGCATGAAAGCAGTGCAGTGCTTATACAATGAGCTGATATGAAGTATATCGGTTATATTTTAAGGCGGACGTTTGCAGAAAACAAAGGTTTCTCTTCAAGCTTCAGTCTATTCTGGTCTAGATTAAACACGGCTTTCTGGCCACAACGTGATTGCTAAATAGCGATATGAATGGCAAGAACTTCACAATTATACCTTCAATTCTCGAGTATAATCCGCAATGCGGATGAATAACCGCAAACGCTTCTTGGCAACTGTCGTCTGCTCACCCGATCACAGCGTTTTCCCCCGCTAGCCAAAAACACATTTTCAGCGCTAATTTCCACTGTATTACAAAGCTAGAAACACCCCTTGGCTGCCGCTTCAAACAACAGCTTCATTGAATTTTTTATTACCGCATATATGTGACCAACGTACGCTGCAGATGGACAATAGTAGGGCACAGTAAAGTCTGCAGTAAAGCTCCTCCCACATTACGGAGCATCGAACAGAATTTCTTCGTGAGAAAATGTAGACCACTAGTAAACTTTTCTGTTTACCTAAACAAGCAGCCAATCACGAGTCGAAATCGTTGGCTCGATGATTTTGATCTTTCTGGCTTGTTTGATGCAGCCCAACATTAGTTAAACAGTTGATTTTTATCTCTTTTGTAATTCGTAAGTGCAAATTACGCCGCGCACTGTGGCCAGTGTTACCAACTGCTGATTTTCTTTGCAGTTAGGTCCTCATAAGATCAGCGCGCAATCGATGCACGTACCGTGTTTATGCGGGTAATGGCCGCACTCGTGTAGGCACCAAATATAGCGTCAGACTGTCTGGGTTATTAAAGTAATTTCTTTCAGCTTTTGAGTAAGTACCGAAAGAGCAAGAAAGTGAACGCGCAAAAAATCACAGTTCAAAGTGTCTGTCGCGCTTTACTATGGTGAGTTCGCAAGTTTTGAACGGAGTTTTTGCGGCCCTTACAAACTGGTGATTCCATGCTCATATCAATAAAAAATTATTTTGAGCCTGTAATGCAGCCAAACTTAAACATAAGATCTTATTAATAACCAAGAATCATTTACTGCTGCTTATCTAGACTATAAAAATCACGCGAAAGGTGCCACAACGTCAAGAAGCCGCTTTGCTTCTATAGAAGACGCACGCTATGGCATCGGCGCCATCACCGCCTCGTCCGCCATGTCGTACAGCCGCCGCGCCACCTATAGGAGCTGGAATGACCGATTCTCAGGCGCCGCCGCTCATTTCGACGCGTGGGTCGTGAACTATGCCTTAGTCACTGCTTTGACGAAGCAGCCATCGTGCCTGGTCCGCAGAAGAGTCGGTACATCGTGAGAACCGATTATACAACTGTATGCTATAACTGAACTCCATTGGTGTCGCACATATTAGCACGTATACAGCGAAGGCCTTAAAGTGAGTGACCCTTATAGTCACTTGGAGCTCGCCAGCCGACCACTTGTCTCGGCAACTTTGCGGCATTGTGTTCACCGTGGAGAGAGTGCGTGCGTCAGTGACTGGTGGTCCGCTCCAGCGGCGAGGGGAAACACTGGAGAGACGTAGCTCCGTCCCAGGGTGTCGGCATGTTTTTTTTATTGGTGTTCTTTGTTTTCAATGCTTATTTGACAGTGTGTTTTGAGGAATTAGAGGGGTGATGCAATAGACGAAGTCTATTGCAAACGTACCGTTGAAGAGAACTGGTTATTGTACAAGCACAAACTGCTTGCAGTAATAGATCGCCATGTGCCTAAAAGAAAGATCGTTTCTAATTCTGCTTCACCGTGGTTTACTGGAACCCTGCGCCGCCTACGCAACAAAATGAAACGTATTTTTCGTCGCGCCATAGCAACTAACCTTCCTGAACGCTGGGCTGCATATCATCACATTCACGCGGAATACGCTATCGCAGTCAAAAATGCAAAAAAAAAATTTAGATAACACCCTTCCATCACTTCTACAATATAATCCATGCAAATTCTGGAATATTGTTGGTGGCAAACAAAGTAAAGTAATCAAACTGGCCCGTTCTGACAATATCCCTGTTCCTACGAACCAGTGCTGCTCCGTTTAAAATGATGTAATTTGTTCTGTTTTCCTCAAAAGTGCTCCCACTGCTCTTCCCTCTGTACCTAATTACTCTTACTTGCCAATGAACTCTATTTATATAGATTGGGGCCGGCATTGCAAAGTTGATTGAAAGCGTGAAAATATCTTCTTCATCGGGTGAAGATTCAATCAATTGTAAAATGCTCAAAATTACTCAACCGTATTCTGCAATTATGCTTTCGATGCTTTTTTCACAGTCTCTAGGTTCCTCAGTACTCCCAAGCGATTGGAGGGTTGGCAAGGTTGTTCCGGTCCCTAAATCAGGTAACACTCATTCCCCCGAAAACTATCGCCATATATCACTCATAAGTATTCCATGTAAACTTTTGGAGCATGTTATATATTCTCATCTCGTCAATTTCCTTGAGTCCAATTCCTTCTCTGCGGCTGAACAACACGGTTTTAGAAAGACGTTCTCATGCGAAACACAACTTATATGTTTTATTAATGACCTGTTTACCTATGCTGACATGAGCTTCGATGTAGATTGCGTGTTTTTGGACTTTGTGAAAGCTTTCGATACTGTTTCACATGATCTCCTAATTCTTGAACTTAGCATGCTTAACATTGATCCAAATGGTCTAAACTGGATTAAAAGCTTTCTGTCAAATCGAACTCTACGTTTCTGCTAACGACTGTTCATCTTCTCACATTTCCGTAACATCGGGCGTACCCCAGGGATCCGTACTGGGGACCTCTTCTCTTCCTTATCTACATTAACGACCTTCCTAAATGCATTTCCCATTCATCTATCAGGCTTTTCGCCGATGACTGCGTCGTTTAACGCAAAATAACTGATCACACTGATTCTATTAAGCTTCAAGAAGATCTTAACAGCATATCTAGCTGGTGCGATAAATGGTTCATGGGACTAAATGCTAACAAATGTAAAACAATGCATGTGTCGCGTCGCACCAACATCCCTGACAACACGCGCACTTACTTTCTTTGCGACACTTCCCTTAAATCCGTCAACTCTTACAGATACCTAGGTGTTCATATTTCACCTAACCTATCATGGCATATGCACGGCAAACACGTCACTAATAACGCTAACCGGGTTCTTGGGTACTTACGTCGAAATTTCTTTGCTGCGCCTCTGCCGATAAAACTAACATTGTACAAAACATTAGTGCGGCCAAAACTAGAATATGCATGCGCAGTATGGGATCCCATTCAAATCACACTAATAAACACACTTGAATCCATTCAAAATCGCGCAGCACGTTTTATATATTATCTAACTATTCCCGTCACGCCAGCACTACTTTCATGAGAAGCACCCTTGCCCTGCCGGACCTTTCTTCGCGCCGTAAATGCTTTCGACTGTCTTTTTCATAGAATGCATCATCATAACCCTGCGTTAAAGGATCATCTTTTTGCTCGCCCATCATACATATACTCCCGTTCTGACCACATGTTTAAAGTTGCTGTCCCATTTTTCAGAACAAAAGCGTGTCATAATTCATTTATTCCTGAAACCAGCGCAAACTGGAACGACCTTGCTCCCTCCATCGCTGCCATTTCTGACATTAACAACTTCAGGACCACTGTACTTTCTGCCGCTTTGTAAAACATTATTGCATAATATGCACTGTTTAAGTTAAGTACCAATACCACTCCTTTCTGTAATGCCTTCAGGCCTAGAAAGTATTCGAAATAAAAAATAATAAAAAAACTCCCTAGTCTTAGAGTCCCAGCTTTTCTCCAAGGTGCCGGCAGGTACGGCCCAACAGACCCACTAGCACGGCGGGTGGGGGCGAAGAACTTCACCGCAGCCGAGTGGCTCAACAGACCGTCGCACCTCTGAGTAGAGCACGGTGGATGATAACCAGGAAGCGACGATAGAAGTTTAACCAAGATCCCGGCATGTTTTTTTGTAAAACAGTGAAACAATTTTTGCTATGCTCAGCTCCTGAGAGTATATGGCAGTCTAGAGGACTAGATAGAGGAAAATAACCCTTATTGGGGAGATGAAACTGAAGACTAATTTAATATGCTTCTCCTGTACACCGGGAGCCGACTTTTTTAAATTGTTAATAATAGACTCAGCCTCGTGTGAGCAAATAGGAATCAGAAGGACTGAGTGGGGACATCGATCGATATAGGGCAAGGTATTGCACACGGGTTGAATAAAAATCACTTAAACCATTTCCGACATCTGTGCAATTGGTGAGATATGAATTTTGATAGACAAATGACCTTCATTGGCTATACGTTTCTAGGAGCAATATATAATTCATTAATCGGCTCTCATTGTTTTTCATCTGTATTATTTTCTCTCTTGCATTCGGCATCATGACATTGTCCTTGCTTTATTTATTCAAATACATACTGTTGTTTAGCTGTAAAATTCTGTTGGGTGTGTTACTCATTAAGCGCTTCTTAACAACATACGGAGTCTGTGAAATCCGCAGTTTTTTTATTTATCATGTTTTCTGACAGTGCGTAAAAAACTGCATAGCACACTATTTCAAAAATTTCGGCAAATAAACTGTAAGTTTAACATCGGTGTTTTCCTTTAAACCAACGAAACACATTCTGTGTGCATGGTCTTGGAATTTGCATAAATAGCGGTCATTAGCGATCCTGATGCGCATTTTGTTATTTTGAGTTTTATGCTTCGTGTAGTGTAGGTTAGCACTAAAGGCAGTCATAAGGCGACTAATACCTACAGTTATGATGCCTGAGGTTGTATTGTGCTAAACTTTAGTTGCTGAAGCACACATAAAATGAGGCTTTTTGTGGAGTGCGTTCCCCATTCGCCTTTAGAATACCACTTTTACACAGCCTTTGCTGTCTAACATACTGAACATGTGTTTAGCAATAACATGAGCAAAGAGCAAATCTAAGATGACATCATTCACGACAAAGGCTCTGGAATGATTAACCTAGATACATTCCGGAGTTTACTCAAGATGATTGCAAATGTCATAGCCAGAACCTGCAAGGGCAGCGATAGACAGCAATAGCGACGATGTTATTTATGGGCACCGTCAGGAATTCTTCATCAGAGTTCATCACACAAGTATCGATGCAATGTAATAATGTAATGAATCTTGCTTTCCTCATACGCATAAACAAGCACCCCCCCCCCTCCTCCTCGCCTGCCACTACGAGATTTATCTTTAACAGAGTAATTATCAATTCGAGTCACTTTGCAAGAAATCTGAACTTCTTAAAAACTAAAACATCCCAGCTGAAATTCAGCCAACCAAGACGTATGCGCACTTTTGCATCCTTTCGACGTAAGCTACAAGCGTATAGACGGGAAACAGGAAAAAAAAAACAACTTTCTGGATTCATGAATCCAGGAGCATGTCGGTTCAGAGATTTTATAACAATATAGGATGTACTGATATATGGTGAATTGACAAACCGAATATTCGACTTTCATTAATAATCTTAGCAAATAACTGCTTCCCAATTTTTAAAAAGCTTGTTCTCGGTATCTATCGTTCTTGCGCTTTGTTATGGATTCCTGCGAGCAAAGATTTTACTGCTTCTCTACTGCGCATATATATACCCTATTTATTCTGCTTTCGTACGTGAAAACTGAAGAGACGCTTGTTGTAAGCCTCCAAATTTTCATAGAAACGAATTTCAGGGTAACTTCCTTTCAAGTATCTGCTTTATAGAGCAAACGGTTCCTTGCGTGCGGTTGGAGAAACGAATCAGCACAGGAGGAGGCCTGCGTTTCAATGCAGGGCGCTTGCGCGCGAACGGCATGGATACCTGACTCGATACATGATCCACTGTAGTAGCCACTTCAACTGCCGGGGGCAGGAAATCACCATCTTTGCACTTAATTTTTTTTTCATCTACTCTGATTATTCACGTCACATCAGCATCACAGCCTGAAGAAACGCGCTGATCTGCAAGATCTATATCTCCGTCGTAAAGTTGCACGCTTATCACATTTTCATAAACTGTATTATCACTCAACGCTTCAAAATGACTTTTTTTCTTTGCCTTCCTCCATTTTTGACCTCCGCGATCATCCGTTTAAAGTTAAGCGCTTGTCATGCCGTACATCTAACTATGCACATTCATTCATTCCACGCACTATAACCAACTGGAACGCTCTCCCTTGAGATGTTGCTACCACCACTGATCCGGAGAAATTTTATAAACTAATATCTGCCACTACATCTGCGTAACATCTATTAGTGCATTGTTACCTTACCAGTGCATTAGATTATTGTCTTTTATTTCTGTTATTGATGATTCTCGTTGTTTTATTTTCATGCCGTTGTAGATAGACTTTGTATACCTTGTATTAACTTTACTCTGTTAATGTTTCTGTTTCTTGCTATTTATGCTTCAATGTTAAAATATGTCGGTTTTGTATTTTTATTCCAAGAATCCATATGCTTTTATCTGTTTTTTGTTTGTAGTTTCTTGAGATTTTGGCTTATTTATTTATTTCTTTTGATTACTTGCCTGTACCGCCCATCCCCCACCCATATGTAATAACCTGAAATTGAGGGCCTTTAGGGGTATTTTGTATAGATAAATATAAATAAATAAATTTCAAGAATTCTAGGTTCTGAACCAAACAATACTTTTAATGGTTGCCGGCCGGGGCAGCCACGTTTAGATGTAGGCCAAACGCAAAAGGTACCCATCCGCTCTGTTAGAGGCAGCCAATAAATAATTTTACACTGCCTCCAACGGAATATTTTCCTTATATATACTGAAAAATAAACATTAAGGTCCCAACAAACTACAGCTTTCTTCTTGCGGAGGTCCAAACTAGCAATTTTGCGAAATCCAAATAGCGACGTTTTCCACCTCTTGCAATGTACGAATTTCTTCTGTTAAGAAAACTACATAGTCTTGTGCAAAACTAAGTTCCATTACTTGAGGTCAACACATTTGTCCATCGCATAAAAATTTCATTAGAAGCAAAAATGCTCATGGAACCTCGATAACCGTCCTTATCTGAACATACCCTGCTGTGATTAAGGCGGAAGCTTGGGCTAGCGGAAGGAATTCGAAATCATGATTGCTACGCTTATTTGGACACAAGGAACACAAGAACACATGCACTCAGTACAGACGCTAGGCTTCAACTGCCGTTTATTGAAAAAAAACATGCAATCTGTCTTCTCAAGGTGCCGAAAATCACACATGCGCAAAAGTGATACTACGTTTAAGGTACGATATCTCGTAACATCCAAAGCAAATTGACTCTGGGTTATCTGAAACGTAATTTTTATCTTGCACCATCCTCACTGAAATTAAAGCTATACACAACCTTTGTTCGACCACGCTAAGAATATGACTCATCAATATAGGATCTGCATCACACAACTTTATCTCAAGCACTAGAAGCAATGCAGAATCGATCAGTCCGTCTTATCTTAGCAATTATAACCGCACTGCAAGTGCCACTCAAATAAGGGCCGCTATAAACATCCATGCACTCGCTACCCGCATGAAAGCAACACGCATCAGTTTTTCTCGCAAAATCTATTATCTCAACGCGTCACTCCGGTCACTTTGGATTCAGGGAGCACCATTTTTCTCTCCTCGACATGACCGCCAACAGAGTTCACATATTACAATGAAAAACTGTGACCTTCTCCTATTCCTTTCTCCCAAATACTTCAACTGAATAAAACAAATTGGTTGCATCGTTAGTAATTATAAATGACCCTGTTCTCTTCAAATCTGCCCTAACCAATATGGTGAGCTGTTCTTGAATACCAATGGCTTCGTTTTCTTTGCTGTTCCCTTCAGCCATACTGCCTGTTCATTTTTTCTTTTCCCTTTTTCCCATTTTTTACTGTTATTGCCAATCGCAATTTTTGGTATTGTGTCACCTTTCCATACACTACTGCCACTTTGCATATATGGTGTGTTTACTCTGTGCCTTTGATTTTTTTTCGAGCCTTCCCTCTATAATGTATTTAGATCCTGAGGGTATTTCAAAGGAATTAATAAATAAACAAATCTCTTCTTTAGATAGACTGAGAGATGTGGTGCTGACACAGTTTGATCCTTTTTTATTTACACACAATGCTTCAAGAATTTCTCGGTCTGATTGCGTTTTCACCTTGTCTAGTACGCACACTTCCAGCAAGATAGGTGAATAAGGTTGTTGAGATTTAGGTAGCAGCATCCCACCGCTGCCACCAGTTGTTGGGATTCAGGTAGCGTGACTGGGCCGCAGAAGAGACGAGGACGATCGGAGGAAGAAAACTTGGAAAACTTTATACAAGGACGATTTACATAATGTACAAGTAGGGCAATTGAGAGTGCTTCTCAATATAGAGAGCTTCTTAGCAGTCGGGAGTCTCTCCACGCAAAGGGTATCTCTCAAGAGCGGGGCTCTCCTCTGGTACCAAACCAGCAGCTCCTTAAATACCCTTCGTATTCCCCAGATCCCTAGCTGGAGAATATAGTTCGAAGAATGATGTCCAATCACATGATGGCACTGATGGTACCACCCACGGCAGAGCGGTCCTGATGTTCTCTTGCAGCTCGGTTGAGGGAAAGGGAACAGGACCCGGTCACGTTGTCGTCCTCGCGGCCTCCAGGTGGGCGCGCACGTTTGTCCGGACTGCGCCCATGTAGAACAGGAAGTCGCCTGCGTGACAAGGAATGCAGGCTATCACCCAGCAGGGGTTGAAAGATCTTGTGTTGATGACCGGAACGCGGAACCTCTGTCGAAGGCGCGGAACTCGGGCAATTGTTCAACCCCAGCGTGACTGAAGAGGGCAACACTGATCTAGTACTTCGTCGTCTGAGGACCGGAACAAATACGTGGGGGCGCTATTATCGTCGCTGCTTCCGGCATTCCAGCCACGTCTCCCCCAGAGGGCTCAGCCACCCTCGCGGTGGTTCCCAGGGAATCCTCCCTATGTCCAAATTCGTCGAACTCAACAGCAGGAAGGAAGCGCGAGCACAACAAGGTATATGGTCAGGGTTGCCAGGGCATCGTTTGATAAAACACTGCTTGCAGTGATAAGGGAGTTTCCCACCAGCCGATATGGATCCCGCTGCCAAGCGGTGCTCTATCAGACGTTCATTTACTCGTCGACCTGACTGCCAAATGTATGACTTGCCATAAGCGAGCGTGATTTTGTTTACGACACCGATTTTGCATTGGATGAACTCCGTTTACGGTTGGTATTGCAAGTTGGCTGCCTGAATTTCTATGTCTGCGACAGTATTGTTGAAGCGCTCGATGTGGCCTTTGGTCTGCAGACGGTATAACGGTCGTCCCACGGCCGGTTTTCTGGGCTGAGACCAGCAGCAAACGCTGCTCTCTAGTATGCGATGCGAATTTCAGGGCAGAGTGGTGAAAAAACATGTTTCCGACCGAAAAATTGGCAGTGGTTTAGCTTTGCTTAAACCTAGAGTGACGCGATAGCTACAGCTGGCTGAGTGGAACTTGCTCACGTGACCATCCACGTGACGAACCACGTGATCAGCCACGACGTCGCGCCGCCGGCAGCTGCTCCGCACCATGTGACCAACACGTGACAGCGTGGCGGCGCAGCCACAGGGTGGCGGCGCCGCCACACTGAAGGCTCGAAATGCTACCGTAATGTTGCTAGAGCTACAAAATTTCGCAACTTCAAGCAGCGCTATTGCGTTATAAATTGCTTCCGTAGCGGCGTAACTAGCAGTCGGTCGCCATAATTACCCGCTAGTTATTAGGCGACGAAGTACAAAAAGGGTTTAGTAGATTTATGTTAAACTGCCCAATCTGCTGGAAAGGCCTGTTTGGTGCTTCATTTGCCTTCAGCACTACTTGACGATTTGCGCTGTTGACAGCTTCAACATGTGTTGTCGTAGCGTGCTACGTCAGAGCACAGACGGAACCAGCAGTACTTTGCGATGTACAGTACTTTGTCTGGATACCGCGAAGCGTCCACGTGATTCCTATGTGACCGGTAGTTTGTTCGTCTAAAAGAGCTGGTAAATTTTTTTCTGGAAGGGTCGTATGGCCGACACAAAGGCAGACAGTATCGCTACAAGCGAGGTGCTTTTTCACGATGACATCGTCCTGAGCTCAGAAGAAGAAAAATCCGAGCTTGAACTTTAGGCATGATGCGTCATGTTGGTGTTCATTTATGCCGCATAATGTGGACAATTCTGTCCGCACGCTACTCATAGCCAAGGGCTCGCGAAAACTAGGGCGCTATCGATATTAGGTACAGGCGACTGCTCTTATGTTCGCGGCTGGGCGTCCCCAAAACGAGTGATGGGCCGCTTTGTCAGCGCTGCTATGCAGTCTACCGTATTTGATGACAAAGCCACGCGGCTGCCTAAAGGTCGTCTCTTGTGCGCGCGCTCTTTAACCTTCCGTGTCGCGAGATGATACAAGAGCGCAGGTGCATCAGGAAGTGGTCGCAGCTATTTCTCAGGCTGCCGTATCAAGTGGCTTTCCCTTTGAAGCTGAGCAAACAAAGGTAGGGAGTTGAGGGGCCCGCTATGACATAGACATTAAGGAAGCGAACAGTCACTAGAAATCAAGGAAAGCATAGGGGAATGTTTCTACTTTGCTGCTTTTTTATTTTAATCTGTAGTAAGGATCAAGGACAAATTAGTAGAACTAATCAGTTACCTGAGAACCAACGCATTAGAAAAGACAAAACACCAACACGTACCGTCGGTGGGATCCGAAGTCATCACCTTCGAATTTCGCTGCCGGTGATCTACCAGCTGAGCTACGGCGGTAGTTGTCCAATCGTCTACATTCCGGAGTATTTATGCTGCTTGTAAACTAATCTAGAGAGTCGGCCTCATTCATATGTTTTCCTTCGCCAGTTTTTAGAGCGTAAGCAATATTATTCGCGTTTCGAGCCTCCGAGTTACACTGATTCCACGGATAGAATCCAGGATGGCGACATTGACTTAAGTGGTTGCCATGGTAACCGAGGCTATGCCGAGGTGGTTACATAATGGAATAAAATAATAACAGGCGGCAGCGTGATGCCCAAGCACCACAACTCGAAACTAAATTATGTCCATCCGGTATATATATTCCTAGCGTAAAATTTGTGGGCGAACCGTTTGTCACAGAATATTCCGGATGTCATACGATTCGGCGTTTGTGAAGCATAAACTTGCTAGTTACTTTAGAGCCCATATCTTGGCAGGGATTCGAACGGGCGACCTATGTACTCCAAATCCCACGTCTTTATGAATCTTAATATGAACATTCAGGCTCACTCGTTTGTCGTAGAGTGTTCGGCCAGTTGGCATACGATTTCCTGTTTCGTGCGGCATGAACTTACTAGTTAAGTTAGAGTATAGCTCGCGGCAGGGAATCGAACCAGTGACCTATGTTAGGTGTGTTAACGGTCGATATTGGATCGCTGCTTTAGCGTTGGCTCATTGTACAGCTCGTCTGCAATGTGGGCGTCTGCTTTCCATCATTGTCGACTACAATGGTTACTTATAAGCAGCACAATGATAAAGACGTATGAATTATTGCACTATGGCTACCAGGTTCTCCCGAAATACGGGTACGATAGATTAAGACGAGAAGCAGAACATCTGACTCTTAATAACGTCAGGCCTCAGGCCACTGATGTCCGGGACGGTCTGACCGAGTGTGGCCGACACACAACACCTGAAGTGAGATACCGGAGTTGTTTCTAAATATTCCGAGGTCCCCATAGTGACATTTTTTATTGTGCTGCTATGCAGCAATTCGGCAGAGAATGCCGTTGAAAAAATGGTGTGAAAATGGCGACGCTAGCCGCGCATTTGTGCAGACCAACTCTAGAGCCTTAATTTATGCCTTCTCATGTTTATCTCGGACTGCTAGGTTGTGAATACTGTTCTCTCAAGTCATGGCACTCGCTCTTTCGCTTCAAGAAACAGGGAGAAAATTTTCGGTTCATTTTGTGTCATGAAATAGAATTATCCATGGAATGCTTCGGAAAAGAAAACTGGCTGTAAAGACTAAACTTAACGTTCTATATCCCAAGAAGACTCAGCGCAAGAAGGAGTAGCTGCATGTGCAGAAACTTTCCTTGTGCTTCGTCTACTAAGGCTGCAAGACGCCGTGCTTAGGTGTAAAAGACCTCTCTGTAGGCCTTGGCGGCGATAACTGAGAAGTCTGTAGACCAACGCAGCCCACAGCGATGGTTTCCACGATCTTAAAAAATGTTTAAGACGTAAATAGTTTCCTCAAAACATTTCCTCACCGTTTAGCCAAGGACTACTACACACATGGAAATGTCACCTCAGGGGTCCTCTCACGAGCGTAAGTACTCGCAACGGAAACTGTTCCTCCGGTAATGATTTTTAAGCGGAGTGAAAAAAGTAGCAAAAATAACATTTGAGCTGGCCACCCTAAATTTGCAAATATTACGCTTTGACATGGTTTACTGAACGTATCTGTACAAGGAACGACCGCCACGGACCTTGTTACTGCTACACCTGAGGTTGCACGAAATCATTTGAGGGACAAATGGTTGTCCCTTAGCAAATCATGTTGCCAAAGCACCAAAGAACAATAAATTTTGTGTACGCATCATAAGAGACCTTTAGCACAGCAGAGACGTACGTATACCAGTGTGCCGGACGCCTCCTGTTAAAGAACGGGACAGTGCGGGGCCACTGAGGGCACGTAGCCGGCGTCCGGTAAACCGGTATACGTATGAGCAGAGGTGGGCAAACTCATGAGGTTTCGACCTCATGAGGTCGACCCTCAACCTCAAAGTGACCTCAACTTCACGTCATGAGGTGAGGTTGAGGTGAGGTCGGTGACGGCTCGAAATTTTGTGAGTGAGGTCAGCAAATCAGACCTCAACCTCACGCGTGAGTTTGAGGTTGAGTGAGGTCGTCATTCAGTGAGGTCGAAATTTTGAGGTCGAGACTTTTCGCAGTTGCCACGTTTTACTCCGACGAGTGCCGCTGCCGAAGCGGAGTTGCAGCGCATCACCGCAGTGTTCATGCAATGACGCTTGGTGTTCGATTTCCCCTGTTTGGACAACCGGAATCCACAGTTCGCTGTCAGCTTCCGGTGCTGCACCGCAATGTCCGTTCACTCCGAGCCTACAGGAAGACGCACCCCTCTGGTCTTCCCGGAAGGAGTGTTACTGTCACAGCACGCCACTCTCCCTCCGCCTTGCCCCGCTGGCGTAGCACCCGGCTGCCTGCCGTTCGGCTCAAACTCCCGGGAGCGCGCAAAGCACGTAACTCACGTTGACCCGCGGTAGCTTTGTTTGATGCCGCAAACAAATAAGTTCAGTCCAGCAAGCACGCAATAAATTCGCCGCATTGCGGATGGCCCCAAGCAAGACTGCTTCGTGTTCATGCTCGTTGCCGGCGCTGACGTCATGGCTCTTGCCTTGCAGTCGAATAAAGGGGGTGTTGTGCTGTGTTGGGTTTTATGGCACATAGGCGGCTAAGGCCATCATGCGCCAAACGCAAGGTATAGGAAATTGTCTTGTGCCGGATTTTATATGACAGAAATGAAGCGGTGGTGTAAAGGACCTAAAATGTTATTTCACACCATCTAGTGAAGGTAAAAGGCAGAATGTTTCGAAATGGCCAATGGTAAAAGCTTTAAAAAAGGTCCGGTAACCTCAGCGACCATCCTTTGCAGAGGAAGGATGTCGAGGCCCCCAACCAATGAAATACACACCTCAGCATTCTCCTCAGGATTGAGAAAGTGGCTGAGGTGTATCACATAAAAGTGAGCCATTCACATTTCATTAAGACAACCAGCCTCTTGTAAAAAGTTAAAAACATAAGAAATGTCAACAATTGCATTATTACTCAAGAGTAGTGCTGGGTGAAATGAAATGCATTGATTATAAAATTGACTAAAATACTTCTTTCTTAGCTTTTCTAGGTTTGAACATGTAAATAAGATATGGTTTAGTGTGAGCTCATCGCCGCATATCTCACAAACGGGTTTGGCTTCTTTTGTAAGTAGTTGTGTGTCAAGTGTGTGTGTCCTATCCGAAGGCGACCTAAGATTACTTCAGTGAAACATTCCTGGTGTCTGCGTGACTTCCATTTCCCCAAGGTGGGCTTTATGAAGTGTAATTTGTTGTTCAGGTCATTATCCCACTTTTCCTGCCATTTGTTCTTTAATTTGTTATGTATTAAATTCATGCAGTCTTTAAAAGGTATGTTCACATTTTTCATTTCACCATTTCGAGCTTTTACTGCTGCTATGTCTGCTCTCTCATTGCCCTCTATGCCGACTTGGCTCGGGACCCAGCACAACCTTATCATATGTCCATGTGTTGTGAATTTTTCTTTGCTGTGTATGATGTGGCCTACTAAGGGTTCAACTGCATTTCTTGACTGCAGCGCTTTGAGTAGGCTGAGGGAATCTGTGTATATTATACTCTTTTTGATGTCCTCGTGTACTATATATTTTGTCGACAGCCATACACACTGCGTAACATTCGGCAGTAAAGATTGGTACATAACTAGGCAATCTTACTATTTTTTCCCATTTCCCCTGTACTACGGCACTTCCAACGTGCATCGCTGTTTTAGAGCCATCTGTGTAAAACTCCATGCAGCTTGAATATTTCTCTTTCAAAGCCAAGTATTCTTGTAGTAGTTTTTCATGTGGTGTTTGTTTTTTACGAAACTATGTTAGCGTGAAGCCGCAAGCAGCGGGAAGACAGTACGATGTTGGCAATGGATCGTGCCTCGGGGCAGTTTTTGGTAGAGCATCGCATCCTGCTGTACATTACAAGCTGACTTAACAGAAACTGGAGTAGTCGGCACAGGCGAGCGAATGTGATTCAGGTGGTTCCTACCAAGGACACCTGCTGATTTGATTAAAAAAAGCACGAAGCCAGAAAAACCTGTATAACACCGCCGAAGCTTTTGATCGGTGACTTCCCCTTTCGAATCTCGCACTAATTCAGTACATTCCCGTTCCGTAATGCAAGGAGATGAAATTATAATTTCACTTTTTTATCCTTCCGAATAGCCTCTCTTTTGGTCTCCGGTGCCTTGTTCCTTCTCGAAAATTCGCTTATTTCTGAGAAGACGGCATAACTTTGTTCCAGCGGCGGAAAAATGCAAAACTCTAATGAATGTATGGTGATGTGGTAGCTGATTCCTTTTCCTTCTTTTTTAATGAAGATCTGTGAACGGAACTGATTACATGCTCGCGCTGTGCTGCTGAGTCGCTGTTTCAAACGTTCAAATATGACGTTTAATGGGGCACAATGTTGTTCACTCCTTTTTTAGTGTGCGATTTTTGTTTGTATGTTTGTAATGCTTCTCTTTTTTTTTCCAAATGGGATCAGTTAGGTTGGCGGCCTGCCTTGCAGACGACCAGGCACTACACGTTCTCTTTCCTTTAACTATTTTGCAGAGACCCATCCTTCACCTTAAACGGCATCGCAGAATGCTCGCGCGGTGCTCGTGGGTAAAAAACGTTGAGGATGCTGGGGTGTTATTGATTAGTTCAGTTTGAAGGAAAACAAATGATTGACTTAAAGCAGCTTGTCTCAGTCTGGTTGACGAAATGGTACCCAGATTTCGGTTGAAGCATATGAGTACTTAGGCGGCTTTTTTTTTCCCCAGGGGGGGGGGGGGGTGGCTTGGAAAAGATTTCGCTGCGGGGAAATTTGAGCGGAGATTCATGGTGCTCTTGGTAGAGAGAGCGGTTCACGCTGCCCACTCTAGGCCAGTTGTTTTGACCCGCGTGATTTTAATAGTTGGGACAGTGTTTGAAGACGTAATCTAGCCATTTGTTTCAAAATGCCACGGGTTCACCGAGTCATCGGAGAATTCCCAGGATTTCGGAACCATTACCATCGCCATCTGGAGGGAAGTGGCGGAAACGGGGGAGGGTCTTGACCTCCCTGGAAAATCAACATCATCATCCTTAATTATTAGCTGCAAGTATTCCCACTTTCCCGCACTATAATTGTCTTCGGGTGCTGGGTAATGTGCAATATTTAATCAATATTCTGGCAAACTTTTAATTTGGTAGCGGTATATCGGAAGGAAGGAAGGAAGGAAGGAAGGAAGGAAGGAAGGAAAACGTTTATTGAGCTCTAGAGAGTAGGTGAGCAATTTGGTGGAGTCAGGTGTGTCGTCCGTCTTCTTAGCAATGGTCGTCGGCCCCTAGTCCAGGGCTCCGCTGGATGCCGCTGCCAGCTGTGCTCGCCGGATTAGCCCAAGTTGGACGTCCTGACGGTCGCTGGAGAGCATTCCTTCCCATTGCTCCGCACTCGGGTTTGGTATTTTTGGTGCCACCTATATTTTCTGGCAGGCCCACGTTATGTGATAGAGCGTGGGTGTTTCATGGCACCATGGGCATTTGTCTGTGTATTGTGTGGGTTGTATTTTGTTGAGTGTATTTAGATTCGTGTATGAGCCCGTCTGTAGCAGCCTCCAGGCGACGGCGTCTTCCCTGGAGAGAGATTTATGTGGTGGGGGGGTACCATTTCCTGCAGCCCTTGTAGTGGTTTAAGATTGCCGAGTAATCTCTAGGGACAGGTTCGGCTTCCTCGAGGTCGCTTGTGGAGGGAGCTCGGTAGAAAGTGTACTCTCGAGCTACCCTGTCGACCGCTTGGTTGCCTTCCACTCCCGCGTGTCCCGGCGTCCATACCATCGTATGCTTTATTGGTTCTTCTTCCGTGCTTTGTTTGGGTCGGTCCCCTGAGCGGAGTATGCGGAGCGCTCTGTGACCTATTCTGCCTAACATTAAGTTTCGGAATGCCGTTTGAGATCGGTTAGTATTGTTAAGGATCGCTTAGTCCGGCAGCCCTCCGCTGCCGCTAGAGTGACGGCCACTTCTTCAGCCTCGACTACCGTGCAGTCCCGTAGCGACGCGCTGATGATGTCCCGCATGTCAGAGTTAATCACAGCCGCTACCGCGTTGGGGTTGTTTTGTCCCGTCCTTCTGGGGTATGTGGCTGCGTCCACATACACCGTTGTTGTCTGGCGGGCTAGTGATTTTTGGATGTACTCGGCTCTCGCCTTTCTGCGTTCTTCGTGTAGGTTGGGGCCCATGTTCTTGGGGATGGGGGTCACTCTAATTGTGCCTCGTATGCTGTCCGGGACAGTCGCGGTTCGCTGGATTTCTTTTATTTGTTAGTTGCATCCCAACTTCTGCAGAAGCTCCCTGCCAGACGGAGTCTGCTGTAGTCTCTGCAACTGGGCGACGTGTTGTGCCTCTCTCAGTTCTTCAAAGTTGTTATGAAGTCTTAGTGCTAAAAGCTTCTCTGTGGATGTGCATTGCGGTAGATGGAGTGCTGTTTTGTATGCTTTGCGCATCAATCTGTTGGCTTTCGCTTTTGATTGGGTTGTAGTATGGAAGACTGTAGGTGACTCGGCTGATAACCAGGCTCCTGACCAGCCTTAGCGTGTCTTCTCCTCGCATGCCCGAGCGTTTATGGGAGACGCGTGTGATCATGCGGGCAACTTGTAGGGTGGAAGCTTTGAGTAGAACAAGTGCATGTGTACACCGTTGGTTTGATTGTATCCACATGCCCAAGATTCTTATGAGTGTTTTCTCTGGTATGAGTTTTCCCTCTAGGTAGACGTTGAACCTAAGCTCGTCGCTGTTCGGGACTGTGCGGTTTTGTTTCCCTCTCCAGACTTGAGCAGGTCTGATTTTTCGGTGGAGCATGCTAGCCCTCTCGCTTTTACGTAGTTCTCTACGCACGTCGCGGCCTCCTGTAGTCTTTCTTCCTTTTCTTTTAGTGAGCCCGTATTTGTCCAGATGGTGATGTCGTCGGCATACATGGCATGGTGTATTCCTTCGACTTCCTTAAGTTGTTTTGCAAGGCTGATCATTGCAACGTTAAAAAGCGTAGGTGAGATGACCGAGCCCTGGGGAGTTTCCTTGTTAGGGGTGTGGAACTTCTCCGAGCGGAGTTCTCCCAGCCCTATCGTCGCTGTTCTATCTGAGAGGAAAGCTTTGACGTAACCGAAGACCCTCCTGCCGCAGTTCAGGTCGTCCAGGCCTGTCAGGATGGCTTCGTGGCTTACGTTGTCAAAAGCTACTTTGATATCCAGTGCCATTACTACGTTCTCTCCGTCCCTAGGGACGTTACTTAGAACTCCTTCTTTGATTTGTAGAAGTACGTCTTGGGTCGACAGCTTCGCCCTGAATCCGAACATACTGTGGGGATAGAGTTCGTTATCCTCCATGTATTGTTGCAGCCTTAATGTTACCACTCTCTCGTACAGCTTGCCGAGGCACGATGTGAGGGAGATGGGTCTTAGGTCTTCGATTTGTAGCTTTTTACCCGGTTTTTGGAATCATAACGACCTCTGCATGCTTCCAATCCTCGGGAATGGTCTCCGCTGCCCAGGAAATCGGTTAATTCTGCGACTAGCTCGTCACCGAGGTTGCGGATGAGTGCGCTGTTGATTTTGTCCGCACCCGCTGCCGTAATCCTAGTTGTGCTTCGAATTGCTGCATAGACTTCTTCTCATGTGATGGGTCTATCTAGGTTTGGATTTTCTTTCCCCCGATAATCTCTTGCATAGGTTCTCGGGTTTGTGTCCCCGAAGCACTTGATGCGCACTTTGTCCAGAAGTTCCTCATCGGTTCCTTCGAACTGGGGGATTAATCGGTATATTGCTTTATTGTTTTCTGCTTTGGTTTTGGTCGGATCGATGAGCGCTTTCAGCATATGCCATGTCCTAGCTGTGCTCAGAGTTCCGTTGAGGGAGTTACTGAATTGCTGCCAGTTCGTTTTCGCCAACTGTACTGCGTACTCCTCTGTTTCGTTGTAATTTCTGATATTTTAAGTTTGAGCTTCCTGTTGTGTTTCTGTTTCTTCCACCTCTTGATTAGACCACGTCTGATTTCCCATAGCCTAAGGAGCCTGGCGTCTACTTCGGGTGTCTGTGTTCTCTTGATCTCTTTGGTGTGCTCATTTTGCCTTTGCTTGAGTATGTTTCCACATTCTTCAATCGACTGAATCCCTCCTTTGATGAGGTGTTCGTCGCATGCTTCTCTAAAGGCGCTCCAGTCTGTGATTTCAGCCGTGCCCAGTTGCCGCTTGAGTCGATCGGAGGCCACTTGGGTTTTGATTATGTAGTGGTCACTCCCCAGATTTTCCATCAAGTTTTCCCATTGCGCCTGTCCCGGACCCTTAATGAAGGGGAGGTCCGGGCAGGTGTCGAAGTGACACTGTTGCCTATTCTGGTCGGAGTCTCTGGGTCTGTGAGTAAATTGTAGCCTGCAGTTTCTGCCGCTTCCGCTAATGTCTTTCCTTTAACATTGAAATTCTTGTATCCCCAGCTTTTATTCCGGGCATTAAAATCGCCTAAGACGACTAGCGTGTTGCCCTTTGATAGTTTGCTGGCGCCTTGAAAAAGCTCTTGGAATTTGGCTTTCCTCTGTTTCGGCGGGCTGTAGGTATTAACGATGAAAATGCTGCCCCTTTTCCTCTGTTTCTGTGGAATAATTTCTATGATCACATGCTCTATGTCCGTTTCAGCTATCCTGTCGTGGCTTATGGCTATGATCGCTTTGCTGACTAGGATTGCCGTCCTTCCTTTTTCCTGGGTTTCGTAGCACATGTATCCTCCTAGGTTTGGGGTGATGCCCGTTTCCTGAAGCACTATAATGTCGGGTGGCGTTTGCTGTGTGTTAATGTACTGTTGAAGGAGGTCTTGCTTCCTCCTATAGCCTCTGCAGTTCCATTGCCAAATTTCTAGGTTTTCTTGTTTGCTCAAGGTTTTGTTGGAAATGTTTAAGCTTCCGTGTTGGTTGTTGTGTTGGCGAGGGCCGCCAGCGCGGGACGGTGATACGCCTTCTCTCTATATTCTCAGTGAATTTTTGCTTGCGGATTGAGCTCCGTATCTCTATAATTTGCAGTTGCATCTGTTGCATCATCTGCTGCATCATCTGCTGCATTTCAGCTTTGAAGTTGTTGAAATCCTCATTGCCTGCTTGCGGCGAGGGTGGCAGTTGGATTTGCTCGGGTTGCGGATGCCGAGGGCTGTTTGGTCTCTGTTCCCTAACTGCCTTCGTGAGCTCGGCTACCTGGCGTTCTAGCTCGCTCTGTCTGACACGGGCGAGCTCTAGTTCGCGTATATCGGGCTTCCCCGGGCTCATAAAGATACACTGTTAGCATCATCATTATTGCCATTATCTCGAGAGTCAAAGGCATGTGTCGTTGCATGATCTTTGCAGTATGTCATACATGAGAACTGGCGCGTTTACCAGCTGGACAATCCAAATGTCATTATTGTGGATCGGCTTGTGGGCACTCTTTGTAATGCGTCATGCGCGCATGTGTAGTAATGTGGGATCCATATGGATCTTTAAATTGGGTGGAAGGGGGTGCATGGGGGCCTGGTATGACGAGAAATTACATTGTTGTCACGTGAGTAGGTGTGATGTTATATTACAGCGCCGTCACGTGACTAGGTTTGATGGCGCATTACATAGACGTCACGTGACCTGGTATGACCTCACACTCACATGATGTCATCACTAATTATACTGATTAGTCTTAGCGTTACACAAATATATTAATTAGTATTAAATATTTATGTGACGCCATCATCTTCGTCGCGTTATTCGTCGCCTCATGAGGTCGCATGGCGCCGTTTCTTACGGACACTTTTTTGCGGATATGGCCTTGAAAGTGAGCCATCTAATCGTTTCGCATTACTAAAAGAAGCCGCTCGCTTCTACACAGACATAAATACAATGTGCCTCTATTTTTGTACTACAGTGGCAGCTTTTTAAGTGTTTTCGAAGGCAACATACACAGGACTGAAAAGAGTATTCTTGCTATGCCGGATAGAGCTAGAAAATCGAAATATACTGATATGCTTCTGCGTAATCGTCGGATTGGAAAGTACATCGACGAGTATCGTGATACCTCCCCCCTCCTCCCAATTTCTGGTAGATGGTGTAGAAAGGCTGTGTTTGTCAACTGCCAGTTTGTGCGTGAATGAGCGAGAGGCTTCCAGTACGAACAAGTATACACGAAGCAGGTTGCCAAGTATTGACACATATAAAGTACTCACCGACGTACTGGCGGTAACCGCACATGGGACACCCCTGCCTGCAGGCCATATACTCTCTGAGGGTTCATTCTAGATTGTAAGCTTCTCCTATTGCGTGCACAACAATGGTGTCTGTACACACCTTATTAAATAATACCATCATCATTTTGGCTTTCTGAGTTTCCTGTCTCACAGGATTCTCAAAATTCAAAATTGTTTTTAACTGAAAAAAATTCTTAATCGCTTTTTATTTTGTTTTCCGTTTGTTTTTGAGGTCGAGCAGCCGACCTCAACCTCACAATTTGAGGTTGAGGTGAGGTTGAGTGAGGTCAGCAGTGGCTTCAGGAAAAGCGAGGTGAGAGCGCCTAAGGAGACCTCAACCTCAACTAATGAGCTTGAGGTTGAGTGAGGTCGGGAAATTTTTTTTTGAGGTTGAGGTGAGGTCCAGATTTTTGAGGTGAAATGCCGACCTCTGCGTATGAGAGAGTAAGTCTGCGCCATGCTGAAAATCTGAGTTGAACGTGAACGCGTTTTCCACAGCGCTGTTGCTTGGATCCTCGGCGTCACTCCAGAGAGCGACGGGTGATCTCGACGGCGGTTCCCGTGGGGTAGCAAGGTTCGTCACTCTCCCGTGGCCTCTATCGACTAGAGTGCCGTTGCCGGTGACTGCAACAGGCTGTTTATTGACGAAGACGTTATTGCGAATAGGCGATGTAGCTGCTTACCACAATGTCCGTATTTCCTTGCCTTGCAAGAGACGTAGACAAGACCGAAAGTTGGCGGATGATCATAGTAGCTGCTGTAAGGACCGGAGCTGCGAGAACAGATTTTGGCCTCTCGTTTTACATGGGTCGCATTACCATTGTGGCATCAAATTTTATTTCGCGGCCACTTCGTTCCGCGGTGCTTTTCAAGGGAGGAGATGCGTGGAGGCCTACTGAAGGGTAGTCGTATGCTGAAAGCTTACATGCAACACATGTTCAGTGCTTATTGGTTCTTTTGCAGTTCTTCTTTCGGATTTCTCTTTTGAAGCGCGGGAAGAGGATCAAAGCGGTTGAGGGCAGACAAGATACGAGTTGATTGCATTTATTTGGATTGGACGAGTATATAAAGTGCGAGGTGTTATCTACAAAGAACGGAAGTTTACCCTACTGCGTCCGAGCGCGTCAGCATGTTTCTGCCGCCTAGGAAAAAAGAGAGGAGGAAGGTCCCAGGGCACCCCTTTCTAAAGGCTCTTCCTCTTTGTCAGGGGGAACACGTGGAGTCGTTGCATGCCGCGAGGTTTATTGTAGCGCCGCACTTTGCCAACGCGGCCACCCGGCGCCCAGCCTGATGGCGGAGGTGATTACCTGCTCTCGGAGCAGGTCGTTATGGGATATGGGATATGGGAAGAGCTTGTGATCGGTGGCTGCTAGGCGTGCGGGGTTAGTTTTTTCTCGAGCACAGGCCGACGTTCGCAATCTTTCCTCGCTTGGTTGCTCAGAGGTCTCTGCGAACATCCTTTTTTGGCATTCATAAACCTCATGCTACTGACCCGCGCGCGCGCACGCACGCACGCACGCACGCACGCACGCACGCACGCACGCACGCACGCACGCACGCACACACACACACACACACACACACACACACACACACACACACACACACACACACACACACACACACACACACACACACACACACACACACACACACACACACGCACGCACGCACGCACGCACACGCGCACACATACACACGCACAAGGACGTATGCAGAATTTTTTGCAGGGAGGGAGAGAGAGAGAGAGGGTTTATTGATAAGAAAGGCAGAGAGGTTGGCCTGATAAGTAAATATCTGGCCTGCTACTCTGCTCTGGGGGACGGGAAGAGGAGATAAAAGAAGGTCACGATGGGGGGCGATGATGATGGGAGGAGGCAGATGAAAAACTACTTAAAAAAAACAAGGCACACTTTCTGACATCACAAACGCGAGACAAGGTCCGTGTCGCTCAAAAAGCCTGAGAGCGCTCGCGTTGCCTTTACAGTTCTAAAACTATCTGGCCAAGCGCCGAGGATCAAATCCTGAGAGAGGAGCGATGTGTCCATAGGCTTCAAAGCAGATGCGAGTATGAGTCTTTCACGTGCATACGCTGGACACGCCACTAAAACATGTTCTATAGTCTCTAGCACGCCACATGTGGTACATTCCGGGGAGTCCGCTTGTCCTATTAAGTGCAAGTATTTGCGCTTGAATGCCACGTTTAAACGTAGTCTACGGATAACGCATGCAATAGGGCGAGGTATTCCGCGAGGAACTGAAAACGTCATCGTCGGATCTAGCCGTTTAAGGCGGATGTGGCGGGTGTCTGGCAGGGCCCAGTACCTAGCCGTCGCCCTCCTCATCAATTCCGAAAGGAGACAAGTTGTGTCCACTATAGAGAACGGTACAGCTGTACGCAGGTAACTGCTGAAGGCGCTCCTTGCTTCAGAGTCGGTGGTCTCATTTCCATCGAGTCCGCAGTGTCCTGGGATCCACTGAAACACTATACGGTGGCCGTTTCAGGGAGGGGCCCGTTGGTTGTTGGCTACGGAGCTGGGGGGGGGGGGGGGGGGTCAGTGGTATGTTTGCAGCAAAAAGGCACTATTTGCGGAGTTAATCTATTTAATACGCAAGTAAAATACACACATGAAAAAAAAATAACAAACGGTTATTAATGCTTATTGGAGAGATACATTGGAGTTTTTTAAAACAAATAATCAAAATTAATAAAAAATTCAAAGGCATACTATCACTTCGTGGAGAAGCCTGCTCAGTCTTGCTGCATGGGGGTTCTCGACTCACCCGAATCGATGACCAGCACGCAGCACAATATGTTCACCAACACGCAACTACAGTCACTCAGTAAGTTTTCCTTGAAGAGCAATTGCAGACACCTCAGGTTTTTCTGGGCGAATTGCGTGATGACAAGGGTGATAAAGTCATTTATGTGCTTCTTTACACGCTCTCGGGGCACACTCATCATCAAAGGCCGTCCAGACTGTTGTTTGTCATGGTTGAGCACAGCTAGGTTTTCACTCTCTT